>NC_087436.1:22029813-22332146 GCF_036321535.1 Camelus dromedarius
TAAAACTGTAGATCTCTCGGGTTAGACAATAAAGAATGGTGGCCGAGGGTCTTCCAAAGACAGGTGCCATTGTGCAAGAGAGGAATTCGGTATGTCAGGAGAAGAAATGGAGCTGAGGGAGTGTGATGTGAGAAAACTACCAGAGCGTTCTAGTCATGTGAATGTGAGCACTAAATATTTCTAAGCCTCTAGTTATTAGTATGTAAAACTGAAATAATAATTCAAAGCACCGTTCTGAGAAATTAAGAGAGGACTGGCGAACTGCCTCAAATATAGTGACGGCTGTATAAGCAGTTGCTGTTACTTTTTCCACACATGCTTTCCTAAGCTTTCCTGCATGGCTAGAGGCATGTGGTTCTAAGAAGGAAAAATTCTAACAAAATGCCGTACAGGGGTAAAAAGGATCTCAAAGTCTGTCAAGAAGGAGTTAAGAAGTTTTATTTGCCCAGCATTGCTTAGCCAATAGAACTGGCCAAAAATCAGACCTGTTTTCATTCCAAAGTTCCTCTATCCTATTTTCCTTCCATAAATGAACTGATCTGTAAGCAATGGAAAGGTGATAATTACATTTCTAATTTCCTTTGTTTTGAAGTTTCAGATTTAAGCTGCAGTACCTCTGTCCCAGTGGGTGAGGCCCTGTGTCCTGCTGCAGTGCCACAGTATAGCTTAAATATACCGCCCTTCCGTCCCTTCCTGCACTGGTCAGGGGCCTGAGGTGTGGATGCTTTAGAGCCCAGCACACTCTCACCATGAATCCAGGACCCAGGACTACTTCTTAGTTCCTCTGTCACAGCTCCAGCCTGCCCCCAGCCACCAGCTCAGCCTAGCTTGAACCCTGCCCCTCGCCCCCTAGTGAGGACACTTTGCATTATTCTCAGGGATCCAAATGCAGGTAGTAAAATTACAATTTCAAAGCCAGGTGGGGAAACACAGCCAGAGGAGATGTGAGACTTGCTGAACAGGATTTTTTTTTTCTTTCCCAACTGTGGGAATGATATGTGAGAGGGGAAAATATTCAGGTAAATATGGTATGGGGAGGAGTGTCTGTAATACGAGCCTGGTATCTCAAGGGAAAGTCCTTAGTTTTGTGCCCCCCCCCCCCCGCCCCACGCAAGAATTAACCCATCCTTTCTCTATAGTTCTCCCTCCCAGACTTTGCTGGAATCCCAGACTGAGGAAGCTTTTAACCCTTTCTCCTCCTCCTCCTCTGCCCCTTGCCTGGGGCTAGCGTAGCCTCCCTTCCCAGTTTCTGTCCCTGTGCAGGACTGTAGGAGGCCAGCTCTAGTGAACAGATAGGTAAAGATGAAGTGTGCATTCCAACGTTTGACCTAATCCAGCCAGTGTCAATAAGGAGCAGCGTAATCTTTTCCCGGATGAGGCCCAACTCAGTTTACTTAGTCTAGGAGTGTGAATTAAAGCCCAGGCTTTGATGACTAATTAAAGTCCCTCAAGTCCCTGAGCTGTGTGTGCATAATCACGCATTAGAACTGGGATCCCAGGGCAGTCGAGACTTGCAAGAGCTGCAAATGTGGCCAGTGGAAATGAATTCTCAAGTCAGCTCCGTAACACGTGACTTCCTATTTCTGTAAGTTACTTCCAAGAGACTTCCTCTGTAAAGTCAGCCCCGAGTCCCAGAAGATTTCCATTCAGCACTGTAGCTAAGCTGACTTCCAGCCCGGGGCAGAAGTTTTCCCTGAGACCTGGTGTTAGTTTCTTTCTTTTTTTTTTTTCTCTTTCCTTTGCCATTGCCAGCATGCAAGGATCTCGTGGCTCCTGTCCGTGATCGGAAGCTGAATACACTGGTGCAGATCTCAGTAATCCACCCCGCGGAGCAGGGTCTGACAAGATACTCCAGCACGGAGATTGTGGAGGTGAGTGTGCTGTGTGCCGGCTGACTCTCGCGCTCTCTCTCAGTTGCTCTCTGAATTTGAGCACATGGGCTGAAATAAGTTAGATCATGGCCTGCAGCTATGCTCGGTCACTGTCCTCTGTCATTTAGGAAAACACACCTGAGGTTACTGAGCGTGCATTTGTAACTTACCAGAATAAACAAACGGGGGAAGAACTTGCCTTTTTATAAAAGACCTTATTTTTCTTTAGTAAATAGAAGGAAAATCTCCACTTTGAATCTTTGAGTAGAGTACTAAATAGAGAAAAAAATATATATAAATTTTAAATTAAATGGAATGAATATTTCTTTGGGGAAAAAAAGAAAGTTGTAAAGTACCCAGAGAAGTTTTAAACCTGTTAAAAGTGTTTTTGCCCATTTCATTTTTTCCTGTGTTCTCCAAACTGACTGTGGAAACTTGATAATCTCTGCTGTCCTTTTCTTTTTCAAAGAAAAACATGTCTTTTTAAAGTATGATGTTTTTCAAAGAAAGGTAGATGATTCATTTGAGCAACTGTAACGTTTCTAGGCAAGAGGTGTAAATATTACTCATCCCGATGAGAGATTTCCTATTTACATTTATTGTTACTAATATAACATCCAAAATGTGTCGGGAGGAAACTTGTATTATTGTGTTGGATCAGATTCAAAAGAGGAAGTGTTTCCCTTTTGATTATTTTGTTCTCATCTTGCATATTTCACAGCCCCAGTGAATGAGATACTTATTTGAACATCTGGAACCAAAGAAAGTGTACTCTAAACCCCTGAAGCTTTGCGTTTCTTAGACTTGGGAGCCCTGAAAGAGAAGTTTCTCTGCAAGAGCCTGAATTGCCTACCCCCAGACCACGATTGCTCAGTGCAGTTGGTGGAATAAATGATTCAGACTAAACACCACTCATTTCTCTAATGGGAATGACCCAGATCCTGCGCAGGGCCCTGAATCGGCCCCTGGGATACTTCAGATTCCAGTGCTGGTCTAATTAGTAGTTACTGCTGTGGTTGAATAAACAAAAATAGTTTTATTCACTTGTAGGAAACTTAACTAAAAATTGGAAAATTGTTCACTTATATGATAATTATTTCCAGGTATTATTCCAACTTACTTATTTGAAACATTAAAGAAATTATTTTGACATGCTTATTTGAACATGTATAGCTGTCGTCGACTGTTTCATTCACTGCCTGTTCCAAAGTGTCTAACACAGGGCTGAACACAAGGTAGTATTTGTTGAATAAAAGGAAGAAAGAATGAGTGACTAAATGAATAACTTTGGCTTCCAGAAACTTCCATAGACAACTGGTTTACAGAACTCTAGCAGACATCTCTGTGATATTCAGCAATATATGTATTCAAATATAGATACAAAATTTAATGTTGGATGGCAGCTCTCTAAAAATTAATTCTGAGGCATTGAAATACCCTGTGCACTGCATCCTGAGCTAGTAATCCCATAGCCCCAAATCCATCATATTTAGTTTCCTTCATTAGTTTTCAAATCAGTCTGAGAAAAAAAAAAAAAATAGCAGAACATCTGAAAACAAATGGATGCTATCAGAGCATGACTTTCAACTGAATCATTACAGAAGGGAAATAAATGGACAGTCTAAGATTACCTAATGCTTCTTTATGAGAAAATAGCTTCCTTTTAATTTGATCAGTCGATATCTTAGGTTATTTGCACCAATCACAGGTTAGATCCATTCAGTGTGTTCTAAGCGGACTGACCACTGACCCTAAAGAAGGGCTCTGGGTATAATGAAAATAAATTGTTTTTCAAGATTTTTAGCTGCCCTGACAATGATACAGGGCTTTACCAGCAGCAGCTCTATCAGTACTTTGGGGACCTGGGCCATGTTGTTCCCCATGGGCATCATTTGACAATTCAGATCTCTCTTCTCATAGAACTATTTCCTAGAAAAACAAACAGACCCAGACACTTTCTGCATTCTCATGTGTCACTGCCTGCTGCCGACTGCGGTGGCTGCCTTATTGAATCAAAGTTGTCTGCTTGTGCCGTTACAGGGAACAAGAGACCCACTGTTCTTAACTGGCGTCACATTCCCATCTGAGTATCCCATCTATGAGGAGACCAAAATAAAACTAACAGTCTATGATGTCAAGGATAAATCTCACGACACCGTAAGTACTTGCACTTCCTTCTTTCTTTGGGAAAAGAAATCAATAGGCTTTTCCAAACCATCGCGGATTTGGTATAACTGGCATTTTTCAAAGAGGGTCTTTGTACTGTGTTTATGCTTGTCTTATGTTTACAGTTTGCTGGGTTTTTTTTTTTTTTTTTTTTTTTTTTTCAAATTCGTGTGGCTTAGTACCAAGTTGGCAAATTGGTTAGGAGCAAAAGCTTTCAGAACAGATTTCCCTCTTTTTCAGGAAGGCTGGCTTGATGTGCTGGTTTACATTTTTGCTGTTGTTGCTGTAAGGAGTTGCTGAAAGAGTAACATTGTGGGCAGAAAGCAAGTGGAGGAGACTAAATAATGTTTCAAAATTTTCTAGATATTGTCATTATTCTAAAATGGGATTGATAACGTACTCTGCTTTCACAATTTGTTCTTTTACAATTTATTCATACTGAATAAGAGAAACTCCCTCTGTTCTTCTGATGTTCGTGGCATCAAAGCAAACAGAGGAGGTAACTGGCAGCACCAGGCAGGAGCTTTAATTAGCCTCTTCACCAGAAGCTTATGTCCAGTCCTGATGGTCTTCTGTCCTAGGTTCTTCAGTTTTCCTACAGGGTCTGACTTTTCCTCCTTGAATCGGTGGATTCAGGTGAAACTGTTAGGTACCCTGGCACTGTCTCTGGAGACCACTCTGAAAATCCCTGAACAGGAGAGAATGCCTTTGGCAGGTGTTGAGAAGGGGATGGTTTCAAGGGTGCCCTCTTTAAATCTCTCCCATAACGTGCATTTTTGTCTGTTTACAAGGTGGGGGGCGGGGGAGCTATGGGCACGTGGATGGTCCACAGAGCAGTATAACCCAGGAAACACTTTGAGGGCAGTAAGCCAGGAGGCTCCAGGGGAATTCTGGTTGAAGCTAAGAGGTGCTGCTGGGCCCGGAGAGTCACATATACCTGGTCAAGGGGAAATGCAACTCTGGACTCTACACTCACTAGGCATCTCTGTCTTGCTTGTGATTCTTTCTTTCCTTTCCACTCTTTACCATAAAGTATATAACATAAGTGAATGGTGGGGATATTTAATAAAGAGAAAAATATTCTATATTGAAAGAATTTCTACTCCTCTTAGCTCCAGAAAAGTTCATTTCCTTAAAATTGCAGAAGAAATGCCCAATTGCATGCACAGTACATACGTGGAAGAGAACCAGCGATGGGGTCTGGTAGACTTGTGGAGAGGGTGGACTGTCTGGTTCCTGTCCCACGTGCTGGCTTTGTGGCTCTGGGACAGTTGCTCCTTAGCTCCTCTGTTTCTTAACTGATACTCACCTGGTGGGGTTGTTGTAAGGACTAAATAAGTGAATCTGTGTAAAATAGTTAGAAGACTAATAGCTACAGATTAATTAAGAGCAAGGTTATTCTTGTAGTTATTGTTTTGGCTGCTGCCTTGTGGCCCCTCATCAATGGTAAAAATCAAATAAAGTGTAACCAAAGTCTTTTTCCGTATTTATTAACTGTTTTTTTCTCAAGTAATCCTACATTTGTCATTTCTGGCTTCTTTGTAGAAAAGGGGGAGATAAAAATACTTCAAGAGACAAATATTGAGGTTGAAACTGGCAACCACAAAAAAGATTTGCTTGTGAGTTTTGTTTTCACCTTTCCATGAATGTTCCTTGATTTTTGAAGTGATATGGAAAAGGAGTGGACTGTGCTTGGGAGATCTGGACCAAAGACTATGCACAAAGCCTACAGCATAGCTTTTTTTTTTTTTTTTTTTTTTTAATTCTACCAAGGAGAGAAATGGGGAAAAATCATAGAATTGGGGGAAAGGGAGATATTTTGCAAATGAATGGTGGGAGGAGGTGACACAACTGCAGAGAAGTAAGAAGCTGAGAAGTGATCAGGGTGACAGAGAAAGTAAAGCAGAAACTATGGGATTTTCTGTTTTTCCAAGCACATGATCAAATTCAGTGCTCCCAGTGGTCCCAAGGCATAGACAGGACAGAGAATATGGAAGGGACAGAGTTATGGAAACACTACACTGCAGAATGAACTCTTCTTAAGCTTATTAAGTCCTCAGAAATATCAGAGTTAGAAATATTAAGTACCAAAGGTGTTTCTGTCCCCTTCAGTCTGCCTCGTTTACAGTGCACGTGTACATTGATGCTTTAGGGATACATAATTAGCTTACTCATTAATTATGCTTTTTGTTGGCTCCTGTTTTGGAAACTCATTGATTAGAGTCTTTTAAAGACTTTCTTCCTTAATCTAGAGGTGTTATCACATAAAAGTATTGAAGGAACTGGAATCCCCGCTGTGAAATCAGACTTGTGAAATTTGAACATACTTAAGAAATGCAACCAGCTTTCATTTACTGAGTACTGTTAATTAAAGCATAACCTCTTCCTTAAAATAACTAACAATTAGCTCTGGTGATGGAAGTGTAAATAGAAACACAGTGCATTAATATGCTAATAGTCCCCATGGATGTGCAGTCTTTATTCTGGCGCCTTTTCTTTCTTTTTCTTTTTCTTTTTTCTTTTTTTTGGTGCAGAGGTGGATGCAGAAGTAGGGGAGGCAGCGAGGGATTTTAAAGTACAGTTTATAATTATGGGCACTTAAGAAACTAAATACTTTAAGATCATAATACCTTGAAGGATTAAGAAATGAGATTATGAATATTTATGTGTTTTGGAAAATCAACAAATTACGTGCATGTATTTAAGAGCAGTTTAAGTATTTGATCCTAGTAAACCATGATCATATTAGGACAGAACAATGAGATGTTCTGTGCTGGCTGAATACAAATTAATGAGGTCAGCTGACTGAGTTCCTGACATCTTGTTCGACTGAGTTTCTTATTACTTGGAATTAACCAGATGAATGTGTTATTTTTCCATCTCATTTTTGTTTGCATACATATTAATATTGAAAGTTTTTTATAGAGATATGATAACCTTTCATCTGTGTCCTTGATGTGGGGCTATTGTCCAACTCCCTGTTCTTGTACTCCCCTGAACAACTGAACCTAAGATTATCTTTCTTAATAACTTCAGCAGAAATGCAATTAATCATTGTAACAAATAAGAAGAATCTGTGGATTTGGAATGACTATTGTTCCCTCCCTCTACATCCTTCACCCCTTCGGATTCATTGCAGTGCATCTTCCGCTGTGGCAGATGGATAGATGATGCTTGGCTGGTAGGGAGACAGGGAATGCCCTGGGGTGAGGGGGTGGGGGTGAGAGGGTCATTCTTAGAATTAAAGTGACATTTTTGTTATTTTCCTCACCATGAGGAAATGGCCTGTTTTCTCAGAATGGGCTGTTCTAACATCCAGCTGTTTGGTGGAGTCCTCAGAGATTGGAATTGAAGCCCATGGTTTGAATATGAGAGCCCAGGTTCTAACAGTGATGTCGATGTCTCCTGGATAGATGCTGGTTGTCCGCTCTATTTTAAAACTCTTAGAAACTGAAACAGCATAGACGAAAGTGTTTTTTTAGCACTTCATTTTCAATGTTCAGCCCTAGGGGATCAAGCTGGGAATCTGAGTCTTTCATATGTTACAGTGAAAACTCAGAGGAAGGAGGAATTTGTGAATGAAAAGAGCATCCCCATCAAAACTTTCTTCTCTCTTTCTTCTTCCTCTCAAGCAGCACAGTGTTTGGGAAGGTCCTGAACAAGGTTCTCTCAGTACCCAGCTGAGGGCCACCATAAATCTACAAAGACATGAGTAGGTCACAAAACTGTTTTTGCCCATGATAGAAACTTAAATTTCTGATATATTTTGCAGGAGGGCACATTGATCTCAGTCCTTTTGCTTTGGGGTTTAAATGTTTGCTGTATCCCCAGATTGTTAGATTTTTAGCTTACAGGACAGAGTCCCATGTCCAATAGACAATGAACATTTCTCATCTGAGGATATATATCCTAAGACATTTATTTTTACTGCCAATAACTAGCAACTGTCCATTTATACCTTTTGGAAAAAGTGATCTTATCTAGGTTGGGTGTAAATTTATTCTATTATGTGTGTTATATGTCTAAGGAAGTTTGGTTCTTGTACAATTCCCTAGGCAGAATTACCCAGTTAAGTTTTTATATTTTTCAGTGGAAAACCATTTTCTATTTAGTATACTCTGACTTGGCTTGATTTCAGCATTGACTTCTTAGATGTTTAAGTCTAACTACACCTGTTGAGATAAAAATTCTGTGGCTAGCCTTCCTCTTGACCTGAAAGATATGGTGCACTGGATAAGGAAAAAGAAATTAAAATTGTTGATCACTAAGTATATACCAAGCACTATGTCTAATTACTAGTTTCTTTCTTAATCCTCATAAAAATTCTTTGAGGGAAGTATCATTATGTCCATTTTAAAGATGAAGAAATTGGGATTCTGAAAACTTAGGTCAAGTCAAAGATAGTTTATTTTTCCCTGCTACACTATGGCACATACGCAGTTGATAGGATTTCTCTCCTTTTCGTTCCCACAATGTGATATTTCTCCTTCAACTGATACTTTTAAAACATTCTTCATTTGGAGCCTAAAAATTGAGAAAAAATTTTCAGTATTCAAATACAGGAAAAAAACCCTCACATCTAAACATTTTAAGCACTTAAATATATGCAACAAACTACAGGTGTCTGAAAAATTTTTATAATGAAGTGGCCAGCTACTCTTCATGAAAAAATAGTTGTTATTGACTATTGTGAAATGGCTAGATTTATGTCTCATACTTTGGCCTTATTTTTCCCTTTTCTTTTCTGTGTGCTACATGGTCCTCTCAACCTGTTCATTCTCTCAGCCTTAGTCTTTTGAATGAACATACAGAAGTAGTTCAGGGTCTAACATGTTGCTGCCCTTCATAAATCACTTCTTGTCCTTCCTACCCTTGATAAGTCATATATATTTACAAAGAGCGTATTTATATTTCATTGGGGTATAATTGACATAACAATAAAATGGACAGATCTTAAGTGTTCAGTGTGATGGGTCCGACAACGTATGTGGCCATGTGGCCTCTATGCAAGGCAAGATGTAAAACATTTCCATCATTCCAGAAGGTTCTGGTGTGTCTGTCTGCAGTCAGTTGCCACCCCCCCCACCCCGAGGCAATTGCTTTATCATATCTACTGATGTAGATTTGTTGTGCTTGTTAAAAAGTTTGTGTGATTGAAATCACATAGCACGTGCTCCCTTGTATCTGGTGTCTTTTGCTCAACATATGTTTTTGAGATTCATTCATATTGTGTGGTGATTCAATTACTGAATGGTATTCTGTTGTAGTGATATGCTACAATTTGTTTATCCAGTCTCTTATTGATGGACACTTAATTGTTTCCAGATTTTAACAATGAGTAAGTCTCAACATTTGAATACAAGTATTTGTGTGAAATTGTGCCTTTATTTTGGAGGGGTAAATACTGAGGAGTATAATAGTTATGTCATAGGTCAGGTACATGCTTAACTTTTCTGGCAACTGTCCTTCAAAGTTATTGTACAGCTTTAGTCTCCTGTTCTTCGTAACGCATGAGCATTCCAGTTACTCCACCAACAATGATACTGTCAGTCTTTTCCATTTAACATTCTAGTGGGTATGAAGTGGTATCTCACTGTGGTCTTAATTTTCATTTTCCTGATAACTAATTATGTCGAGCACCTTTTCCTGTGCTTATTGGCTACTTATCTTTTTGTGTGTGTGAAGTGTCTGTTCAAGTCTTTGCCTGTTTAAAAAAATTGATTTTCTTTTTATTGTTGATTTCTAAGAATTCTTCATATTTTGTGGATACTGGGTACAAGTGCTTTTGATGAATATATATGTGTGTGTGTGTGTGTGTGTGTGTGTGTGTGTGTTTAAGTCTTTGGCTTGCCTAATAATTTCCATAATGATGTATTTTGTTGATCAGAAATTTAAATTTTAAAATTTTAAATATTAAGTCCAGTTTATCAGTTTTTTTTCCTTCAGTTAGTGCTCTTGTACCCTAAGAAATCTCCCTAACCTCAGGCCACGAGAGTATTCTCCAGTGATTTTCTCCAAAATATTTTATAGTTCTAGCCTTTACATTTTTGTAATGAGGTAGGGATCAAAGTTATTTTCTCCTATGTAGATACCTAGTTATTCCAGCATCATTTGTTAAAAAATACTTTTTTCTCTAGTGAATTTAGTTGATGCCTTGACTGGAATATCAGTGTCTCCTGTGAATATATTTCTGGATGCTCTGTTTTGTTCCATTGATCTATTTGTCTAGCTTCATGACAATAACATGATTATTGCTGCTCCATAATAAATCCTGAAATCTGTAGTTTAAATCCTTTATCTTTACCAGCTTCTTCTTTTAATTGAGGTTGTTGTTTTTGGTTTTTACCAATTCTAAAGCCTTTTGTCTTTCCATATATATTTTAGAATAACTTGTGAATTACATTAAAAAAAAAACCTGTTGGGATTTTGGATTAGAATTGTATTGAATCTATAGATTAATTTGGAGAGATGGACATCTTAATGATATTGTTGAGTCTCTTGTTCTATAGATATGGGATGTGTATCATTCCATTTATTTAGGTCTTTAAACTTTTATCAGCAATGTATTTATGCTCAGTATACAAATCATAATGTATTTTAGACTTATTTCTAGGTATATGATTTTTTTATACTGATATACAAAGTGTTTTTTTTAAATAAAGTTTTTAATTTAATTATTGCTTGCTAATAGGTAGAGATATAATCATTTCTGTTTACTGACTTTGTATCCAAGGTGGCAGTCTTGCTAAATTCAATTCTAAAGGGTATTTTTATAGATTCCATTAAGTTTTGTAAAATACACAATTATGTTATCTAATGAAAGATTTATGTTTCCCTTTCCAGTCATTGTGCATTTATATTTCTGTATTGCACTGGCTAGGTAGGACCTTTAGTGCAGTATTGATAGAAGTGGTAACAGTGGAAATCCTGATTTGTTCCCAAATTTAAGGGAAAAGTGTTCAATATCTCACCATTAAGTATGATCTTAACTGTAGGTTTTTCATAGATGCCTTTTATCAGATTGAGGAATTTCTGTTTTATCTATAATTTTCTATGTTTTTTTTTTTGTTTTTTTTTTTTTTTTACTGTGAATGGTGTTGAATTGAGTCAGAATTCATTAGGTTTCTTTTGTTTTTGGTATGTATTGAGACATTAAAATGTTTTTCTTATGTATTCTGTTAATGTAGTGAATTACCTCAATATATTTCTGTATATTAAACAAATCTTAGATTCCTGGAGCAGTTTTCCTTTTTCAGACTCACTGCCCTCCCACCTCTTTCCCAAGCTTCAGCCTAGTGCCTGGGGAGCCAACCTCTGCTCTTCTGCTCTTGCCTTAGAGAAAGCCCTGTGCACCTAAGCAGTGACTCCTCTGCCCTCTTGCACCCATCCTTCGTTGGGATACCCTCCTGCATGATGTGAAGTCCATGGGAAAAAGTGGAGGGACGGGTGAGAGACTCAGGCTGTGTCTAGGGTTCCTTGGGATTCAGATCTCTCACTCCTGGTCACACGTGCTCATTGAAAGTTCATTACAAGTTCATCTGGTTTCTCTGGAAGGTCTTCCTGCTGCTCAGGAAAGGATGACATCAGCTCTGGGCATTTCTTCCTCTAGGAAGGGTCTGTCAGTGTCTGGATGTCATTTCATTTTGGTTTATTTCCACTCTCAGTTTTCTGATGGGTTTAACAAAAGCTGTGATCTGGTGGTGTATGTAGCTGACTTCTCAGTGTAACAATGGGAGTGACAGTCTCTTGCGACTTTTTACATCTTAACTAGAAGCGGAAGTGCTAGTTATTTGATTTCTGTATATCTGCATTTCCAGCTCTCTCTTTAATTTCCCCTTCTCTGTAGTTTACGTAACAAGTGCATTACATTCTGTGCTGCTCTTTGCATCGTTTTTAACTTTTCTCTCTCTTCCAGTTCTTTCTTGGTGCTGCTTTCATCAGCACATGCACAGTACTTGTTCTTCATCATCTGTTCAGAGATTTGGTTTTTCTGTTGTTGTTTTTGTTTGGATTCCCACAATTGAAAAAAGGATACTCATCCATACCGCCTCACTTTCCACAAGAAAATGCTGTTTGCATGGAGAAAGACTGGCTCTTTGGCAATAAAATAAGAACATGAATTTATTCATGAAGCAAAACAAGTTTCTTAGAAGTTTTTTCTGGGCTGTAGTGGAGTGGCTGTTTGACCCTGAGCGGCCACGTCCTTGTTTTATGGATATCAGCAGAACTGTAGTTTTAGTCTTTTCACCCTTGACTGTTTTCAAATGTGTGAGTTTTGGAAACATTGTCTAACCTAGATAAAGGACAAAACAACAATACCTGGAATTAATTTGCTTTTTTTCCAATTAAAGTAGAAATGATTAGTTAAGGCCATTTCCCATTCTCTTTCCAAAACTGGGCAACTGAGTCAGGGGAGGGTAGAGTGCGTGCTTCTGGGGTGCACGAGGTCCTGGGTTCAATCCATTGAAAAAAATAATGAATAAATAAATAAATAAGTAAACTTAATGACCCCCCCCCAAAAAAAGACAACCAAACTGGGCAACTGTATTCATGTTAATCATAAACATAGAGAAGAATGATCAACATTGTGTTTCCTCCTGGAATGCTGAGATTGGTGGATTAGTAATCCTTCTAATATAAAGAGTTCTTTCAAGTTTAGAAGTAGGATCAAAAAATTAAGCAAAGTTATTTGAAGAGGCAGACCTCAGAAAAAATAAATCCAAATGACCAAGAAATACAAAACTTCTAACTGTATTTTCTTGGAAACACAAAATTAAAATAGCAATGTGGTCATCAACTTTGGCTAATAAACTGGCAAAAATTTAAAGACCATTGCTGTCCTTAGAATTCTGACTGAATGTAAAATTTTACAGCTAAAAAAAGAAAAAGACAACGATCTGCCAGCATCTATTAAAATGGAAATTATATATTTTGATTTAACAGTGTTACTCTTAGTTGTCCACCTCATAGATGTAAAACCACCAGTACTTTAAAATAATAGTGAAAAATTAGAAACAGAGTGAGTGCCTATCTGTAGGGGAATGTGTGAATAAACTCTGGTGTGTCCAAATTAGGGGTATTATGAAGCTTTAGAAAAGACAGATTAATTAATTGGCACTCCACATGCAGACTTGGAATAAGATCCACAAGGTATTGCAGGCTTGAGAAAAGCAAGATATGAAAACGGTGTGTAATAAGAACCCCACTTTTTGAAAATGAACAATGGAAAATGCCTTTATATATGTGTGGGTACTGTGTTTATAGCTAAGCAATATATAGTTGCATATGACTGCTGTGAGAACATAAAGAAATAAATGCAGCGGATGGAACAGGAGAGGAGAGGAGTAGATAATGAGGAGAAAGAGAAAGAAAAGAAAATGAGAGTGTGAAATAATAATATAAAAACAGTCCTGCTAATGGAGTTGCTGAAAGACTTCCTCATTTTTAATAAAACAGAATAAATGCAACTTAGAAAGGAAAATGTCCTTTATATTACTTCCCTTCCCTACAACATACTTTGTCCTGAGAGAAGTGTCACTTCTGCATCCTGAAGATTCCATGTGGGAGGGAACTGCCGGGACCAAGTGGCCGCCTGGAGGAATGCTGGGGTGGGCACGGGGGATGTGGGGGGCCTGCTGTTGGGGACCCTCGGTAGGGAATGAAGACAGCCGCTGAAAACATCACCGAGGGCAGTCAGAGTGGAAGAGGAAGAAAATGACGATCATTTGCATTACTTGAAGCCCTGGGAACTCCCTGAAATAACTTGGGGAACTCGTAGGGGACTCTTGGCTCCGCATTTGAGAGTGGGAGCTCCATCTTCTCATGCTGTTACAGTCAGCGAACTGAATCATGAATTCGTGCTTCCAAGTAGATCTCGGAGCATGTATTTATGTATTTATTTTACCTGCTAACATCAGTCCGATGATCTGATAACTGACCACTGGGATGTGTGAGTCTAACTTGGACCCTGAACTGAGAGAGAGTTTATTTCTGCTTCGGCTGACTTCCCTCTGTCTGAGCTATTTACCTCATTCTGATGGTTTGCAAGCATTCCCCAGTTGCTCCCATTTGTCCAGGGGCTTAGGCTGTGAGCGCCTGGCTGGCCAGCTCTGTCCCGTTCTTGCAGCCGCCTTCTCGGCACAGCTGTAAGTGCAGGTGGGAGCTTAGCGAACACTCCATCCTATGGGGGTGAGCCCTGAACAGCCCGACGTGGGCACTGAGGACACGGTTCTTGTATCGACTTCCCATTCCTGCTTGGTTTTACAAAGCTGGAATGTGATATGTGGCCGAAACATCTCTTCTGGTTAGAAAAGGAGCAGAAACGACTGATGTGGAAGGTTAGTCTGCTTCAGCTCCGAATAGCTTTTAATCACCTTAAGTTGATACACCCTGCACAGCAAGAACAGGGGGGAATTCTAAAGAAACATAGGCTTTCCTTAGTCATTTGAACGGAATGATAATTACAGCTAGGTTCAAGCTGGTATTTAAATTCATGAGAAAAGTATTTTTAAACATACTGAGAAAAGTCACTAGTATATACCAAGGCAGAAGGTGATGCCCCATTCTGAAAAAATGTTAAGAGCCATCTGTTTCCACATCACAAAGATTTTCTTCTCATGTTGCTGTGAGCCGGGTGACTCAGGTTTCAGGGCAGTAAGTCAAGCTCTCTTTTAAGATGTGCTCCCTGAGGATGGAGCTAAATGCTGAGGTGGCAGCCGTTCCTTATCGCACATCCTAAGATATTCAGAGTGTGAATTCACAGAGAGATTGGTCTTTCATACAAACTTGGGTAATAGTTTTTAACAGAGAGAGAGAGAGAGTGAGAGAGCATGAGCATGAGCAGATTTTGGAAGGCGCTACAGAGATTCGTGTAATCAGAAGGGGTCTGTAAGGATATTTAACCTTTTAAATAATACCCTGATCTTTTTTAAACTGCTATTTTGGTTTTTTAAAAAAGGCACCGATCGTTACATTAGCATGGTGGAATGTGGGAAAGCAGTTTCCCAAGAAAATCTTAATTGGCTAGCATTTAAGTACAAACAGGAGCTCAGCCACCTCACCCCTACCTGCCCCCACTCTGGGAATCAGGAGCGTATGTTATGGGTGCCACGTTTGCTTTTCATTCCTGGGTTTAAATTGAGGCATAGTGAAATGTGCATAGCAGCTTGCTCTGGCTTCCGAACAACAGAGACGATGGCCTCAAATGAGAAACTCTAGACATGTGCTTGTGTATTCATATCTACCTGTGTAACAGTTTTAAATATGAGTATGTAAACAGTCATATTCACAGATTTGTATATATGTGTACATTAGGTAAAGCCCTAAACTTTAGATTCTAGGATTAGATTCATTGGTTGCCAAACAAGGCCAAAAATATGCTTAGGGCAATGTCAGGATGCAGAGAGATGGTCTTCTACCTGTGAAGAGAACCTTTTCAGTTAGTGCAGGCTTGAAGGCAGAGGCATATCTGTCAGATTCTGTTTTACTGTCTTCCCCATCCGGCTGTCCCCAGCACACACATGTAATAGTTGCCTTCCCTTGTGATTAACTTCTCTGACTCTGAACTTGCAGTCTAAACAAGTATCTGAGAAAGGACGATACCTAACTGGAGGTGAATGATTATAACAGATCATAGGAGGCATTTGAAAACCATACCAATAGATGCTAAAACAGGGTTTCTGAATGCCATCATGGGAAAAGCAGGTTCACATAGTTTTGGAAGCAAGTGTAGCAAGAACATTTTCAAACTTGGGAATCAAGGATACGAGTCTTTTTCCCCACAAGGGGTCCCTTCCCAATCGGGATGCCACATTGAGGCCAAAGAATGTCGGTTTAGAATCAGAAGCTCTCATCTCAGATCTGCTACATAGTTATGTGGCTTCGAACAAGCTACCTGTTTTTGGTTTCCCTGGCTCTGAAATGGACACCATAATACCTGATCTGTCCACTGCTTGAAAGGAAAACAGGCTAACACGTGTAAAAGTGCCCTGGAAATGAAACACGCAACAGAAATGTAGGCATCCTCATCATTTCCTGCAGGTGTCCTCCTTGTTCCCGGGGTGTTCTTTCCCGAAGGACATGGGGGTATTTCCAGGACAAAGGATTAGTGTTTTCGTGGTATCTGGCTCCTCAGGGTTGACCATGTTTCCAGTGAGTTGATCGGCCTGGGTATCCCGTCTGTGTTCTCGTGAGGTGATGTGTGGCTGGCCGCTGAGCCTGTGCTGGTGCACGGAGCTGTTTCAGTTTGAAACATATGAACAGCAATGAATAAGAACCAATTTCCTCCGTTTTTATTTTAGTATTTTAGTAACCCGATACTCTGTATTCTGATACTGCAATATTCATTTCCCGAGTGTTTCTTTCCAAAAGGGGAGAAAAACTGCAAAAGATGATTGCAAGACATGTCCCCGCTTTTCACTGTAAGAGTCATTTTGATACCTGATTCTCATCTTCTGCCCTGGGTTGCAAACGACGTTGTGTCTATGGGTCTGTCTTCTGAAACCACACATGGGAAAGAATAAGAGAGGGGAAAAAACCCTCTTCTTTAAGATTCACTTTTGCAATCGTGCTTATGCTTGATGGGCTGACCAGTGAGTCACCCTGTACCTCCTTTTCACTATTCCAGCACTGAGTCATCATCCAGTTTGATTTTTGAGACATCATTCGAACTGCCCCAGATGAAAGGCTTATATAGGATATTTCTGACCTTGAATATAGTAGATAGTAAAAGCGGAGAATAAAGAAGTCTTTTCTATCTTCCTTGCCACCTTACTTTGCTTTCTTTCTCAAGATATTTGTTAGACAAAAGAAGCAGAATGTTTCTTCTCTCATCTGACCTCATGAAATTCATGAGTACTTAACTAGATGAGATTGTTTGAAGGAGACTCTGAGACCATAGTCACCTAAAAGTTGTGAAAAAACTTTTTTTTTGGCTTTTCTTCTGTGAGGCAAATGGCTTCACCAATTAGACTGTCAGAAACACCAAAGATAAAATAGAAGAAAAGGCTTAAGAGTTATTAGTTGATTAAACATCAGACCAGAGTACGAGTGATGGTATTGGGTGGCAGATTAAAGGAGAGGATTAACTTGCCCTATGGCTGTGCATGTCACTTCACCTGTTACAGCAGTGCTAATTCTATTTGGGACAGCACAGAAAAAAAAAAAAAAAGAACAAATAAATGACATAAAACTTCAATAATTACAAAGAACTTGTATATACAGTATTATAATTGATCCTTATAGGGATCCTGTTGTGTCAGGGAGCTGGAAGGTAAATTTAAATCATTTGTTCAAGGTTGTATTAAAATGTCAACCAGAATCTAAGTCTTCTGATACTGAATCCATTGGACTGTAGGAGGTTTTTCAGGAACAGTAAGTTTCCTAACTATTAATAATTTGATTTGATGATGACTTTCAATCAATCCACTGTGGAAGGTAACCACACTTGTAAATGTGGTTAAGAACTTCTTCTTACGTTGACCTCCAGTAAGGGAAAGAGGAAGAATTTATGTTGTGAAGGCTCTGTGAATATCCAGAGTAACTGCCTTGGATAATGCATCTCTCATGGGGTCAGCGTATCTGAGTTAGGTGCTAACACACTCTGATGACTCTTCCATTGTTCGTTTCAGTTTGGATAAGCCTACCTTGGGTTGCCACATAATACCTATGGCTACGTTAGTGTTATTTGGTGCCTGTCTCAGGTTAGCTGAGTTACAGCATGTGAGACTTCAGTATCAATGAACTGACATCCAGGAGGTGCTAAGCCATGTTGTGAGATGATCATGAGATCTTATTCCAGGATGCTGATAATGTCAAGATAAAAATAGTCAAGTGCGGAGAAGAGCTTATGTCTTAGTGCTGCTTCCTCTAATTGGAAATTCCTAGAGATTATTTGCTCTGCCATGTTTAGTCATGTCACAGTTTATTAATTCACTTAAATATTTAAACTTATCCTGTAAAATGTTGGCTTTATTAAGAAAACATAAAGATATGACAAATGGACAAGCTTCTTTATATCAATTTGATTTTTGTTACCATGAGTTTGACATGCAGAGGGGATATTCCTGTAGAAATATCTAAGCAGTTATTTGGAAATGGGTGCATGGAATTAGGGGAGAGTGACAAGATTTATATTGTGTAGAAACATCTGTCTAATGGTAGATTAAAATTGTTTTGTATTTTTTCCTACACAGCAGAGGGGAAGGGGTGTACTATCTGATTTTGTTCCAGTTCCTCAGGAAAGTAAACTTGTCCCAGACTGTTCTTGTGTCTTATGACTAGAATTGTGTCCCACAGTTACCAATAATAGCACAGAAAATTGATAAAACAAGTCTCTGTTCTTTTAAACCTTCTTTATTGGAATCTGCAAAAAAGAAGCAAGTTGGAAATGACTTTTGAATTAGGCAAGTAACCACAGTATTTGGAATAGAGATTTAGAAGGCATCCTTACAGAAGTGATCTTTGAAAATGAGAGAATCAAGAAAGAAAAATTGGAGAAAATGATCAAAGTCAGAACCTTGGGAAATAGGGACATGTGGAGAATGAGAGATGATCAGGTTTCAGTGAAAGATGAAGAGCAACCTTACGCCCATTAGGATGGCTCCTGTCAAAAACCCAGAAAACAAAAGGGTTATTTCCTCATGGCTCGGATGTGGAGAAATTGGAACCCTTGTGCACTATTGGGGGAAATGCAAAATGGGTACAACTACTATGGAAAACAGTATGGAGATTCCTCAAAAAATTAAAAATAGAATTACTGTATGACCCCACAATCCCACTTCTGGGTGTATATCCAAAAAGCTGAAATCAGGACCCCAGAGATACACACACACCCATTCAAAGCAGCACTATTCGCAATAGCTGAGAGGTGAAAACAACCCAAATGTCTATCAATGGAGGAATGGATTAAAAATATGTGGTATATACAGACAATAGAATATTCAGCATTGAAAAGGAAGGAAATACTATTACATGCTGTAACCAGGTGAACCTTGATGATATTATACTATTTGAAATAAGCCAATCACAAACAGACAAATACTGTATGATCTCATATTTAAAGTAATCAAATTCATAGAAACAGAAAGTAGAGTGGTGGTTACCAAGGGCTGGGGAGAAGGGGAAAGGGAAGTTGTCATTTAACGAGTATAGAGTTTCAGTTTTACAAGGTGAAAAACTTTTGGAGATCTGTTTCACAACAATATGGATATACTTAACACTACTGAATTGTCTACTTAAACATGGCTAAGATGATAAATTATATGTTATGTGCTTCTTCCATAATTAAAAAAAAAAAAAAAAACGACCTCAGATTTCTGCTTTGGTAGGTTTAGGCTTGGGCCTGAAAAGTTGAATTTCTATCACGTTCCAAGTAGTGCTATTATCGGTGGCCCACTGATCATACTTTGGGTATCACTGCTCTACCATGAGACTTACCACTCAATACCACAAGCCTCTGTTTATAGGCTAGCTCTCCTTCAGACTGTGAGCTCTTGGAACAGGTACCGTCTGATTCATCTTTGCATCCCCAGTTTCTAACCCATTGTTTTTTCCTGAAAAATTTGTGTTGAAGAAAAAAAAGATAGAAATGAAAAAGATTTAAAAACAGTAAGAAAAAAAAAAAAAAGAAGAAGAAGAAGGGAGCCAGATAGTGCAGTGTCCTAGAAGCCACATTAGGGGAAAATTTTCAGATGGAGATGAAGGTCAGTGTTGCCTGGCTCTACAGAGATATCAAGGAAGGTGAAGAAAGATGACTGGATTTAGTGAATGGGAGGGCACTAGCCTTTCAGAAAATAGATGTTGAGGAGATTACTAGAGTTCAAGGGATTAAGGAATAGGTGAGGGGATGAGATTGCAAATACTGGGTAGCAAAAAGAAGTAAGAGGAAAGGAATGTGAGTGAACACACAGCAAGGTTTTAGTTTAGGGTAAGTTAGGGTAAGTTTGAACACATTTGTCGAGGAGATCTGGGCCACTCAAGCAAACTGCAGGAGGCCCTAGGAGTTCTGGGGTAGCGGGTAGTAGGGGTCCCAGGACAGAGAGATGGAGATTTCTTGATAACTAGTCTTAACTTTACTAGAAATTCTTTATTCATTATTATTATTTTTAATTATAAAGTTTCTTCTGCAGCAGTATTTATGTTACAGTCCCTTCCTTGAATTGATTTACCAAGTGAGAAGTAATGAAATAGTGGGCTTGAACCTATCCCATTTGGGTAATAAGAGGAAGTAACAGTTATTTTTATGATGTGTTTGGAGTTTCTGTTGGGAAAGAATCATTGTGTTATGTGAAGGTTACCAGTAATATGACTTCCTTAAGAAACATGAAGAGAAGTATTACCTAATCATTTCTCAATTAACTAGTTTGACAAGCTCCAGGAATCCATAGTGATTATGAGAAAAGAAAATCATGGGGAAGAATGAGAGAAAGAATATACATGTATATGAAATTACATTCAGTTATGGCTTATATGCTCCCTTCCCATAGCATCTCAAAAATAATGCAAGATGGAAAGAAAGCACTTTTTTCTTTTTGGGGGGTGTTTCTTCTTTACATCTTCCAAAATGTTTACCCAAGCGGGTTTTGCTAAGAAATCCAGATCGCTGAAAATAAATTATAAGGGAAATTTTTTTCGAACAATAGTCTCTGAGATTATGATTAAGATGGTGAGCTGGGTTCATCTGAACAGGGGTTTATTTCCAGGTACTGACACTTAGGAATTCTGTGAGCGTGGGCCAGTTACTTTATCTCTCTGGGCCTCAGTTCATTCAGCAATGAAATGACAATAGGAGTAAATATTACAGAGGGCGGTTTTAAGGACAAAATGATATGACTGGTGTAAGTCTCCTAGTGTAGTGCCTGACCTGTGTTAGCTCCTCAGTGCATGCTGGCTGGTGTTACTGTGGCCTCAAAATGATGATGATGGTGATGATGATGACGACGATGACGGTGACGGTGATGGTGACGATGGTGATATTTGTCTGTATTTTAGCACCACAATTAACTGTGGAAATTCTTCATTTTAGAAAATTTTTTGTTTGTTTTGCTTTAACAGTAACTGCAGAAAGGCTCTCAATTGGGAATGTGATAAAACCTAGTGCTTCCTAACTGACTTTCTACATATTTATGTTTAAAGGAGTGTCAGTGAACATGCAGAAAGGTCTTATTTATATTGTAAATGGGTAACCGTCATCATCCTTGTCATTAACAACAGCAACATCTTAATAGCACTGCTCTGTATCACACACCGTTCTCTAGGCTTTACATATTTGATCATTTAAGAGTCACAAAATACTAAGAGATAGATTCTATGAATATGGTCCCTATTTTCCAGATGAAAAAATTGAGACTCAGAGAGGTACAAAACTCTTAAGTAGAAAATGTTTGGCCATAAACCAGGACACTTTAGCTCCAGGGTCTTTGTGCTAATTAATCACTGCATTTTAAATGACCATAAATAACATGGTAAATAATACTTATTGTCTAGATACCTATTACATTTCACCACAAGAGTGTTTTTACTTGTATAGTTTAGGTCTCAAAGGGAGAAATTCTAGCAATTTCACTAAAATGTATTTTTCTCTAAGTGCTTGAGATTTATGATCTTAGGATTTCAACACCTTAAAAGGTCAAATGCTGTTACTCAATTCATCTCCTCAAACACTTTCTGCTTTATGAAAGGGCACCAATCCATTCAGTATGGATGCAGAAGGAGAATTTATGGCACATACAGGTCTGGGCTCTTCAATCAGAGTTCTTTCCACTATGCTGTGTAACATAGAGTCAGATTTTCAAAATAGTAATTGTTAGAGCCTGCAGCTATTTGAGACTGGCCCCTGTTTTGGCCAAGGAAAGAAATGATTCAGTTTAAAACCTTCTATATTTCAAGTCCAGAAGGAGACTTCATGCCCTTATATTTATTTATTTACTTGTAGGTAGATACTGAGGGTAAGACTTGGTTCAGGTCCGATATCGGGGTAAAATCTACTTAAACCATCATATGAGATACTATTTGTGATGATACCAAGGCAGCAGGGGTAAAGATCCTCAGGCGTTCAGTTCCGATACGCGAAAACTGAGCTAAAACTCCTTCCTGGAGAAGACACACTTGCTGATGAGAGGAATGGGAAAGATGTCATCAGCCTTACTTACTTGTTCTCTGGGATGTGTCAGGTGCTCAGTCAGGTACACAGTGCTACCAAGTGTCAGAAGTCAGACTGGAAAGGAAGTCAGGGCTTGGGAAGGGAAACCTACCTATCATTGAAACACCTGCCGTCCTCCATTGCAGAATCCAATCCAAGTGGTATTTGCTGTCTGTATTTTTTTTTAATCTTTACTTTTCTTCAATGTACAGCATTGTGTTATGTAGATATAAGGCTTGGATATCTTTTATCAAGAACTACTTTTATCAAGGTGATTTATTTTTAAGGAAAATCTCAAAGAGATTTAGAACTCTACACAACCTCCACAGGGACTCATTGTGCAGAGGTTGGTGTGCTTCGTGAGAGTGGGGCATTTTTCAGTGCATACTGCTGAACAGTGTCCCAGCCTGGTGATTGACTATTATGAAGGCATTTATTTTTATCTAGAACATGGACATTGGGGATGAACGGACTTGGATTTGAATATTGGCCGTTTGTGAAGACCTTGAGGATTTAACCCTCATTTAACCAGGTTTTCTCATTTCTAAAAGGAGGTGTAAATAAGAAAATGAATATAAACTGCAATATTGGCTAAATAATCAATTCTACTCCTACTGGCATATCAGTATGTTCTGTCAGAGGTTTTATAGGCATGGGGCCGAAGCCAAGCCAATGAGACATTACCTGATCTTTCAGGATTTTGTTTTTCCTGGAAACATTGGAGGAGGAAGCCCTCCTTCTTAGCCAGTAAGATGATGTTCTCAGCACCCTTGTTGTTTCTTGGGAAGAATCTGTCTGAGAACAAGGGGGAAAAAATCAGACCCCCAAGAGTTCAAATGATACTCAGCACCACGTTCTAGGTCTGCCTGAACAAGTATCACT
Organism: Camelus dromedarius; assembly: GCF_036321535.1. Lineage (NCBI taxonomy): Eukaryota > Metazoa > Chordata > Mammalia > Artiodactyla > Camelidae > Camelus > Camelus dromedarius. The sequence continues at coordinate 22,052,872 of NC_087436.1, forward strand.
CCTGGGGACTCTAAGGCAGCTGACAAATTCCAACATCCCCTGCTTTTCTTTCTCCTTTTTTCCTCTTTCCTTCTTTCCTTGTTGTTGGCCCCTCCTCCTCTGCCTCATCCTCTCTCACCATCACTGTAAGAAACATCCGAGCTCCTTAGCTTCTCTCCTTGAAGTGATGCAGGCTTATTATCTCAGCAGTGTCTTCTTTCACTCCCCCTCACTCACCTGGAATCCTGATTTTCCCCCAAAGGCTTATTTTTCTTGGGTGATTGGACGTCCTGTCATGTCTGTGTTCCTCTGCAGTCTCTTTTCCCTTTCATCAATCACTTATCTGTCTGCTGTTTCCTGTGCAGCTTCTTTGGGAAGCCTCTCTTGACGTCTTTTTCCCTGAATTTAGGTCACTGTTTTCTCTGATCACCATAACAGTTTGTACAAACATACATTCCACCAATTGCTTGGGTAGTTTGAACATTTTGTTTTTTTACATGCCTAGATCATATGCTTTTGACTTACAGGTAGTATCTTTAGCCACTCTGTAGCCCCACTGCCTTTCAGATTATATGGTTTTTGAATGAACAAGTAAACATGTACAACTTTCATTTTCATAAGTGGTTCTATGGTATGTAGGCATCAGTTATTATTATACAGAACACAAAGGAAAAAGACAATAATTACTAATGTTACATGACTGACCAAGGGCATAGGGATGTCATTGTCCAAAATTTTGAATATTGGAAAAGAAAGGAATTATTATTTGGTTTTGGAGAAACTGCATTTAAATTGATAATGGCACTACTGAAAATAGCAGAATTTAACTCAGTGTGAGATTGATAACATTCATTGATAAGCAATAAGATAAAGAGGAGAATCATCATTTGACACCAAACCGTTTATTTTTATGCTATATGACTCTTATGTTATAGTGTTACTTGGAAGATGTATGAGAAATTAGCTGCTTTCCTTCCAGAAGCAAGAACAGTGACCTTTGTTTTAAAGAGTTATTTGGTATCTGTAAGTTCTAGGGAGTTGTGTGCTAAGGAAAGTTCACTCCTCCACCTTTAATTTACTTGAACCAAGGTAGGCAAAATCATGCAAACTATTAACCATACAAGAACTACTGAGCTCTCATTTCTGAATAGAGATGGAAATAACTAAGGAGAGAAGGATATAATGCAGTCAAATTCAACCACCCTTCATGACTGCAATATGCACCTATACATATATATATAAATAAACTAATCTAAAATGTTAATCAATAAAAAGATGTAGAATATTCATTTTAGAGAAGCAAATTAGAAGAAATCCAAATATAGATAATTCTATTTTATAATAAAAACATTATATTCCTTCTTGGGCTGTCATGTGATACAAGAATAAATTAACACCATTTGTTGAAGCTGAGACCAGGGACCTTGGCAGAAACATGGTCTGAACAGTATTTTCTCACAAAATTCAAAAGATTCAAAAGAAGGGGTTGGTTGTGGGAAGTTATTAGGCACTCAATCAGCATTTTCCCTGGGAGAAAACATGAAAATGAAGATTATTGCATTAACCAGTGTGGTGTTAGTTTAAGGGTGTTTCCAAAGTATTTTTAAAATTTAATTCACATTCTGCATCCCAGCCATTGCACTCCCCTGAATTAAGAACTCCAGGTAGTCTGTCAGTACTTTTCAGATAACAGGGTTTTGAATGACCGTCTCCCACAGCACAGGGCTGCTGTCAGGATTGAGGGTGCTATCTGTACATTAAGTGAAAAATCAACAAAAGTCTTTTCTACCCCAGACCTTCTTAACTGATCCCAGGGAATATTCTTTTTGCTTCTAAATATGCTTATATGGTGTCTATTACCATTGTAAATTACCAGCTTATTCACAGCTCTTAATGAAATTGTGCTGAACTAATTATTAGACCTTGTTAATTATGAAGGCCTCCAATATAATGGGCCAGTTAACATTTGAAGTTTGTTGAAGTTTCTACAGTGATTTCTATTTAGATTGAATGATCTAAAAAATAGAATTTTGTCTTATTTTCATGCACCTAGATTTCATTTGTAACCAATACTAAGATATCAGGGTAATTATGTTTTTGCGTCTCCCTTTTATTTCCTTTGACATACACATGTTATCTCCAGAGAATCAAGCCTCAAGACATAAACTGATGCAGCCAAACAGCCATAATGATCAAAATCCCCACCAGATTCCTGGAAGAATAGCCTGTGTTCCTTGTTTCTATGACATAGAGGGGCAGCCAGTTACTCAGAGAGAAGTCCTAGAGCATGTTCTTTGTTATCATTATCTCCTTATTCATGAGACCAGCCATGACCTTGCTCATCACCCTTTGGCAAAAGCCTTCACCCTTTTCCTTTACATTTAAAAACACAGTCCCTGTCATGAATGGAGTCACAAAAAATAAGGAGAAAAAAAACTAACTAAAGAAGAAAATTACAGATATCAACTCCAAGGAATTCAATGATATCACAAAAGCCAAGAATTATTGAGAAGAGTCTGTTCATGGCCTTGTTAATAATCAAGAAAACTTCTCAGGCCTTCAGTGAAACAGCTCTCAACATTTCATCCCCTCCACCAAATCTTCATTAATGGAGCTGTGATGATGTAAATATTTGGGGTAAATCCTTCCATGCTTCAAATGCAACTCTCATGACTCACTCTCACTTCCCTAATCCTAAATCCATTTAATCCTTGTGTGTCCTTAATGTAAGTATCTCACTGAATCTGAATTATGTATTTGCTAGCTCTCCTTATTTTCTTCCCTGTGTTTCCTGAATTACCAAAGGTGTATACAATAATGTCAGTTAGGTGCCTAACGTGAGACAGAGTTGTTCTCTTAAAACAAGGAAAGATGGAGCTGAGGATCTCAGCACTGAATTAGGAAAAAGAATCTGCCTCCTGTACCGAAGTTGAGATCTATGTATCCTGTTCCAAGCAGCACCAGGCAGAAGGAAGCTCATATTGTTTGGCACCTTTTTCTTTAATTTACAGGTTAGTCATGTGGACTCTCAATGTCAGCTTATCAGATGCTTGAAGGACCACAGTATTTTAATACAGTATTTGAAATCTCTAAGTTTTTCTATATTAAGCGTCATATCTTATTTCGTTATCAGAACAGGCTTCTGAAGCCTCGAACTATCAATTAAGCAAAGTCTGGTTTACCCTATTCTAAACTCTATATTAACAGAGGGTTTTCCTGTTTAATGTGCCTCCACCTGTCCTGCTCCACAGCCGTTCTTCTCCCCGCTTTTCCGCCCTGCTCTGGCCTCTCACATTTCAAGACCTGAGCTTTCTTGCTTTCAGCTTTACCAAGAGTCTAAATGCGAGGTCTTGCCGGAGATCAGGGCATGAGGGAGAGAGAAATCTGACAATTTACAGCCCTCGTTCCCATTCCTCAGCCTTGCTCAGGTTCTGAAATTCTCTGCTTTCCTCTCCTGCCACAGCTCCTGTCCAGTCCTGCAGAACTATTCCAGGCTCCATCGCTCAGCAGGTCCCCAGCAAATGTGGCCCCTCCCCTCTTGCTTCCCACTAGTGGTGTTGAGGACCGACCGCTGTGGCTACATTCCCTGATGCTTCCCTAGCCGGCCCTTCTTACATTCCTGACCCTCCTGTGACTCTATAAACAGTCCTTTCCTTTAATCCTCTTCAGTTAAACAATTTTGAGTGCACCACCTGTTTCTTCCTGAGCCCTGATCGATGCAGGAAATACAACTTGCTTTAGGCAGGAAATACATTGTTTATTATATAGCATTTTGCTGATGGTGAAACCCTCAAACTGTAGGACATTTACATTTATTCCACTCTTTCCTCCGTATTGACTACGTCTTATTTATCTTTGCCTTTCTGAGTCTAGATCAACGCTCAGCACATTGTATCCCTTGTAGGATGCACTGAGAAAATCTTTGTTCAATTGAACTGATGTGAATTCACCCTGAATTCTCTTATTTGCAGTGCATCGGACACCGTGAGTAATAATGCTGACTGCATGGAGATTATTGAGTGACAGTTTGCCTACATAACCCTAAAATAGTCATTTGTATAATCACTTTGCACTTTATTTCTCCTTTTTCATATATGAAATTTATCTTACTTATTCTCATGCAGAAACTTAATTAATGAGTCTTTCAAATTAGAAATAGCTGCCTCTAGAATATTTTATTAGCACCATTTATTCTTTAAAATTTTATGCAAAAATTATGATTGTCATTTTGTAATATAGGAAAGAAAACACTTTTAAAAATTATTGTTGAATTAAGGTAATGATAGGGTCAATTTACATAATGAGGATGCAAGGTCAAATGGAGAGAGGGAAATACTTGATTATTTAGGCCATTATTAGTAACTTGAGGAAGAAAATCATTGTAGAAATTTAATGTTTTTTAAAAATAGTGATGTGTGATCTATAATGATGCTTTGTGGTTTTATGCCTCACTGAATCTTGGCTGCTTTAGCAAGGCACATGCATTATAATGAGCCGCTGTGTGAAATGACTAATGCTGTGAGTACACATTGCATTTAATTGATGTAGCCACATGTCTGAAATAAATGTTTCTTGTAGTGCTGAGTGTAAACCTCTCTAGATTCTTCAGTGTGCACTGCCCATGTCTGAATGTAAAGGTAGGAATCTGAAAACTGCAGGTTCTGTTGCAAAAGAGAGGGCTGTGGTTGTTCATTTCTTTGTATTTTTCCCTTTGCCCATTACTTATGGGTTGTTTTTATTCCAGTAAGTCATTTCTGTAGAGAAGCATAAATAATATCCTCCTTTCACTGCTAAAGCCTCCCTGGTCTCAGTTGATTTTTGCATCTGTGTGTGTCTAGTTTACTGAGAAGGCCTAGCTCAGTGGGGAACACACACGGTATGGTTTTATTTTTCACCAGTCATTGCTCCCCCATTGTGCTATGTCAAATTCCCCTTCCCAGCTGGGTAGCAGATCCTTTCGTGACATCTTGGGCAGATGCCGTAACTCTCAAGTCATTTCCTATTACTCAGATTCTGCCCACTTGAAAATTCCAATTTTATTTCTTTTACAGAACTTTTCCTTTCAATGGGCCAAGCTCGAGTCCCTTGCTCCACTGGGGGGGGGCGTGGCTTGCTTGTCCACGCCTCCTGCCCCCTCCTACAGGTCCTTCACCTGCGAGCCACACCTCCTGTCCCCTCCTACAGGTCCTTCACCTGCGAGCTCAGGGCAGTATGAGTTCACTCGGCTTAGGACACTTTTATTCCTCTCGTTTTCCTTGCATGCTCAGATGGGGAGAAAAGGAAAAGGAGGAAGAACCATTGCCCCTTTCCTGACTGGAGCAGTTGTCATTTTTCTCTTGTCAGTTACTGCTGGTCCCCAGGCTCATGCTTCGTCGCTCTTGCATAGCTGGCTCTCTGGTCAGGGGTGTGTATGAGTTTGTTGGAGGTCTCTTGGGGGATGAGGGAACCGTACCTTTTGCGCAGGTTCCTGAACCTGATCCTGTTCATGTGCCCTGTAGCCTCTTGCTGCTTGAGGTTCTCATCTGGCTTGCAGCCCTTTTCTGTGGGTTGCTGGAAAGGTGGTTCCAGTCTACTTCCCTCCCAAGATGCCCACTTGACCTTAGGAACCAAGTAGTGGGAGCACAAGCTGGGACGCCAAAATCATCTCCTTCCACCTTTGATCTTCGGTTGATTCCCTTTTCCTTTGCTTAGGTAGGTACAGGGAAGATCGAGGTACCCTGCAGTAGGGGAAACCAGAGAGGTGCTAGCATCCCAATCTCAGATCTCTCTTATTTAGCTTGTTTGATGGGGACAAACCCTTCCCTTTACCCTTTATCCTTTCCCAATTTTTTTTTTAAATGGACAGGTAAGTGGAGTCCGGAGGCTAGGGTGATGTTTGGGGGGAGTAGGACGACTTCAGCTGCCTTAAGAAGCTCCGAAGATGAGAAGCCCTTATTGTTTGTAGTTCTCTTTAGAATGTGGGGTACTTATAGGTACTTATATTCTTTCCATTCTTTTTTTTTTTTAACTTTTTTTATTGAGTTATAGTCATTTTACAATGTTGTGTCAAATTCCAGTGTAGAGCACACTTTTTCAGTTACACATGAACATACATATATTCATTGTCACATTTTTTTTCACTGTGAGCTACCACAAGATCTTGTATATATTTCCCTGTGCTATACAATATAATCTTGTTTATCTATTCTGCATGTGCCTGTCAGTATCTACAAATTTTGAAATCCCAGTCTGTCCCTTCCCACCACCCTCCCCCCGGCAACCACAAGTTTGTATTCTATGTCTATGAGTCTGTTTCCGTTTTGTATTTATGTTCATTTTTTATTTTTTTTTTAAGATTCCACATATGAGCTATCTCATATGGTATTTCTCTTTCTCTTTCTGGCTTACTTCACTTAGAATGACACTCTCCAGGGACATCCATGTTGCTGCAAATGGCATTATGTTGTCATTTTTATGGCTGAATAGTATTCCATTGTATAACTATACCACATCTTCTTTATCCAGTCATCTGTTGATGGACATTTAGTCTGTTTCCATGTCTTGGCTATTGTAAATACTGCTGCTCATATGACTTAATAAGAAAAAAACAAACAACCCAATCCAAAAATGGGCAGAAGACCTAAACAAGCAATTCTCCAAGGAAGAAATACAAATGATCAATAGGCACATGAAAAAATGCTCACTATCACTAATTATCAGAGAAATGCAAATCAAAACTACCATGAGGTATCACCTCACACCAGTCAGAATGGCCATCATTCAAAAGTCCACAAATGACAAATGCTGGAGAGGCTGTGGAGAAAAGGGAACCCTCCTACACTGCTGCTGGGAATGCAGTTTGGCGCAGCCACTGTGGAAAACAGTATGGAGATTCCTCAAAAGACTAGGAATAGACTTACCATATGACCCAGGAATCCTGCTCCTGGGCATATATCCAGAAGGAACCCTACTTGAAAAAGACACCTGCACCCCAATTCTTTCCATTCTTAAAACTAAGCATTAATCACTAATTTGGAGCAACAGGAAAAGCCTCATTTAAAATCTTGTTAACTGTTCTCTCATATTCCTGTGGGCAGAGGCACCAGAGAGAGATGTTAGAAAGAGATATATCCTTTTCTGGAATTTATCCAGCCTCACTCCCCATCCCCCCACCACCTCTACTCAGGGGATTCTGTTGCCCAGATCAGTAGAAGGAGCCCTGAGGAGGAAACAGCCACGTGGAGTCTAGTGTGGTCTCTGCAGAGCTCAGTGGCTTTCTGTGACTTCACCCTTCCCTGCCTCGGATAATCCGTCTTGGAGAATGCAGATGAAACTTCTGGCCCTACTTATCTTTCAGGGTTGTTGGAAGACAAATGAGATCATATCTAAAAACCCTTTGGAAGGAATGTGATGTATAAATACAGGCGGCATTATATATGAGACACCACCTTAATCATTCTTCCACCCACTCTAGGATGCGCTGTCTCCGTGCTGTTCTAAATGTAATAGAAAGATCCCCAGACTCAGTGAGCTTTAACATCTTGGTTCTGCTTGGCTCTGAGCACTAACTGACCCTATTTCTGTAGGCAAGTTATGTCATCTCTCTGCATTTACCTCCATATCTAAACAATGTGCAGTGGAATAATGGTATTATTTACCCCTCAGAAGCACTGTAAAGGCCAAATACAGAGGAGGTAAGAGTGGTCTGTGAGACACAGAACATGTTTTGAAATATATCTGAGTGTCTGTTATGAATATATGCATGTCTAATGTAGCTTTACATAATATATAATATATAATATATCCTTATACCTGTCTGTGTGTACACATATGTGTCACATGTATCCCCTCCATTTATGTTAATTACATGGTACAATTAAGAAATGTCCTGAAAGTTTCATAAATCGATATATACAAATGATACAGACAATTCACTGCAACTCATTCTTATAGTAATTTAAAATTTGTCACACATACATGTTGCGTGTATGTGTGTGTTTATATGTGTATGTGTGTGTATTTACATGTGTGCACACATTTGTAATTCTGGACCCTCTCACAGGTTACCACAGTTGATTCTAAGCTCTCTTTCTGTACCTCCCCTCTGGTAATGGCACATGGGCTACAACATAGCCAAATGATGTTTAGAAAATAAAAGAACTACAGGGAGTTCATAGACTTACCTGCATTCATAGATACGTTACTTTAACCCTTCACACGTACTGTAAGCTGTAGTTTCTTCATTTTTTTCTCCTTTTACCTTTTTGTTAAATATCTAATCATCTGTGTTCTTACACTCATAATTGATTTCTTTATTTTTTTGGCTTTATTAATTCCCAATTTGGACATACTTAATTTTTAATTGTGTTAATTACTCCAACCTCCCTTCCCCACCCCTCTCCGCACTGAAGATTTTGATGGAACTTGTTGAGAACACCACAGCCAGTTTCTTCTGTCTCTCTCCTTCCATCTCTGTATTGTGATTCCTTAAATTAGCCTTATTAAAGCACAGTTACCCTTATTCCTTAGGACACATTGGGTCATCATCAGGTGTTACCTCAAGGTAAGGTGTTACAAGAAGCAAACAAATAGGAATAATATATTTCTTTGCATCTTTTTTTGGGGGGGGATGGGTTAAAAAAAAAGAAGTTTCTGCACTTTCTGGAAATGCCTTTTGAGTCTCCTCTGTCTGACATGTTGTTTTTCTCGCACCCTCTCACCCTCATCTACTGCCTTTACTGAAATGACACTCAACTTCATGGTCAGCTTAGACATTCTACCAAGATATCTTCCTAACACTCCGGTCACTAGGGATTTCTCTTTTTTTCTGAGTTCCCATAGCATCTGCGCCATGTTTATATCACCTGTCGCCCTTTATGGTTATTTGTGAACGTGTTTCTCTTTTGCACTAAGTCTGTGCGTTTCTTAAGTGCATGCTGTACTTACTTTTATGTTTCCCACATCACCGGGCATCATGCCTTAAACAAAAGAAAAAAATAATAAGACAAATGTCTGTTGACATGGTGGATTTGTAATATAGTTCATAACGTAGATGCTTATAAAAGTAATTATTTTATTCATTCCCTTGTCCACTGACATCACCTCGTACTGTGAGAGATGACAGTGTACAGCCGCCAATAGGCGTAAGTGGTCACTACTCACAGAGCTTGCAGAGGAGTCAGAGAGACATAAACAAACCAACAGACACAATATAAATACAAGTCATAATCGGTGCTAAGAAGGAATAGGATTTTGAGAAATTAACAGCAGGGAGCTTAATTTTATAAAGGATAATTAGGGACAGTGTCTTTGAGTAGGTGATATTCAATTGGAAGCTTGAAGGACGTCCCTCAGCATATATGTCCTCTCGTCTCTCATTGACTGAAGTCTGGTGGCTAAATCTAACCATAAGGAAGGCTGGGAAAATTGCCAATTCTAACAAAATTGTGTTCTTGGTAGTAAGAAAAAAGTGACACATTAACAAGAGGTGGGCCAAATAGTGGTGCCTGTTGCACCTACCAAAACGTTGCATGTCCTCTGTTAGAGGTTAGGCTGGGGATACGGGTGGGGTCAGCTCATGGTCAGCCTTAAAGGTATTTTAATTTAATTTTGTCTGATTTAGGAAACCACTGAATGGCTTTCAACAGAGAAGAGATTTAAGTCTATTTGTGTTTTTAAATGATTACAGTGACTACTATGTGAAATGACTTAAGGGGGTTAGAAGTAAGCAAGTAGTACAGATGATGGTGGCTGGACCAGCATGTTGGCAGTGGAAAGGAGAGAGGTGGCTGGGTTTTAGATATACTTAGGAGACAAAAGCAACTAAGTGAACCATAGGATAAAGTAGTCGAGGTTAAAAGAAGCATCAAGGGTGACACCTGAATGACGTACACAAAATACAGCACATGCACAAACTGTATAAAATAACCCTCACATCTGTATGTAAATATTTACCATTGGTGTAAACTCAGCTGCTACCAGGAAAGTACTAACACAGATTTTGAGTCACTTTGGTTGATTTTTCAAATCATTTGCAAGGCTATTGGAATTTATTTTTCCATATAATATTTTACAAATGATAACCATTGTTTTGGGTGAATTGACATAATTCAAAGGCATTCCATCATTGTAGTCACCATAATCATCCTCTTCAACCGTTATTTAAACTGATGTTTTCCTTTCCTGCAGTGTGTAGATCTCTGACCTGGATCTCAGGGGATTTGCAGAATTAACAGAGACATTATCCCATCCCTGAGATGACCCAAATTCTCAGCCTACAGAGGGATTTTAGCATTAATTATTTTCAGTATATCAGTAACTACACTTGGCTTTGTAATATGAAGTAGTCCTTGAAAGTGAGTGTCTGAATGTATTTTCAGGGTACCTTTCTGTGAATTTCCCAGGTTTCAAACATGTTTCTTCTTTGCTAAAGACTTTGAAACACCTTGACTGTTGATATCTGTCTATCCAGCACAAAAAAGCAGATGGTTTTAGATGACCAGCTGTTTCTCCGGGACAAGACAAAGTACGGAATATTGTTAAAAATCAAAAGGGAGCAAATTTTATAATTTGACCCTGTTTATATGTCAGCCGGGTTGGCTGGTCATTCACTCTTCTAGAAGTGAATTATTGGAATTGGAATTATTCATCTTGGCATGTGTGTAAGATGTTCACGTTAACATTAGGTTCAGAATTCATATATGTGCTACTAGAATCCTGATCTCAGAATCTGTGACGGGGGCCATTTTATGGTTAAAATTACCTCAAGTAACATTTCTTTTGGGGTTTCTTTAAAAACCTCTCCCCACTATTAAATTGAACTCAGAAGGAAACATGTTTCTAGTAGAATTTTTGAAGATTTGAAGTTCTTCCTATAATAAATACTAAGTAAGAATAGTGATCACAAGTCCCATTTTATAAAATGGGCACAAAAGCCAAATCTAGAGAAAATGGGATTAAAGTTCAGCATGACCAAATAAACTGTGACATGAAAAAAGAACTTCCTGCCCAAAAGGGTTATTTTAACCCTACAAGTTATTAAACTAGGTTATGGGATTCCAGGACCTAAAGATCCTCGAAAAAAATTGAATCAGAATAGCACAAAGCCTTACTCAAGTAGGTATTATTTACACAACCAAGGTATTACTTTCAAATTAATATCTCACAACATTATTTACCGATGATGGTGGTAGGAGGTGAGACAGATATTCAGTATGTTTTGGAAAACACACAGAATTTGTTACTTGAGAAAAGTTTTAATAATTTTGGTGTTTTTACCACTTTGTTTTTCCTTGTCTACACTCAGAATAAAGGAATTTGGGCAGTGAAAATGGGAAGGATTCTAGATGATAAACATGCAGGAATACCTGTATGAAAGGAGAACGGGAAAGTGTAAACTCGTGATAGTCATAATAATAAAACTTGTATTAAGCACGTAGGTTTAGGCATTTATAGTTATTTATCCTATTTAATCTTCATAACAACAACGTGCGGGTAGGTACTATTATCATGATTATTTTTACAAATGAGGGAACCAAAACGTGGTTAGATTTGGTGTGTAGCCCGTGTTTGCACAGTTGCTGGTGGAGCTGGGATTTACCTAGGCAGTCTGGTTCCACAGCCTGCCCTTTACCAGTGTCTCTTACAGCCTTGTCAACAAAGGTAAGAATGAGTTCTGTGGCTGGAATCTCAAAGGTTATTTCGTGGCACAGTGGGCAATGTGATACATGCACGTGAGGCGGCAGGACCACACCAGCCACCGTTACTATACGAAGCCCCTCAAAAGGTTAATGACACCCAACTGGGACCCTTTTCTGAGGAATCTGATTTTTTCCATTACAGCCAGACCAGCCATTGCAGTAGACAGGTCAGAATGGCCACGAGAGATGGATGCTATCCGGAAAGGCAAGATTACTTGCTTGGATTGATTGCTCCAGTGAATAGGGGCTTTCAAATGGCTCTAAAGTGGCCTTCCCATCACTGTTGAGTTGAGACACAGCAGTTCTGTTTCTAGGTATATACCTGAGGCATTTTTAAGCCTACAGCTTCCCAGACAGGTCCCTAAAGTGTTTGAGGCCTGAAGATATGCACTGGTAACAAGCGCCCTCGGTGAGTCTCATGATCGGGGAGTTTAGGAGATAACTGCTTGGCGTGGTTCTCAGCCTCAGCTCAAAGTGGGAATCACCTGAGAGGCTGAAAGAGAACTGATGTCTTGATCCTACTAATTCTAATTTAATCAGCCCGGGGTGCAGCCTGGGCATAAGCAGATTTTTAAAACTCCCCAGCAGATTCGAATATGCAGCCAAATTTGAGATTTCTTGTCCTAGAACAGAGCTGTGTAGCCAGTGTGACCTGCACATCATTGTACTGGAAATTGGGAAGGGTTTTCAATCAACAGAGATTTGATTCTTTTAGCCCTTGAGGTGGCTGCATGTGTTTGGTGAGGTAGAAGTGGCTGGTCTACTTTAACTATCCATCAGTAACATTTTCTCTTTACTGCAATGCACCCTATAAATATTACCATTTTCCAGGTCTGTTGTGATGTAAAACAGAATAGCATGCAAGCCATAGAACAGGGCATCTGGATTTAAACAAAACAAAACAAAACTCTCTAGATAATTAAAATATTTAGACAGGGTTGCCGTCCAGTCTCCTAAAACTTCTTTGCAATACTTTTTTCTGTTAGTATAAAATTGCAAGAGATCTGAAAGTCCACTAACACGATATGAATAAATAAATTGTATATGCACGAATTAGAGCAGTTAAAAATGAATGAACTCTTTGTGTACATTGTGAAAAAAAAAAGATATTTTAAAATAAAAAGTTATGACCCAAGTGCCCATCAATAGATGATTGGTTTAAGGAGCTAGTCTTGGTTTCCAGCTTAAGGAGAGGTCAGGGGTGTGTGTGTGTGTGTGTGTGTGTGTGTGTATATATATATATATATATATATATATATATACACACACATATATATATATACACACACATATATATATATACACATACACATTACTCAGCCATAAAAAAGAATGAAATATTGCCATTTGCAGCAACATGGATTGACCTAGTTAATACTATGTTTAGTGAAATGTCAGACAAAGACAAATACTGTATGATATCACTTATATATGGAATCTAAAAAATAATACAACTCGATCTATATACAAACAGACTCAGTCTATATGAGGAACAGACTCACAGACATAGAAGACAAACATACAGTTACCAAATGGGACAGGGAAGAGGGTAGGGATATATCAGGAGTAGGGGATTAACAGATATGCACTAATATACACAAAATAGATAAGCAACAAGGATTTAAGTATAGCACAGGAACTTACACACAACATCTTGTAATAACCTATAATGGAATATGGCTTGCAAAATATTAAAAATGAAAAGATAAAAAGTGATAGAGGCATACATGTTTATTAAAAATGTAAAACGCATGAGAACAATAACAACTAAATTCAGGACAGATATTATTTTTGGAATTAGAGGAAGAGAAATACAATCGAGAAAAGACCTACAAAATTCTTAATGTGTTTCTTTATCTATATCTTTCTTTAAAAGTAGAACTAAAGCAGATATGATTAGATTAATGGTAGATATATATGGATATATATATGTATTTATTTATTTAGTGGAGGTACTGGGGATTGAACCCAGAACCTTGTGCATGCTTAGTGTGCACTCTACCACTGAGCTATACCCTCCCCCTGGATATTTTTTATATCGTGCTTTATTATTTTCACTATCTGTCTATGTGTTTGAAATTAATTACAAATTAGTTAAAAGGTCAGGGAATAAGAATTGCTATAGACCAAAGCCCCCAAATCATAAAATGCTAATGCCAGAAAGGACCACAGAATCATTTTAGTCAGTACCTATATTACATTCATGAACACTTACCTGGAGGAAAGTGAAGTCTTTTCTCCATAACCCCCAGGTCACAGTGGTTTTGTGGTTTGTCTGAGGAGAAAGAGAAGGCCAGAGTGCCTGTGTGCCCTGCCCCACCCCGCCTCCACCCCAGGAGACAGGTGATGGATTGCATGGAACTCTAGTAACTCACGGGCAGCCTTTCTCCTCCCAGCTCCTCATCACTCCTACAGAGCCTGGTCCTTGCTTTCTGCTGACCAGGATCCGCAGCACTTCCACTCCACTCTCTCTGTCCATCTGCCCTTTCCATTCTGCCTTCTCCTGTCTCCCTACTCAGCCAGAACCATAGAATGGTTTTCAAAACGGTTCTCAGCAAAGAATCTAGAGTACTCTAGATTCTCTCACTGTCTTCACTTGATCCCTCCTGGTTTCCAACTGGGATGCTTTCCATTGTTCAATTACTTTCATCTCCCTAGACTACTGACTATGGCTGGAGAAATTTGCAAAATCGTGCTGACTGGCTTCTCCTACCGAGTCTTGCATCTCACTGGGACTGCTCCTCGACGGCTTTTTTCTCCTGCCTTGTTATTGCCCTAATGAATTGATCGTGGTGAAGTTTCCAGACTCATCAAGTGCCCTGAAAAAGCATGACATTACTCTCTAGAAGCTGGACTCTAGGTGACCGAATGTAGTGAGGCTATCCATGTTTTGCTTGCATTTTCTCTTCCTCTTTTGAAACATTTATGTAAGATTTATATTCCTTCTTTAATCAGTCTGTCTCTAAGAAACATAGATCAGCCGTCTCCTTACAAAAGTAACCTGTTCCTGGGTCCTCTTGATCCTTTTTCCTTATAGTCTTGGCCTCCGGTATTCTCATATAGTTTATTGTAGCAGAAATCTACCCTCTCTTCCTAACCACTCATGTTCTCTGTCATCAACTACTTTCATTGCTGCCAGAACAATCTTCCTAAAGATACTACTCTGGTTGTTTTATTCCAGTAGCTCCTCATTACTTTCTAAAGCAAGCTAAATTCTTTATCATCTGGCTTTGAGCTACATTTATACTATTGTTTCCCGTAAGTTTTCTCTTTTTAGACCCTATATTCTGACAAAACTAGACCATTCAGTTTTGTTTAATTACTACTCCCCTCTCCCTTCATCTAGAACGTCTTCCTCCAAGTGTATGTAAAAGTGCAAATATCACCATCTTTGTACATTTCTTAGGTTCCCTAACATAGTATCTCCCTCCTTCGAACTTGGATTATAATTTGTACTTCCTCTCCATCACGTTATCATTTTATACGTTGTAAACTGATTGAATAGTCCTATTTGTTTTGCTATCTTAAAAATTCTGGAATAAGACTACATAGTTCTTATTTTTGGTAGCCCTATAGCATCTATCAGAATATGTAGCATTTAAACTAAATATGCATTTTATTGAATCATACTGTCAATTTCTCTTGAGGTTAAGAAAGAATCAGGAGAGGAAGTAATCAAGGCTGTCCTTATATTGTAAAAGGTTTCTCTCCAGGAAGTTAATTGGCCTATCTAAGGATCTAAGCTTTGACTTCATTAGCTCCACTGAACTGCTTCCCAAAGTTTGCGTGACTAGACACTGTCTGCCTTGGGTGCCTTAGTCTTGCCAGTAACTGGTAACTTGTGAATCTCCTTTGTGTTGTTACATAAAGAATCTCTGTGCAAAAAAGTAATTGCTTTCCTCAGCTGAAAAGGTCATGACTTTTCATAGTGGATAAGAACATGCGTTCAGTAAATAAACTGACAAAATCTAGTTCAGTTTCTGTCAAACCTGCCTGTCCCTGCTGCTTTCCTTATTGTTATGTTTGGGTGTTTCGTGGGTGCCAGTTATGGTGCAGACATTGTACAAAAGCACAGTGATGGCATAGTTTCTATTTGTTAGAATTAAAACTAATAAATAATCTGCAAGTTTCAAAATGTACTATTAACTTTTTGAAACTTTTTATGATGAGTCTAGAGAGGGAAGTGAAATATGTGTATGTCATATCCTCCTGTTAACTCACAGCACATCCAGAACAGTCACTGAAGTATTCGCTACCATTTTTTAGTCCCAATTTTACCAGCTAGAAAAATATTTTCAGTTTCATAAATGATCTCAGGACAAAGACAAAGGCCCAAAGTTCCAACAGTAAAACATGGTCTCAGAGTTATTGGAGTCTGTAGACCCTTTAAGGTTTTAAGAATGATGTCAAGCAATACCTCATAGGCTCTGAAGGCTAGAGATTAAATATTATGGGCATTTTCTCCAGCATCCAGATTCTCAGTCCGAGATAGAAGGGGCCTGCCTAGAGGGGATTTATAGACGTCTAATGCAGTGGGCTAATTTGCTAAGTAAGGCTCAAACAGTTTTTAAGAAAATTATAAAGATGAAGATACCATTGGCCAACTAAAAGAGACAAACAATTCAAAAGGAAAAGTCTAGCCCCCCAGTTCTCTACAGATCTTTTCTGCTTAAGTCTCTTTTTCTTAAACCCTGTACAACAAAAAGATTGCTGTACCAATTATCTATTGCTACAATAAAAACCAAACAAACAAAAAAAGTGATGAATATTCTGAAAGCATAAATCAGTGACCTCTAGCACCACCTTTGTCCCTAAGGATATGTTCTATTGAAAACAAAGGAAATCAAATCAGTATCTTATTGAACATCCTGACTTCTTTTTTCTGTCTGGGTGTGGTAGATTATACATATCAGAGTAATATATATATATATATATATATATATACACACACACACACACACACATACACATATATACCCATGCACATATACATACAGGTTCTTTGTAGCACCTCCAAAAAGAGGTGGCATCTATTTTCCTACCCTCTGAGTCTGGCCTGCCTTTGTGACTTACTTTGACCTGCACAATGCAGCAGAAATGACAGAAAGGAACTTCTGAACCTCTACTTCTATTGGCCTTACAACTTCTACTTTTACCATCTCGGGATACTTCCAGCATCATGTAAAAACCCCAGGTGAAAGGTTGCATGGAGAGTGAGCCCTGTATGTTACAGCTTTTCCAGCCATTCTAGCTGAGACCGCAGGCTGTGAGGCCATTTTAAAGCATCGAGCCCCAGCCAGGCCACTAGCTGCCTGGGCCACCCCCACCTGAGTGAGGCCAGATGAGGTGAACAAAACTGCCCGGTTCCGTCACAGAGTCACATGGAATAAAACATCATTTTTGTAAAGTCAGTAAGTATCAAATGGGTTGTTATGCAGAAATAGGTAACTGATGCACTAGGCTTACGTTACTTGTGTATCTTTAGCTTGATTCTCTAAACTCTGGAGTGTGCACAAGCAGAATTTCCCATGCACAGAATAGCATGTAAGGTAAGGCCCAAACAGAGATCATTCCAGCAAAGGATTGGACCTCTCCGAGTTACAGTTTCCTCATTTGTAAAGTGAGGGCACTGCATCAAGTGCATTTAAGATCTTTTTTTGCTCTATTTTCCATAATGCCAGCTCATTTTACTAGACAGAGTCTCTGGAAGAATTGGAATTCATGATTCTAATTTTCTTCTTTCTCCTCTCTACCTGAATTGTTCTGGCCAATTTATTCCTTGAGCGTCCAGGATCAACAAAAGGTACAAAATGGAAATGGGTGAGAGCTCCAAGTATATGGAGGAACGTGGACCCTCCTTCTCCACCTTTCCTGTGAAAATCTTGTTCCTTCTATGTATAGATAAGCTGTGCTCATCATCACCTTTTCTGAATTGCATAGTTGCAGGATGAAAAGCCGCAGGCACAGTCAGGAAGATGATTTACGCAAGGTGGCTACGCATTCCACTGAATTTTCACGTGTAAGAATCTGCACACACATTTGCTGACCCAATGTCCCAAGGCCCTAAGAAAGTTCCGTCACACCTGATACCCAGTACGTGCAACTAAAGGCAGATTGTGATTTTGGTGTTGGGATTTGTCTGTTTAGATTGGTCTGGGCTGGGCTGCTGTGTTCCAGGTCTCTTCAGCCGGCTGGTCAGATACATTTGACTTGAGTTCTGTGTCCTTGTTGGATGTTTCAGGCTTTGCTCCATGATCCTGAGTGGCATTACGTCAATGACATCACCCAGCGGAGAAATGATTTAGACGGCTAATCATTGTTGGACATAATTTCTCTTAGCATTGGAAAGAAATTGATGAAGATAAAATGCGTAGAATAGTGCAGCCAGAAAGCACTTTAGAAACCATTTAATGAGGAAAGTGGAACTCACAGAACAAGGGACATGCCCAAAGTCACAAAACTAGTTAATGGTGTTCTGTGCATTTTAAAAGTAAGCACCCCATTCTATCGCTGTGTATTACTGGAAATCATTGGAAGATCTAGGGTGCTGTGATGTTATGGCCAGTGCATGGGGAATGTGAATATATTCCTTTACACAATATTTGCCCTTAAAAACATGGACATGGATGGCTGAGCAAGGGCAGTAGTCAGATAATCCTGGGTTTACTTGAATATGCATAGGTGTGTATACATATATGTGTGTATACATATGTATATGTATAAATATATGTGTGTATATTTATCTATATATACAAAGAGAGGGAGAGAGATGAGTGTGCCAGGATATTGATCAGCCTGTTTGCCACATGGAAGAACTAAAGAGCATGAAGAGAGTAGTAATCACTTATGCTGACTTTCAAACCCTCTGAAAGCTGCCATCCTACAAAACATGGTCCAATCAATGTCCTGGGATCCAACCAGCCATATCATTCTCTCTCAGTGTAGTGGAGGTTTCTCATTTTTTCCCAACTTAGCCTTTAGAAAAATTAAGGCAAAGAGCCTGGAGTTCCCCCTAGAGGCGAACGTTTATACACGCAACTTTCAAAGCACCCCGGGTTTTTGGCCTCGACGATTCCCTAATGAATACATCGGCACGCTGTCTGTTCATTAGCTTCACAGATGTTAGCAGGATGAAGGTAGGGTACTTACAGTTGTCCCTTGTGAATTAAAGGTTGCAGATGTAGACATTGTTTCTTTTATGATGGACATTAAAACAAATGCAGTAGGTGACTTCTCACCTTTTAACATGTGCTCTTTGGTAGCACTTTTGGGTTCTGTGATCCAAAGTATCAGATAATCTCCAAAGTCCAGTTGAATGAGGGGTGTAGTTGTCTGAGTGGTGAGCTGGGAACCACCACCCTATATGTGTAAGCTGCTCTCTTCGTAACTGAACAGGCCGCTTGTCATCAGCTGGCGTCCCGGTCACTGCTGTAGGAAGTTGCCTCTCGTGCAGCAGGCGGTACTCAGCCACAAGCAGAGGCAGCTCAGATGCCGTCATTCAATGATAGTTCTCAATGGCAAATCCGTGGATGATCAACAGATCATGTTGGGGCTATGAAAACAGGGGGATGCTCTTTCATAGGTGCTTAATTAATAGATAGTAATTAAGAGAGGTGGCAGGGTTTTTTTATTCTCTCGTTTCTGTCTTTGCTCTCTGTTAGTGATGTGTAATAAGCCACCAAAAGAGGGCTGAAGTCCAGTCTTATGAAATTAGCAGATGGATTTGTTAAATTCCTGGTGAGACATGGTTTGGGAATATTCTCTAGTGTAGAAAAGTAGTATCTATTTGTATCCATCTCTGTATATATACTTTAAGAGTAGAAATTCCATTTTCATGTGAGACAGGTTATGTATTTTAATATATAGCGTAGGCACTGCCCAGGTGACTACTTTCATCTTTTTTTTTTTTTTTTTTTTTTTACTGTGTATCGATTCTGAGGATTTAGAAAGAAATGAGGAAGAATAAAAGTTGATGTATTTGCTTTTGTAGTTTCTGTTTCACTTTTTCTGGTGTTGTCTTCGTGCTGCCAATTGTGGGAGGCCGTTTAGGAAGCATTCGGGGTGCTTTCTGCAACTTGATTGGCCCTTGCTGCCAGGGCTTCCGGTTGTATGGTGAAGGAATTCCTGTAATTTACAGGGACACAAAGCAGCCTTTAAAAACACACCCACCGAGCAGACAGGAGGAAAAAACACACAGTTTGGCCAAAAAAAAGTAAGGAAGCCCATGTCTAGAAAAGCTTGCTGAACACCCCATCAGGAAATGCTCATTACTTTCATTTTGAACAGCGGCTTCCAAGATCTGTTTTCATATTTATAGAGTGGCTGGCAGCAAGCAAATGTAATCTTGAAGGCTGTGTTTTACTTAGTATTTTGTTTCTGCTTTTTAAATGCCACTTTTAAAACTGTATAGGAAATACACCACACTTCTTTATCCAGTCATCTATCAATGGACATTTAGGTTGCTTCCATGGCTTGGCTACTGTAAATAGTGCTGCTGTGAATATTGGGGTGCTAGTATCTTGCTGAATTAGAGTTCCCTCTGGATATATGCCCAGGAGTGAGATTGCTGGATCATATAGTAGGTCTATTTTTAATTTTTTAAGGAATCTCCATACTGTTTTCCATAGTGGCTGCACCAAACTACATTCCCACCAACAGTGTAGGAGGATTTCTTTTTCTCCGCACCCTGTCCAACATTTATTGTTTGTGGACTTTTTAATGATGGCTATTCTGACTGCTGTGAGGTGGTACCTCATAGTTTTGATTTGCATTTCTCTGATAATTAGCAATGTTGAACATCTTTTCATGTGCCTATTAGCCATCTGTAGCTCTTCATTGGAGAACTGTCTGTTTAGGCCTTCTGCCCACTTTTCGGTTATTATTTGTTGTTGTTGTTGTTTTCGTTACTGATAGTTTGTATATTCTGGAAATTAAGCCCTTGTCAGTCATGTCATTTGCAAAAATTTCCTCCCATTCTGAACGTTGTCTTTTAGTTTCATTTATGGTTTCCTTTGCTGTACAGAAGCTTGTAAGTTTAATTAGGTCCCATTTCTGCTGCAACATGGATGGACCTGGAGGTAATCATACTGAGTGATGTAAGCCAGAAAGAGAAAGACAAATATCAGATGATATCACTTATATGTGGAATCTAAAAAAAATGACACAAGTGAATTTATTTACAAAACAGAAACAGACTCATGGAGGTAGAAAACAAACTTATGGTTACCAAGGGGGAAAGTAAGGGGAGAAATAAATTGGGAGTTTGGAATTTGCAGATATTAACTATTATATATAAAATAGATAAACAGGAAGGCCCTACTGTATAGCACAGGGAACTCTATTCAATATCTTGTCATAACCTATAATGAAAAAAATATGAAAAAGAATATATATGTACACATATATCACCATGCTGTACACCAGAGACTAACACGACGTTGTAAATAGACTATAGTTCAATTAAAAAAAAGAGAGAGAGAAAAACTGTATAGGAAAGAATGAGCTCACAATCATGGTTTTGACTTCTTCAATGGACTCAGATGTAATGGATGGTGACTGTTTATTACACTACAGGAAAAAGAATACATCTTAACCCAAACTCTCAAACCTATTAGAATGAATCGAAGTTAAAGAACTTTTGTGTAAAAATTAGCTTGGGGCTTTGTGCAAAAGATCTGACACGTTCACCTGGGCCACCTTAGTTACTTGGTGCAGAAGATTTTTTATTGCACATGTGCAGTATCTAGAAGCACTTAATTCCATTTACACGTAGAAACAGTGTCTGTGAAAATAGTGCCAAGGTTGGAGTTTGAAAACAGAGCTCAGATCCCAGGTTTTCCTTTCCTGGGCTTAAAATGTTTCTTCCTGGACATTCATGAAGTGGGGACAGTAAGTTTTGCCTTAACTGCCCCCATAGGGTTACTGAATCAAGCGGAGCCTAGTCAGGAGACAGAAAGCACACTGCTTTTTTGAACATAGATGTTGACTAGAAGTAATTAAGTAAGCATATTGTTTTGAATGAGGTAAAATTATAACAGATGGGAGCTCTAAGAGGTAGCTACCACCTCTAGAGCTGGAGGAACAGAGGGAAGAATTTAGAATTATTAAAACTTAGAACCTCAGAGGAAAGGGATCTAAAGATGTGAATTTTATAGAGGACATATTTGATATGACATTCAGATAGAGTGATTACAATATTTCCTTTTTTTCCTTACAAAGTTTTCCACTTCAAAGGGTATTCTTTTGCTATATAATAAATCTTCAGAGAATATTTTATTTTCATAAAATTATTGATATTGAAAAAAAGCCTATAGTTTATAGGTTCAATGAAATACAATATTCATATGCCTTTGCAAGAAAATGGAAAAGTTGATCCATGAGTTTCTCCTCGTGTCTAAATCTCTCTCTGGTTTTAATCTATTTGCTAAGAGAGCAGTTTGACTTTCATTCTCTTAGAGGACCATTTAGTCCTTAGTTACTATAAAAAAGTAGATCTTTCTTTCTAAGAACCTAACTTACTAAGAGAGTTCAACAGGCAGTCTGAAAAATAGCATCCCTTTTATGTCATTTTTTCTTTTTTCTCCTCATTTGGATAGTGATTCACAAATGTTTCTTTTCTCACTTAGCTATGAGTTGTCCTCATTCTCTGAGGGGAAATAAGAAGTATGTTGAGAATGGGCTATCTCCTGTGATGTCAAAGTTTTTATCTAAATTAAGACATATTGCTGATAATTGACCCAAGTTAGTTTATGTTAACTCAGATTATAAATAAAGGGTTGTCACCCTGACGACCTTGGCTACCAGACCATTAATGTAGCAATAGTTTAATAAAGGGCCAAATCTGGTGGAAATTTGGAAGAGGACCAAAACATTCTTTTTCCCAAAGGAGTGTGAAAACACGAGGAAAATAACATCTGCTCTGTGTTCCGCGCTGGTGCTGGCAAGGCTGAGCTATAAACACCGGCGTCCCAAGAGCAGAAGCCTGCGGCTCCTGGTGTTGAGCAGGCTGTGAAGTGCATGGAATCACTCCCCTGCAGCAGAAGAGCTCCTGGGAGCAGGCACTCACTGAAGCTGACTGGGGAATTCTTCAGACAGATGGGGCTTTGCTCTGCTAACCTTCTGTGGCTGTAGAAGGAAGGACTCTCACTTCTAACTGCTCACTAGGGCTATTTTAGACCATCAGTGCCTAGTTCTAGTTTGCCACCCTGGAGCTATGTTACTTGAGATTAGCGGGCCGCCAAACTCATATTGAGAATGAGATTCTTTTATTTCCTTATATCCCAGATTTGCACTTGTCAATTGTAAAGATGAAAAAGAAAGCAAATAGAGAAAAGGCTTCCCACTTGCAGATGATTTCCAGTGTCTCCTTAATCATCTGTGTCGAAGTAGAATTGGAAGGCAGGGCAGGTGGCCGGTCCTGGGGGTCCAGAATTAAGCGGATTTGGGTCCTCAAATGACTGGTGAATGATTCTTCCTCTAAGGTAAAATATTCTAGAAATAAAAGAGTCTTTATGATAAGACCAAACACTGAAGTGACGGGATGGTGGATGCCTTAACTTCATGAAAATGGCAAATGTCAACGCATTTCGTACTCTTTGTCAAAAGAATAAATGATGGAGCAATTGATTTAAGGGCTGATAGAAACCAAGCCTCCTCCTCAGTGACCTCTGTGCAGTAGCAGGTTGGGGCGGGGCCTTTACAACGCCTGCTCCTCAGGTCTAATGGCCTGGCCCCACCCCTCCCCTATATCACAAGCAAAAGCTTCAAGATAGAAGAATATTATCTGCAAGATGGAGCTTATAGACTGTCTTTGTTATTGATGTACACTTTGCCAAACTATGTGGCTATGTCTGCAGCAGCATAATAAAACTATGATTTTGTTTTATAATTATGCAGCAGAATTTGTGGATTATTGTGTTTAGACATTCTGTCATGTTTGTGACAATTATAGTTCCCCGATTCAATTCCTCCTCTCTTTCCCTCAGGGCATCAGGAAATTGTTGTGATTTAGGATGGTAATATCTAACCTCCAGGTGGGAATACGGGGACCCTTGCTAGTCTTTGTGGGAGACTATCCTTTTCTGAACCACCTCTGCTCTTATACAGAAAAAAATATTCGCCTAGTATACTCTCTTTCCGTCTCATAAATGCTTTCATATTTCATTTTCAGTCTTTTTCTATTCTGATGGTAGAGAGGTCCCAGGAAGAAAGGTCACACAGAAATGATTTGCTCAGGTACTTTAATGAATGGATTATTTTTAATAACGTTTTTTATTGAATTTTAATATTTTTCATTTTGATTTTTCCAATTTGGAAATTAAACGGAAGTCATAGCACCATTGCTAATTCAGCTAAGAGTGAATAAATTAATTTCATTGTGAAATTTTTGACCCCTGAGGCCGGCGCTCAAACTGATATTGATTTGGTTGGCTCTGACCTTCATTTTGTGTGTCAGCCACAATGCGATACTTTTGATGCTTCGTAATGCTGAAGGCCGTACTTTTCCCTCAGACCACTGGCCAAATAATAATCAGATAATTGGGATATATTTGGCACTTTCATCTGAACACTAATACATGGCAACCCTGGCTCTTAAGGACTCTCCTTATGTGATCCCTATTAAGCAGTTAGGTGAAGAATCCTGGTCCCAGTGGCTGGCAAGTAGTAGATATTCAATAGATATTTGTTGAATTACCTTTTAAAGTTGAAATTAAAGTGACATCAGTCAATGAACGTAAACGTAAGCACCTGTTCTCTCAATCTGAAAACTATTTACCGTACGAATTTACAGTGGAGTGGGATGGAATCAAACATCCTAACTCGATTTTTTTCTTCGCGTTTTAAAGATGCTGTTGCTTAGCGAGGTGTTTCAAGACCATCCATTGGTTTCCAGAGAGGCTGCTTCAGCGTCCTTGCAAGAGAGGCCGGGGAGGCACATCCACGCAAGGGGAGACGGGAAGTTAGAGCACCTATAGAATTTAATTAAGCCTATATCTTTACCTGTTACTTCCGGATCAGGCACGAAACCGGACCTGCTTAATGACAGGGTGGCCAGCACTACCAGCCACTACCTTTTGTGTCATTTCACGGGGGGGGGGGGGGTCCTCCATTTGTGGAACTTACTCTGCCCCTTAAAATGCCGTTTATTCAGCACTTTTATGCTGCTACTACTCAACATTGCACCTGGGTGTTAAGAAGTGTGAAAGGAGTCCAATTTAAACCAAATATTTCAAGTATTTAGATAGTGTAGGCTGGAATTACTTACTATTTGTCTCAATCTGATATTTTTGGCTGCCTTGCTAGAGCCATAGTTCCCTTGAGGGAAATTTATTTCGCAAAAGAGCCCCCAAGCCCTCTGTTTTATACTTTCTTTCTTTTAATATTTCTTCAGTCCTTTTCTGGTTTTGGCCTTAATTAGCACTTTGTGAATATCATTGGTCATCCAGATCATATCTCTTGCCGTATCCTTTGTTTATTTGGGTGCTAGTTTGGCTTGTCTAAGAGACTTTTCCATATCATCAATATGCCACTTTTTTCGAGTCTCATTTTGGCTTCTATTGTTTCATGCTATTTAATGTTTCAGAATATTTGCCTTTTTGATTCCTTCTAGAAGCCTTCTTGTTCCCAAAATCTCCTTAAATTATGGAGTAATAGAGGGCAAGAATCAAAAAGAAGTGTGAAATGGAATAAAGCTAATGACCAGTTTGTCTTTGTTCTAATGGTTGGATTTAATTAGGAAGCGCACAGGGCAGATCTGCGTCCTTCTCCTCTTGGAAAGGAACAAGTGTGTTATTTATGTTTTAGTTCATAAATCCCTAAGCTGCAGAGACCATGTCTCTTTAAATTACGTGCCAACTCAGCACCACGTAAGGTAACAGTGTTGTCCGATGAAGCACATGTTTACGTTAGCAAACTGAGGTGGAAGGCTGAGATGAAAACCACTTTGCCCAAACTACCACAATCACGCGCTAGAAAAAGAAACATCTAGAAGCCATTGATCCAGAAGTTCACTTCCTAGGCTGGGTATACACTAAGACAGTAAAGCATTAGAAACTGTAGGGACAATGGACAACTGTAAGCCTTAAATCAATGACAGTATCCACTTTCCATTTCCTTTTGATTGTTCTGGTTCTTTTGATCATTGCTAAATTAAATCACGTGTGAATTACTGTGACTGTTCTCTTCTGAAGACCACCAGAATTTATGGGAACTGGACAATTTAAGGTGGACTTGAGTTAAATGAATTACCTACCTCTGCTCAAAGTCTACATTTTCTAATTAATGTGGCTGCAATTCACATTTTGACGTCCTACTGAGGGTGTGCTTGTAAGCCTGTGTGCTATTCCCAGTCCAAAATGCCACGCACGTTGAGTGACATAACCACAGCCCTTCATCCACACCTGGCATTTCAGAGGCTTCTGTCACACACTGGGAATGAATAGTGTATGTTTTTCCCTAAATCTTTTTCTTGTCACTATTTTTCAGATGCTTTGGTTTTCATCAGTATTTCCTCCCTGCTCTGACTTTTTTTTTAAATCAGGAAATAATTATCTGACAGTTAATATTGATAATTCTCATCAAAAAATGGCCTCTTTTTTGCAGATAGCTGTCGCCTGTAGTCTGTCTTGTCACAGAACCTAGTTAGTTGTAAGTACACCTGCGGCTGTATAACGCCTCTTCTTCTATTAAAGAATAATATTATGGCTTTGCAAGTGTAGATGTTGCCATAAAGATTTTTTTTATTGTGCATATTCCCTTGAATATAAGTGAGTTAGGTGCACTTAAATGTTATTAAGTTGTGAATTTAAGACTGCATAGAACTGAGCAGAACCAAGCAGTTAGCTTAGAATAATTTAAGGAGAGCTTATAAAGCACTTATATACAAATCAGATGAGATGATAGACACTGAGAGAACAATGTTTTGTTTTAAAGTACTCCAACTCGAGAAAATATTGTGTACTAAATGAATGACACAAAATGGCAAAAAAAGTGGAAATTTAGGATTTTTTTATCTTTATATTTTAAAGAAAAACTATCAACATCTTAAGTGATGTGAGCATTTATCATATTGTCAAATAAAGTTATGTCCTTGTTTCTTGGATGACTGATGAGTGTGTTGCTGAAAAGGGAGTTGATTTTCTTGCTCTGCCTGTTATTTTTTTCCATTTATGTAAATTTATACCTTGTCGAGGCTGTATGATTGTGAACTCTGTGATTGTGCTGAGTTGCTCGGGATGCTGGAAATAGGAAAACTTGCCACATCTACATTTCCCATTATGATGCCATCCTTTAAGTTGCTAAGCCTTATACCTTGAGGAAAGAGGCTATAAAACTATATAAAAATATGCATTATATAAAGTTTTGTGAACATACATATTTTTCTCCTCTCTCTTAGCTTCCTTGTTTTGCAGCCTGCATCTGGCTAAAGTATCGTACCATTAAGGAGACTAATGTTCTCTTTTCCATCTGCAAAGGTTTTATTTGACTTTCTGTGGTTATTTCTTTTTAAGTGAATGCTATTCTTCACAAGAGAGGGTGACCATTTTAGAGGATGTGAATGGATTAGAACTAAGTTATAGAAATTATGAGAAAGATAACCAAAGTACAGTCAAAATTAAAAATGGCTAAATGGTGACATCTTGGAAATACAGAAATTCTCATCGTTCATAAGTGTTACTAAGTTGCAACTTCTATTTAGCAAAAGTGATACATAATGAGCTATCTAGGGCCAGAAATGTAATAATAATATTTGTAGTAATTTTACGGTAAATTTATATAGTACTTTATTGTTTTCACACGCATTATTGCTTCTGAGCCCTAAACAAAGGGAAGAGTAAAGGAAATGACTCCTCTCTTTTACTAGAGACAAGTTCAAAGAGATTAAATGGCTTGACCAAATTTGCAGTTAACGTGTGTTGCGCTAGCACCAGTCACTGCTGAACTTCATCAGCATTCCAGCTGATGAGCAGGTAAACAGATCAGAATACAAGGTAAATAAAAGTAGACATAAAAGGCATTTGGGATGGTTTGGAGCTATTAGTCATTATCCTGTCCAATCAGCTAGGGACTCTGATTATGGAATTCACATTTCAAAAAAAAAAAAAAACAGGCAAAATTCCAATTTCCTAGTTTAGTCAAAGGCCAATTTTTATTAGTTTGATTTATTATTAACTTTCAGGTATCTTTTAAGCCTTCACAGGTTTTGGGATTTATGTGAACTCAAAAGCAAAGGATATTCTCATAATCCATTAAATAAATGTCCTATAACTGTCTCCCCCTTCACCTCTAGAATATCGATATCTTTGTCACTACATAATATGAAATACAGCCCTTAGAATGGGCTGTGTATTCTACTCATTTCTTGAGATCTCTGGTTAATTTACTACTTAGGATATCAATTTTGGTGGCACCCGTTGGGTTATATTGGAAAACGTCCTATTTATTCTGTTGGAATCAGCTGAGATCACAAAATTGTTTCACATTGGCTTTTATGCTGCTAATATTCACATTTCTTCAAATTCAGATGTTTGAGTTGATAGGCTAGAAGTGAAATCCATCATTTTCTTACTGATGGTTTTTCTTCTGATGAAATTGAGGGATACATGAAAGTTTACACTTAAGTTAATGCTGTTGATTTGTACTTGACACACTTAAAGTGATAGTCCCTCTTTGCTTCACATTTCTCCGCTAATTACAGAGTTTTTATCCAAAATTTTTATGACACTGTTCACTTATAAAAATGGTTTATAGAACTTTTGGAATGAGGCCACTAACTGTTCCAGCTTTAAAAGCATCCACATAAGTAATAATCCATTCAGTGTTGGTACTTGCTTTTTATTAGTAATTAAAATGATCTGAAATCAAAATGAGAGTAATAAATAAAGCTCAGTGTCAAAGATCAAGGCAGTAGCGAGATAGTTCAGACTGCTATTAAGAAACACAAGTGCTTTTTCGGCAAAATTTCTCTGCACAAAATGTATAGAGTCTTTTGAAATTGTTCTACATTATTAAAATGTTTATGTTCTTATAAACATTTCCCTGTAATTTTAATTTAACTCCTTTTGCGAATATGCAGTGATTCTTATATTCCGGCAGAAGAGGCAATTGTGTTTTTGGTGAGGCTTAAGCTGTTATGAGCATCCCGACCTAAAAAGTGGATTCCGTGATCCTCAGCACACACAGCTACTAAGGGGAACCCAGTACCAAAGAGCTGAGAGAGTGTGGGAAGAAGGTGGGGAGGGCTTGAAAGGACAAAGGGAGGATGCTCAGGACAAGTGTCTTCCCTTTCTCAATTTTGTTTAGGACTGTTCTAGAAATCAGATGTAATAAAATTAAATTTGCTCTTGTTTAATCGGTATTATTTGATTGCATCTTCACTATTAACATCAGTAGCTCTCACCTCTTCCCAAGGCCTTTTCTTGTATTCACTCTTCTGAGATTTACTTTCTAGGATGCTAGGAGTAGTGATGTTACTACTGATTTTTGAGAGCTTTCTGTAAGCCAGGTCCTGGGAGTGTGTGTTGCAAACAGAATTGTATTTTATGCTCACAGCTACTCTGGGAGGTTCTATCATTTGTATTTTACATGTGAGGAAGCTGACGATTAGAAAAGTGTATGACAGATTATCACAAGTTTAGCACCTTCAAACAGCAGACATTTATTACCTTATCGTCTGCTAAAAAAGAGTCTTATGTAATGTGATATAATCACCGGTTGACATTATGTCACCTCTGCCATGTAATATAACAATCCTAAGAGTGACATTCTGTCACCTTTGCCACATTCTAGGTTAGAAGCAAGTCATAGGTCTTGCCTGCACTCAAGGCAACGGGATTGTAAACAGGAACACCAGAGGGCAGAGATCATGAGAGGCACCCTGAGGTCTGTCTGCCACATTCAGTAAATTAACCAAGGTCACACATCTACTGGGATTCACAGCCAGATGTTATTGACTTAAATGTCCATGCCTTAAGTGCAATATTTTTCCATCTACATAGGATCCAAAAGAAATAAAACGCAACTATGTAAGATTGTTGTCTACCTGGACTTTGGTAGATCTTCCAAGTATAACCTAAGTCTTGTAATTTCTACATTTGAGGATGTTCTTAATCCTAATCTACTCCTTAAAATAAAATATGTATGTGTTTTCGTGGACATCTGTTTAGAAACATAGTAAGTGTAGTGTTGACTTAGACACCAATAGTATTGACGTGAAGGGACTCACCGTTGCTTTCCATAAAGTAATGAGCGGGGTCAAGGGAGAGACACAAGTGGCTTTTCCAATCAAATAAATATATTTATATATTCACTAGGAAGCACAGTGGAGCCTGTGTAGTGTTTTTCTGTTTAATAAAAAAAATGTAGTTGAATTTTTATCATCAGAATCTCTAGTAAAATCATGGCAAATGCATTGTGAACTGCACTTTTAAGTTCCTGGAGTATGACCTTGTAATTGAGAAGTTTAGCTGTCTAGGTTTTTTTTTTTTTTTTTTTAGGACTGGAGGTGAAAAAACAAAAGGGCTGCAGATCTTTTTTCCTCCAGATGGTATTTAAAGACTTTATAGAGAAAGCTCCTCTGTGAGTTCTTGCCTGTATAGGGGTCTTCAGCTCACTTCGGTTTAGTCTTGTTGGATGCTGACAGAGGGGAGGCCGGAGGCCCTACCACACACACACGGGGTCATGTTTTCAAGGAAGGGGAAGATCCTTTCACGGAGGGTGGCTGGCTCTCATATCCGCTGTTGCCCCTGCTACCTGCCACAGCATCTAGAAAGCTGGGAAACAAGAGATCCTCAAACTAAGCCTTCCTGTCTTTTTCCCAAGGAACTGAGGCTGCCTTTCCAATAGGTGAACAGGTGGAGAGAGGCCCCCTCTGCTCCTCCCTGTACCAGGTTTACCTTATGTATTTCCAGTTAGTAATTTCAGTTCAGAAAATCTCTCCTCCGCTTGATGCACTTTTTATGGTGTTAAATATACCCTAGTTTGAGAGACTTTCATTTCTGTGGTATACGAATAATAAGACTTTTCCTTAAGAAGACAGTCTTGTAGCTGAAAATAAAAGTATTTCTTCGCTGCACCCTGAGGTATTTATTCATGTAGCTAATTATAATTTGTTCCTTTTTTCCAGTTTAATAATTGCTTTTTAGTTTTGCATAAACCACGTTAAAATGAGAAATTTTTGTTATTTAATATTATTTCAAAGCGTGAGAAAATAAGAAATCTTACAGTAAAGAATAGGTGAACAAGTATCAGATGAACTGTCTCTTTTCTCTAGGGAAAGAAAAAAATAACAGGAAAAGACAAAACTCTGAATGAAGTTCAAAGCAGGATGTATGGGGGTCACTTGAAACATAATTCACTTTCCTGCACTAATACTGGCCCCTTTCAGTTTCAGAATGTGGTAGTGAGAATGGATGAGTTAAGCAAGAGGCTGCAGAGAGTCGTTGTGAGAGGGAAGTGCTTTTCACCAGCTGGCAGATCATGACTGGGGTCTCCAACCTCGGCCTGGTAAAAAGAGCCCATCCTTCCAAGGGGAAGAATCATTTTGTTTCATTATTTACTACATTCCCAGGGTCCCACATCATTTTTGTGCTCCCTGGGGTTCTTCTGTTAGCTCCACAGACAAGAGTACTTGTGCGGCTGTGTGCTTTGCACAGGGGCCCAGGCGAGCAGCGCTTATGGTAATCTACCTTAATGCTCTGTTTTGCTTCTCTTTTTGCACACAAGCATGGCTATTAAGTCTGGATCAGCCGCAGTCCCAGCAGGAAACAGATGGCACTCGCAAATTAGGATAATTCCAGGAGGGTTTATTTACAAAGGGACTATTTACAAAGTAGAATCACGAAGAGTGGTGCAGTAACCTGGTTTCATAATGGTGGTGCTGTTATCATTCCTAGACCTGAAGGAAAGAAGGCGGAACAGTTTCCAGAAAACAGAGAGACTTGGGAAGGCCAGTGTGGTCAAGGGATAGGGCCACCAGGCGCTACCTCGCAGGAGGGGAGCCAAGGGCATGTATATCCTGACCTTCCTGTCCTCCGTGGCCTTCCAGCCTGCTGCCGGGGTCCCCACTGTAGGAACCCAGCTAAAAGTCAGAGGACAGAGGAGCCCCTGGATGTCATCCACACAGCTCAGCCCTCCAGGGGCAGAAGGCCAAGGTGGGGAAGAGTGGAGTGCAGGATCGGGAGGAGTGAATAGGATCCGGTATATTTGGCACAAATTCCAACATATGGAAATTAGGATCTTGAAATGTGTTTTTTATGGCTATGGTCATCAGAATAGATTAATAGCAAATATTTAGTCCTTATGAGGCATTGGAGCTTTGAGAGCCTTACTTTTTTGAATTTGGAAGGCAGGGAAAACAGAAAACAACTCACTCATTAGTAGGGCCGATGTCAAAGCAAAGGGACAGATTTCTATATGCAGCCTAGTCATTTTCTTTCACCGTTACCTTTAATTAGAAACTACTAGGACAGTTGCATGACTAGTCTGGCATGTGGCACTTAAGCAACTGAACTTTTTAAATTAGAGCGTCTGTTGGATACAGGTCAGTATCTCAGTGTTGGAGTTCTGTGGAATGGAGGGTTTCAGACACAGAGAGAGAGTCTCGAAAGCATTTGCAAAGTGACACCTAGACAAGTTTAGGCTGATATAGATGAAAGCAGGTATGTAAGTGCCGAAAGATCACTTCTAGAGTGCAAAACTGGAGATAATGATATCGGGTATGTTCTTGAGATGTCATCTTTTAAAGGTGTATGGTTCTGTGTTCCTTTTTCCTCACCTTGTCATAATGCTTTCAGATATGGGCATTTTAAGAATCAGGTGGAACAGACACCGTAAAAAGAGTGAAAGGACAAATTATAGAGGGAAGGAGACATTTGCAACACTTATAAATTACCAAGGATTAAGATTCATTGTATATATCAAATATATAAAGGACACCTGCAAATCAATAAAAATAAGACAAGTAATTGTAGGGGAAAAAAGATTTGAACCAGCACTTCACCAAAAAGAAATAAACATTTGGGAATGAGCTTCATTAAATAGAGAAATGTTAATTAAAACTACAATGAGATGTAATTGCATATCAACTGTTGGCAAAAAATTTAAAGATCTAATCATTTCAAGTATCAATAAAGATGCGAGATTTTCGTATAGTTGGAGATAAGTGATATAACCATTTTGAAAAACAACTTAGCATTCTAGTTCAGTCAACGATGTGATCTCTGAGGACAGAGCAGTTCTCCTGGGTAATTACCCTAGAAAGTGATTTGTACGTGTCCTCTGGAATACCCATGAAGAATTTCACAGCAGTGGGTCATTCCAGCCAATACCTGGAAGTCATCCAAATATTCATCAAGAGTAATAGGGGTAAATACATTGTGGTACAGTCATACAATAAATTACTCTCTGGCAATGAAAATAAATGAACCTTAGCTATATGCTAGGACTTGGATAAATTGCAAAAAAGTATTGAGTAAACAAAACAGGACCAAGGGATATATATGTATTTATGTACTTTATATTAAGTGAAAAGGTAGATAAAAAGAAAGTTTACACTTTTTTTTTTTTAATGTTTAGGCAAGCATTCTTTATCAGTAATTCTTTAAGGAAAAAAAAAAGGAAATCACTACAAAAGGACAATGGTTATCTCTGGTGCAGAAGATTGGGGTTGTATTGGGGAAAAGGCTCAAAAAGAAGGTTTTCTAGGTTGTTAGTAAGTTGCATTTCTTCCACAGGGGGTGGTTACACTGGTTTTAATTGGTACATATTAAATGGTACACATATGACTATAAAGTTTTCTTTCTGCTAAAAATAGATTAACAACTTTTTGAAAGTCTGTTGACTCTCCATTCTCCATGTTCTGCAATTTGGTGATTGATTCTGCCTGTCCCCCAACGGTGTTTGTAGGCACTATTTTTAAATTTCAGACTGCACTTAGTGGTTGAGAAGTTAACATGACTGGCATAACAAGGTGAATATATAATAAATATCCATTAGATTTGCATATTTCTTCCCTTCTGGCATATGAAAGCAAAGCCACGCTTAAGGTCTACGTGGGAAACCTGGTGTTATGACAAAGAAAGTCAATGCTTCTATTGATAGCTAAATTCTAAAGAGTAAGATAGATGAGGTGAGGCGTTAACACGAGGTAGTTTGGATTAAAAAAAATAATAACAATAGGATCAGAGCTGAAGGTAGGGAAGAGAAGCTTCCTGTCCCCCAAGCAAACAAACATTAGGAACCAGTTCACTAGAATTTTTGGTTTTGTTATTGAAAGGTTTAATCTGAGTTACTATTAATAAAGAAAATGGGGAAGTGAACAGGCTCCCATGGAAATGGTCAGATGCCTTTCTTTTTATAACTCCTCCAGCTGCTTTGGGAATTCTTGGACCCTTAGACTTTTTTTTCCTGCATTTTTCCCAGGAAGCAGCACACAGACAATTAGCCAGCCTGTTTGAGTTATTGGCGTCATCCTTGGGAGATCTTATGAGGCCGAAATTCTAGTGGGCTTTCAGGGAAGTGTGTTTGCCATAGGTGTGGTTGCTCCCTAGAGAATTTATCCATTCTGTACTTAAAGGCAGCTCACCCACTGCCTAAATGCAGTGTGAATTAAAAAACAAAACAAAACACCAAAAAAAAAAAAAAAAAACGGTGAATTTAGTACCTGTAACAATGACAAGATCATGCAATTATGCTGTTGAATTTTAGAATGTTTATTACCAATCCTTTTTTCTTATGTATAAGAACCTGATTGTGATGTAACATCATAAATATATGTTTATATATATTAACTAAATGTACTATTAGTTTCCAGTCTTTCTGATGCCTATAAAACAGAGTTTGAATAATAAAGGATAGGAAGGAAAAATCTGGTCATTTAGCGAACTCTCCTCCATTTTGGAAGGAAGCCTCCTTTGCATCCGGGCTTCTCAGGATCACCCGAGGACCCTGTGCAGGGCAGATGCTAACTTAGCAGTCTGAGGCAGGACCTAAGGTTCTGCATTTCTGACCAGCTCCCAAATGATCCAGCAACCTGTCTCTGAGGAGCAGGAACACAGTGAACGTGTGGCCCCGGCTCATCTAATCAGACAGGATGCTCAGGATGCACCTGAGATGGGTTCTTCCCTGTAGTTTGTCTTCATGTTTCAAGGTTCTCATTGTGGCTACTTGTCTGTGGTTTTCTAAGGTTTTAAAGAAAATAGAAATCATTGAGCCTGGACCTGATTTTGTTCTGAGCTAATTAAGAGACCAGGGAGATGCTGAACAGAAGGTACCCACTTCCAGTTATAAGACGAAGTTCTGGGGATGTGCAGCATGGTGACTATAGTTAACAATACTGTCTTACATACTTGAAAATTGCTAAGAGCTGATCTTAAGTGTTCTGACCACACTCAGGAAAGGTAACTATAGTGAGATGATGGATGTGTTAATTAGCTTGATGGCAGTAATCATTTCACAACATATATGTGTATCAAACCAGCACGTTGTATACTTTAAATATATACCATTTTCATTTGTCAGTTATACGTCAGTAAAGCTGGAAAAGTTTTTTAAAATTTACTTCACAAAATATTTTTAAATTGCTGAATTAAATTATTTCCAATGTCTTCTAGCCCCGAGGCCCCTTAGCTCATAAATAATAGAACACTCTGATGTGGATTTTCATCATGACAAATGTGACCCTGTCTTTTTTCTGTTTTCTAAATCTCCTCACCATAAGTGTTTTTCTTTGTCTCCCTCTTTAATAAGTTTTCCTATTCGTTTCCCAAGGACACTGAGAAATGTTTCTCTTTTGCTTTAAGAATAATGCTCTTCTGTTCCATTGTTCTTTTTATGAATATTGATGTGTCCACGAAGACTACTAATCTATTATTACAAAACCTGTACTAAATGTCTAGCCGTATTTACCTTGTGTTTTATTTTCAAGAAAAGGAAAAAAAATCCAAAAATGAAGTCTTGTTATAGTGCCGTAAATCTCTTTTTATATACTTAAATTGTCTGAAGTTCCTGAAACATGGTAATATAAGCACAGACTGTCATATAACTTGTCTTATTATATGGCTTGGTTTGAAATAAGCTGTGAAATAAAACTTGTGCCAGACAGCTGCTCTAAAAATTAACTTTTCTTAAGGAGGCAAAATGATTGGCATGATTAATTGCCTTAAAGAAATTTGTTTGCTTAATTAAAACAATTATTAAAAATTCCTTAATGGAAGATTCTCCTAAGAGTTTACTCTCTAATCTAAAAGTCCTAGATTAATGAATAGGTCTGTTTATGGATTAGGGTATGTACTGATAATATTAGGGTTTTTTTTTTCCAGCCTTGTGGTACATTGAGTGAAAATACGTTTCTAAACATTGATGCATAACATGGTTTGTGACCTGTAAAGTTGACAGTCAGAGGCTCCAAATAGAGAACATTTTGTAGCATCTTAATTCTAGCGGCCAGGGCACTTAGAATTGACCCTGGAGCCCAGCTATGTCATGAGACCAACTCTGGCCAGCCAGATTCTTTGTGTGCTTCTGTGTCTTTCCCAGGGCCAGAGTTTCCACTGATTTTTCAAAGATTTTCTCAGCAGCTACTGGGAATCTAAGTGAATAGATAGTACTGGGTCATCTCTTACTGAGATAATTGCATTCCCCTGAGTTTAAACTTCGTTAAAATCCTTGGTTTCTGAGATAGGGTCTTATTTCCCATGATATGCGACTAAAGATGGCTTCATTTTCAAATTATTAATGATAATCTAGTGGTGTTATATTAAGTTCTTTCTGGAATAGATGCCTGCGTGGCCGCAGCCAGGCTCACGTACACTGAGATCTCAGTTGATCTGGGTCCCAAACACCTCTGCTGTGCTGACTTCCACGCGTGATCCCGCGGTGGTGTGCTGGAGCCGCCTTCCACCAGCCCTGGGCGGCTGATCACGCATTTCTTCCCAGCTCCACCATCTGCTGTCTCACGTGGTAGCTTGAAATGGGCCAGGCTGAGGGTGATTTCACCACTGAAATGGGCACACTCCATAAATCATAGCTTCCCCTCCCATCCCCAGCCTCTGAGAACCAGTTGTTAAACACTCACTTGCCCACGATTGTCCCTAAACACTGAATTCCACTCAGCGTGATTAGATAAAGTCTCCGAATTTCCTTGCCTGTGGTCTCCTCCAGTCTGTGCCAATCATGAGCACCCTTCTCTGAGGATGTTTGAAAGTTTCTTCCTGGCAGCAGCAAAGGAAAATTCACTCTAAGAAGTGGGAAAGGTAAAAGCACAACTTTTGATACAAAGAATTTATGAAAATGCCCCTGGTTTCTGTTGTCCCTGTGTTGGACTTTGCTTAGTGCACTGTTTTCAATGGTCCCCTGTCAAGTGCTTGAACTCATTAGCTCCAATTAGCCAGCCTCTTTAGGCACCAAGAATAAACACACTTTAAGCACAAGACATGCATTATAAATGATGGAGATACTCCAACTGTTAAGCATTTTAAGTGTTAACAATTCTAGGTTTCACATGTCTCCTTGAGACAGCAAATTCCTTAGACATCTGAGAGGATATATTTTAAAAGCTTTGAATGGTTTAAAGGAATAGAAATATTTTGGCATCTGTTGAACAGTTATAGTTTAAGTCGAATTGCTTTACCAGATACGAGTGTGCGTGCGTGTGGATCTGCTTGCGTCTTTGGTCCTGACTGCTGGTTGATTGTGTAAAACAGACAGAAAAACTTGGATTAGAAAATGAAAGAGCCGTCTTACCGGCAGCTACTGCTCCGGTGCAGAGGAAGTATGTTCTGCAACTTTAACTTAAAAAACTCAATGTTGGATTTCCAAGGTGTATTTTAAGTCAGGCCCTATGATGTGCCACATTGTGAGTACGTGGAAAGGTGCTTTTCCGATGTCCTGTTAATAGGTATCTTGTCCTGGAAATAAGGGGTTTGTTTCCAAAATTAAAGATGTCGTTCTTCCCTCTTATGATTTGCCATCCATCCATTATTATTTGCCGTTCATGGGTCTTTCAGTCATTGCTTGCTGATGTGATTCCAAGGCAAAGATGTAACAATGAAGCTAATTTCTAAATTCTGCTGCCACAGGTACCTGCCAGAAGCTCTGAATCCTCCCATAAACAATCCTATTCATAGAGGTTTCTTAAGTAAATACAATTCTGCTATCACTCAGTTTGTTTATAATTTTTTGGTTAGGGAATTGAGTTCCCTCATGCTCTAAGGTAGCATATTTCCTCTGAAGGTTTTTAGATTTCAGGAGCTAATAGCGTATTTCTGTGCTATTCTTTAATATCCATAGTGTAAGCAGGATGTAAATAGTACGTTTATGATTTAGCACTAAATCTATTTAAAAATCACTCATCCACCAATATTCTTATGACAGTTGAACGTTGTTATACTCAGAGATTAATGTAATTCCACATATGGGAAATTTATATACTAACTTTATTTCTCTGTCAGTATCAAAGTGCTTTCCATAAATATTCAGAAACAGATGATGTGACTTCGGGTTACCTAATAATTACCCCTCTAAAATCTAAATACCTAGCTTGAGCCTGACTCCAGAAAAGTCTAGTTATGGTGATAAAACTGTAATTTGCAAGTGATTCCTAATTGTTCATCCTTTCCACTCTTGACCTTTTGCACTCTATTCTCCATATAGAATCAGAGTAGTGTTTTTAAAGCATAAAAAAAAAATCACATCACTTCTTGACTCAAAACCCTGCTTTTCCCATTGTAATTAGAATATGGCCCCTACTCTCCTAGAGCCCTCCCTTGAATCTACCTCCCACTTCATTCCTCCTCTTTCAGCTATTAGTTTTTAGACACTTTGGCCTCAGGGCCTTTGCACTTGATGTTGCTTTGGCCTGGAACACTGTTGCCCCTTATTGTTCTCTGGCTTCTCTCCTTTATGGTCAAAGAAATCCACCTTGCCATTGTAGGTCAAATACCCCCATCCAGTTAACCTTTTTTTCCATTACTCTACTTATTTCCATGCAGACTTACCAATTTACTCATTTTGACATTTTCCATCTCTTCCTGTTGCTAGAATGTACGTCCATGAAGTGATTATTCCTTGTTTACAGCTGTATCCCTCACAGTGACAATGACAGATCAACTTAGGGAAAGACATGCAGAGAGGTGGGAGAAACGCAAGTTTAGGGAATCACAGAGCAGCTGGATTAGTTGGGTTCAGGCAGTATACATCACATCCATATCTGAAAGAA
The DNA here is from genome assembly GCF_036321535.1 of Camelus dromedarius. NCBI lineage: Eukaryota > Metazoa > Chordata > Mammalia > Artiodactyla > Camelidae > Camelus > Camelus dromedarius. Next base: position 22,091,743 of record NC_087436.1, read on the forward strand.
ATTCTCCAGCCAAAATCTTCTTAAAAACAGTAAGATTGTTAAACAGCAAATGTGAAATATAAGTCTCAAACATTGAGGGTCACCTGTAGCAGTATTTCTCAAACCTTTGGTCTCAGGATTCTTTCACATTCTTAAGAATTCTCCAAAATCCCAAAGGGCTTTGGTTTATGTAGGTTTTGATACCTGTGGATGCTTACTACATTAGAAATTAAAACTCAGAAAATTTATTAATTCTCTTCACATAGCAAACAATAAACCCATTATGTTAACATAAATAATACATATTTTTGAAAATTTAATTGTCTTTTGGAAAACTACAAAATACACTGAGAGAGTGGCATTGTTTTACAGTTTTGTAAGTCTCTTTTATGTCAGATTAACAGGAGAGACATGCATTGTCATGTCTCAGTCTGTCGGGAAATTACTTTTTTGGTAGCATCTGGAGAACTCCACTGTACACTTGTGAAGGATTGAGAGAGAAAGGAAGATACATCTTAGACGTTCTATGAAAAGATGTTGACCTTGCACATCCCCTGATTGGACCCCATGAGAGAGCTGCTGAGCTGGGGTTTGAGTAAGACGTAAACTGCAAACGTGTCGTGTCCCAGCTGCTCCTCACAGGTCTCAGGACTCATTATGCACCTGGCTTGTCAGAGTGAGACGAGCCCTCAACTTAATGAGATTGTGTTCCCAACTTTGGAAATCAGTCTTTTGTAACTTCAAGTACATCTTTCTATAGAAACACTGTTATAGATTGTTATTACCTTCCAGGGAAAAAGTTTACAGCATCCAATTTAGCACCTTTGCTCTTTTAAGACAACCCTGAGTGCGTCCTGCAGTAGACCCTGGCCCTTTCATAACAATGTTTCTTTGAGAGGAGTCATCCCTCATTCCTGTCTGAGATGCCACAGTCACACTGCACAGAAACTTTGCATCAATTTTCCTACATTGTCTTTAGTACAGCACAGTGTCTGGGTACTACCATTTCAGCCCGAGCTGCAGGCAATACAACAACAGAGCGGTTGAAAGCGTTCACATATGTTTGGAAGCGGAGTGGATTCATGTTGAAATAGCTGTTCTACATACTGGCCACATAACCTGGGGAGAAAGTTACTTATCTTTGAGTTTTGTTTCCAGGCAGGTTGAAAGTTACCTTAAGTGTGAGACTCTTTTTTTCTCATAAGGTTGTTTTGAAGAGTTAAAGAGTAGAGAAAGCAGTGAAAGAAAATTCTGAGTGATTAGAAACCGGTTAATTAAAGGAATGTGAATAATGCAGAGCACTAGCATCAGCATTTTTAAAAAATTGAAGTATAGTCAGTTTACAGTGTTGTTGCAATTTCTGGTGTATGGCACCATGTTTCAGTCATACATATACATACATTTATTCGTTTTCATATTCTTTTTCATTATAGGTTACTACAAGATATTCAGTATAGTTCCCTGTGCTATATGGAAGAAACTTGTAGTTTATCTATTTTATATATCCTAGTTACTATTTGCAAATCTCAAACTCCCAATTTATTCCTTCCCCCTCCTTTCCCACCTAGCTAGCATCAGCATTTTTAAAGCTTTTCCACGTGGTTCTCAACTGCATCCAATGCTTAGACCCAAGGATTGAATAAATTATTAGTACTTTGGTAGGACTCCATAGAGAAAGAAACTAGTGCAATAGTAGAACAGAGCTACTGCAGTGACCCCATCTTTGCCTGGGGATGGAAAAACACTTCATTGGATACATTAAAAACCCCTCCCCTCTGTGCCCATATACACCATTTTTTTTCCAATTCAAAAAAATATACTTTGTGGGTTGACTATATAAGCCAATTGATCTTTACCCAGGGCTTGGTGATCTTCTTTTGACCAGGGTTACAAAAGCTTGGGTTGTAAATGATCTCTTCAAATCCTGAGTGATATCACAAGAATTTTGTTTGAAGGCTACCTAGGAATTATTTAGCCTTACAGTATTGGGACTAATGGTGTCACTGAGCAACAGATTAATAGACATGTGCTTGTGTTGATATTACTGTTCTCTGTCTAATGGCTTCTTCATTAACTCATGACTGTGGTCTTAATTGGGGGCCGTTAATATGTAAGGATGGTGTTTTTGAGTCTGGCAATGTGATAAATCGTGTCTGTTTTTATTCCCTGAAACTAATAGATTTTTGGTTTTAAAACCTATTAAGCAGCCGTAGGGAAGACAATTAAAGTCACCATCAGTCTGAGCTCAGAAAAGGCACACTGCCCTGGAAGGGACGCACAGTGCCCTGGAAGGGGCGCACACTTTGGAAGCAGACTTTTTAATATCTGATCTGCAACTTGCTATTGAAATGATGCTGGGCAAAGCACTCTGGTTTTCTGAAACTGAGTTTTCTCTTCTGTAAAATGGGCCAGTCATAATACAACACAGAACCATAGGAATTAAGTGAGATAATATAAGTAAAAAAATAATACATGTGCCTCTGAAATAATAAACCCATAGTTGTTATTTTCTTTGATTCCATTATCCTTATGGGTCAATTAAATATTATTTCTTTCTATCGTAGAAGGTTTCTATCAGAGCACATATTCAACCCAGGTCTAATGCTGGAACCATAACTCTGCTCCCACTTTTCAGAATGACAGAACAATTATTTCTGTATATTGGTGTCTTGGCAAAAGAGAGGCAGGGAGCTGGAAGCAGTAAGAGGTTTGACCTGACCCCCCCCAAAAAAATGCTGTTAATATAGATTCGTGATATTTGAATTGAACAGTCTATGTATTGGAATGTTAATAATATTCTCATGTGGGGCCTTGGAAGTCAGAAGGGGCGGAATTCTCAACTTATGGCAGTTGTTTAGAAAATTATCAGTTAATATCTTCAGTGCCTATAAAACACATTGTAGATTGTGTTTTTGATGTGCAAAGAGCTCCTTTATTCTTTTTTTTTTAATTGAAGTATAATTGATTCACAGCATTAGTTTCTGGAGTACAGCATAGTGATTCAGTTAGACATATATATTATTTTTTATATTCTTTTTCATTATAAGTTATTACAAGTTATTGAGTATAGTTACCCTTATTGTTTATTTATTCTGTATATAGTAGTTTGTATCTGCTAATCCCAAACTGCTAATTTATCCCTCTCCACCCTTTCCCCTTTAGTAACTATAAGTTTGTTTTCTGTGTAAGTCCCTTTCTGTTTTGTAAATAAATTCATTTGTGTCATTTTTTTAGATTCCACATGGTATCCTATGATATTTGTCTTTCTCTGTCTGACTTACTTCACTTAGTATGATAATCTGTAGGTCCTCCATGTTGCTGCAAATGGCATTATTTCATTTCTTTTTCATGGCTGAGTAATATTCCACTATGTATATACACCACATCATCTTTATCCAGTCCTTTATTCTTCATTTCTGTTTTAAAAATATCTAAACATCTATTAACACTTAAAAAAAATCTTTGGTCTTAAACTTTGCAGCTCCTTGGAGGTTTATCTTTAGGTTTGGGCCCAGACAGGACTTGGCTTATAGACACAGTTCAAGAGCCCTGATGGTCCGAGCAGTGCTGCCTCTCCCAGCCTAGTGTCCCTTTCAGGAAGATCCAGAGGTAAAGAGTGTGGAAGCAGGTAGGGCCTGCTTTGGGTAAGGGCCCAGACAGGACTTGGCTTATAGACACAGTTCAAGAGCCCTGATGGTCTGAGCAGCACTGCCTCTCCCAGCCTAGTGTCCCTTTCAGGAAGATCCAGAGGTAAAGAGCATGGAAGCAGAAGGGTTTACTGTCAGAACAGTGATAGAGAGACCTCTTTGCCTTCCATGAAACCGAGACCTATTTCAGCATCTGTTATTTTCAACAGCACCTGTATCTTTCAGTGCCTCTCTTACAAAGGAAGGCAATGTTGAAAGATATTTTTGCTGTTCAGTATTTTTTTCACCTGCCTGTAATAGATCTCTGTAATAGTTGGAAAGGGACATGGACTAAATTGGGTAATGGCTGGGATACCCAGAGTTATATGACTCTGGTGCCACATTTGCAGTCACCATTAACCTAAAGAACCACAGGACACCTATATGACTGGTAGAATTTAGTATAATGGCACATTCATATAGTGAAATTAGAAGTCTTAAAGAGCCACCAATTAAACATAAAGGGGCCCGTGTGACCAGAGAGCTGTGGTGTGAACATCACTGCCTTAGAGAAATGGAAAACCTCTAAGATCAGATGCATCCAAACTAAGAGCACTTACATATTTCATACTCTTACCTATTTGGGGTTTGGAAATCTATAGACTGTTCTTGTGTATACCATTTGCATAATATGTTTTGTGTGTCAGCATGTCACACTTTATATTTTTGGATAGTGCTCAGGCTTCAGGGTAAACTCCGCTTTTACTGAGAGAACTACCTGTAGTTACACATTTATAACTGGTTTATTGAAGACTTAATAAACAGAGCAACATGTAATGGTGCATTTCCCCCTCTCCAATCATATTTAACTACTACGCTCTGTTGAACATCATTTTTCATCTCTTAACCACATGTTGGGAAGATTCCTCAGCTTTGCAGTAACTTTCAGACACTAAAAAGTTTAGTTTGGGTAGGATGTGGAAGTTGGTGCAGGCGACACTCCCTCTGACTCCACCTGGAAACAAGCCCAATGTTATAAACATCACATGTGAGAACATCGCCAAGCTGTGAAAGCCATATCGACAAGAGAAACTAAAATTCCAGAGAGAGGAGGGCCTTTTGGAGCTAAGCTCTCAGGAGCCTGTGATTTCTCCTCTTCGGGCATTTGGTAGTCCTGAGAGGGGGCCGGAGAACTAGACTTCTCCTGGACACCGGGCGGAGGCTGCTCAGGGAAAGAGAAATCAGCAGAGCTTTCGGAAGTTGTGTTGAATGCAGTGAGAATCTGAGACTTCAGGGACCTCAAATCAGTGGCCGATTTTTTCTCAGTAGAGACTTACTGAGTTCTGACCTCTGCAGGAGGCTGAAGAACCAAGCCAGAGGCTTCTAAAAAGCGGAGTGAAACCTACCACCGTTTCACAGTGCTTAGGAAGCCAGGGAAAGGGGCCAAAACCAGGCAAGAACCACAGCCCTAGAGGGAGTGGTGAATTGACACTGAGGGACTAAAAAGCCGTTTGTCACCTGGGGCTGTTCACAGATTCTCCCGGTAGCTAGAAGTCTGAGTATCAGTCTTTGCTGAACACACAGCGGCAGCTGGCAAACCGAGAACCCAGCAGAGATTTTGATTTTCATCTATAGCTGAAATGACAAATTTAGAGACCAAAGCGGGACTCCAACTCATGGCTGGCCTGTCTCTAAAGACATTTGCCAGATTTTGAGGCTGTGTGAGGCCCAGAACAGAAGAGAGATGCTGAGACATCCAAGAATCTCCGGCATAACTTTCAGGGTAGAGGAGCAAAGACCAGCGAGGCTCTCGATTGAAAGTTCCAGAGGGTCAGACCCTGCAACACAGGCAGACTGAGTGTCTTAGTTGCTAAGGCTTCCATGACAAAGTGCCACAGACTGGGTGGCTTAAACAACAGAAATTGATTTTCTGGACTCTGGAAGTCCAAGATCAAGGTGTTGTCAGGGATGCATTCTTCTGAGGCTTCCCTCCTTGGCTTGCAGATGGCCCCCCTCCTGCTGCCTCTTCCAAGGGTCATCCCTTTGTGTTTGCAACCCTAGTGTCTCTTCCTTTACTTATCAGGAAGCCGGTCCTATTGCATTGTGGCCCCACCCTAATGGCCTCATTTTAATGTAATTACCCTATCTCCAGTGACAGTCACATTCTGAGGTACTGGTGGTTAGGGCTTCAGCATGTGAATTTGGGATTAGGGGAGTAGGGCTTGGGGGTAGAGGAGTTGGGAAGGTGGAGATTTGGCCTCCAACACTGAGTCTTCCCAAAATCCCAGCCCAGCTCTGTCCCAGATCAATCCCTGACTTGATGATGAGAAAACAGCCTTTTCCCCATGACATGATGCCACAAAGCATAACAAAGGAAAGGGCATCTCTGAAAGAAAATACTATCTGGAACTTTTACAGGTGCTTGTCATTTTTTTTTTAATTACTAGATACCTTCATAACCAGAAGAATAAACTCCATTCCTTATTTAGGCATGTTTCCATGAAAATGAATACCTACCGTTCTCATCTATGACCTGTTTCACTCAAAAGCACCCTAGACCAGACTTTCTCAAACTTTAACATGCATATGAATTACTCGATGACGTGAAGACTGATTCAGTATGTCTAGAATGAACCTGAGACTCTGCATTTCTAAAATAAGCTTCTAGGGCATGGTCCTCAGACCATCCTCCTGACCAGCTGCAGACCAGTAGGTGATGGTTGTGCACACTAGAGTTTAAGAAACATTGCCCAATAAATAATGTCTAAGATTGCTTCCAGTTCTGAGTTTTGTTAACTTTTATTTAATTTCTTGTAATAAGCTATAATGGAAAATAATCTGAAATATACATGTATGTATGTATGTGTGTGTATATATATGTAACTGAATTGCTCTGTTGTACCTCTGAAACTAACATCATAAATCAACTACACTTCAATTAAAAATATATTTTTTTAATTTAAAAAATGTGTTTCCAAAGAAGCTTTATTCTAATGCTGGACCATTGCACATTGCATTTTTGTGAACTTGTTTAGGAGTTGGGGTTAGTTTATGAGGCTCACACTCAAAAAAAGCTCATTTATTTTAGAGCAGTAGTTCTTAGCTTTGGCTGCACATTGAAATCAAGTGGGGAGTGAGCCTTAAAAATTACTAATGCCAGGATCCTTTCTTCAAAGATTCTGATTTAATTATTCTGGAATTTGGCTTGGAAATTGGCATTAAAAATATCCCAGATGATTCTAATGTGTTGTCACGATTGAGAACAACTCTTTTAGGATAGCTCTTTTTTTTTTTTTTTTTTAAACTGAAATAGTACTGGGCCTGCTTTGACCACTCACCTCATTGCCAGGCCCATTTCTGGTAAAAGTAAGTAAATACTGATAACAGCCCACCTGAAGAAGAAGTAGGATTTACCTATTGTTGTTAGTTGCGTACATTTTTCACAGGAAGTTTGTTTTTTTTTTTTTTTTTTTTTTTTAATCCTTTGGCGCTGGATAGCTGCTGCTCCTTATAGACTGAGAATGTGATTTCCATTTTGCCACAGTCCTCCCCCATCCCTATTGTCTCTTATTCTCAGCCCATTTCTTTCATTAACTTAACCTGCTTGGAGTCTTTGGGTATATGAGTTTGCAACACCATCTCTACAATGATTAGTGAGGTAGTCAACTAGAAGTTAAACATATTTAAGGAGAAATTTTAAATGTACTTCCCAGGGGTATTTCAGATAAAATTTTCACATTGCATAGGTAGTTTTTCTAGGTTGTTTCTAAGACCCCTTCCATCTCTAAAATTCAGTGATCTAAATAATTTCAATTTGTACAGCAATCATTTTCTCCATCTACAACAAAAATTAAACAATTGGAAAATCAGTATCTAAGAACTGACAGGTTTTAGACAGTTGAAGATACTTGCCAATTATTATTACATGATTTGACTCTTACCATGTTGTTAGTATTACCTAAGGGAATACTATGTCTTCATAATCTCTGAGATCGCCAGTGTTTATAATAGTGGCTGGATCATAATAAGTACATAAGATCATAATGTGTATTTGTTGACATTAAAATAGTGAATTAGGATTTAATGTTAGCTATTTTTCTTTATTTCTTCAGAGCCATAAACTGAATTCAAAATTTCACTTAGAACATATGGGAGGTCTGAGTTATGCTGGCTGCTGAAACAAATACAAACATCCAAATTTCAGTGTCTTAGCATGATGGAAGCTTAGTTCTTGGTCACTGTGGTGGACAGAATTCTAAGATGGCCCCAAGATCACCACCCCATGTTGCACATGCCCTGCATAGTCTGAAGATCTGAAGTTTGAGAAGGTTTTGATGCAAAGGGGATTCTTTGTTGCTGGATTTGAAATGGAAGAGGCCATGTGGCAAGGAATGAAGGTGGCCTCTAGGAATTTATAGCAACTTCCAGCTGTCAGCCATCAAGATAATGGGGACCTCAGTCCTAGAGCTGTAAGGAACTGAATTCTGCTAACAGCCTGCGGGAGCTGGAAGCTGACCCTCCCCTAGTCAAGCCTCCAGATGAGGATGTGGCCAGCCACCACCTCCGTGTGAGCTTTGCAAATGAAGAACCCAACCACACCAGGCCTGGACTTCTGACGTAAAGATGGCGAACTCATAAATGAATGTTGTTTTAATCAGCTAAGTTTGTGATCATTTATTACATGGCAGGAGAAAGCTAATGGATTCAGTTAGCAGCCTATACTGGTAGTGACAGTTGGTGGATGGCTTTTTTCATGTGGTCATTCTGGGACCCACGTGCAGCTCTGCAGCCACCTACGAGCTGGACTCCTTGGAAGGAGATAAGGGAGTTGAGAGGGCATGCTACCCGCTTCTGAAAAGTCTAGTTCAGATGCAGCAGATATCCCTTCTACATATATTTTATTGCTGAAAACTAATGATATGGTTACCTGTCAATACAAGGTATCCTAGGAAATATAATCCGGACCAGGCAGCTTCCTTCCAGAAAGTTCATGTTGTGAAAGAGGCTAAACCCGCTGTCGCAGTTAGGCTTCCATGTGTTTGAATATTAAGGCAATTCTGTATCTCATTCCCAGTGGAACAAATACATGTGATGATATCACATATTCTAATTTCAGATGCACAGAGGATTAGAGTAACATTTTTATTAAAAAAAAAAAAAAGAGGGATGTGCTTCAATGACATATTCATTATCAGAGACCTTCCCAGATGTGACAGTAGTCAGAGGAAAGGATCTGGACGTTCTCCTTGCACCAAACATGTTTTTCCACTATTGCCAACGCCTCCCCCTCCGCCTTCCAGCTGAGATCGCCCAGGGGAAGATTTCTCCTTCCTCACCTAGCAGTGAGTTCCAGGCTTCATCCTGGTGTGCAGAGTCATGGCAGCTTGGCCTCCCTTCTCTGGATCTGGATTCCCAGCCGTATCCTAGCGTTTCTCACTTATGCGAAGTACGGCAGTCACCCTCCTCCAGTGCTCAGGGCAGCGGGGCCCGGGCTCTTTGTAACAAGGATGACTATTTTAAGAAGTTCTTCTCCAGGGGTTGGAGTGCTGTGTTCAGCCACTGCCATGGTAGCTCAAGCAGCCTCTTGCTTGGGAACAATTCAAGTTCAGGGACGAGTCGATAAGGATTTGATGAAAGCGTGTCACTCACGATACGCTACCTGGTTTTCCTTTGTTTTTTCTTTTTTTTCCAGAGTAACTTTAGTACATGGAAATTTGAGCCTATGAAGCTGATAAAGAAGGAAATGAATTTGTTTTCCAGGAACTTTAAGAGATATTGAAGATGGAATGTACATCTACATGACCTCTCCTAGTAATTGATCTTTCTTGCTTTATTTGATATCACAAAAATCTAAGCAAAAGGAAGTTATAAGAATTTTAAACTTGTAGTCAGGCAGGCGTTCTTATGTTCCAGGAAGGCTTAGGGAGGGGGATGAAAAACAGGGAGAAGAACTGCTAATAAGACCAAAAAAGGGAAGACAGCTTCCTAAGAAAAGCCAGTAACTCTCAGGAGGCATGACATTGGAGGGTGAACTGGAATATTTCAGATGCTACAGTGACCGTCTTTGCTTCATCCCTTTCTCATCTAAATCTGTCCAGGGTTTATTATTTTTTTCAGTGACATAGTCTTCCCTCCGGTCCTGTCTCCCTGTCTCTCTGCCTCCTCCTGTGTGTCCTCTGTCACCTCTCCCCTCTTCCTTTCTTCTTTCTTTTCCTCCTTTCCCTCTTCATTTTCTCTCTTCTCCCTTCCCTTCCTTTCTTGCCTCTTCCCTCCTTCCCTCTTGGTGGCAGGTACTGCTCTATGTGCTGGAAAGATGTACTACCACCGCCTATGGGTCTGTTTTAATTCCATGTTCAAGATAAGAGACGCAAAGAGGTTAAATGATTCTTCCAACGTGACTCTGGTCAGAACTGGTGTGATTCATGGGGTTCTGATCATGTCACTTCTCTATCCAAACACCTTCCTTGATTTCCTGTTGGCCACAAATTTTCCTGCAGCTGCAATGCTATAACATGATAGATAGACCTCTGTCTAGGCAAATGGCCCCATCTCTCTCCCCAAATATATTCAACTCTTGTCCCTTCCCTGGAGGCCCCCATGCTATAGCAGCATCAGAATACTCACTCTTTTCCAAACACAAATGGGCTTTTTCATCTCCATGATGCATACCTGTTATATAACACCCTGCTTGCTTTGTCATGTCTTCCCCTGCCTGAAACTCCTATTCATTCTTCAAAACCCAGACCACCTCTGTGTGAAGCCTTTCCTGACACTCCCAGGCTCAGTGAGTTACTCTTCACTCTGAATGCCCACAGGAAAATGCTCACTACAGAACTTATTACATTGTCCTGGACTATTCAGACATTTGTCCTGTCCACTAGACCCTGAATTCCCAAAGGGAGGGGATGAGCCCTTATTCACTGGCAAGCCCAGTGTTTGCCACGTGGTTTGTGTTCACTGTCAGGAGGGATATATATTATGTGAGAAAAACATCATTGATATGTAATCTATATGTTATAACATCAGTAATGTTAAACTTAAATATACAAGTTTTAGAACTGGACACATATACTGATTTAAACAAATATATCCTATAAAAGTCTGACTTTATAAAACTTAAAATTGGTTTACAATTTTATCTTTCAGTTCTTCTAAATCAAGCACTCTGCTAGTGATTTAGACATGCCTTGATTTAGGAAAATATACATATATATACAAACTCACACTTTATGCAGTTCTGTATACATTTACCCTCACCAGTTTCTGACTTCTTTAGCTTTATTTCTAAATTTAAGCATATCCACTGGATAAAGTTATTTGGAAGTCAAATATTTTCTTAAAATGTTGCATAAATACACACATATATGCATGTGTGTATAGGTTGCAAGTATGTAAATATATATTCACCATACATATAGTTAATTCTAATATACCTGTATTGTTAGTGTGTATGTACACACACTATGTATATAATCTCTATCTGTATACACACACATACTGTGTATGTACAGTCTGTCTACACACACACACACACACACATACACACACACACATGCTCTATATGGTCCGTTACAGCCCACTATGTATTAATATATATAGCTTCCTTGTTTTCTTATCTCTTGGGACTAGTTAATGATTTCCAGGTAATAAGACCGAATGGTACATCTGAACGTTCTGAACCAAAGAACATTAATGCAGCTTCAAACTAGAAATGCTCTTAGCCAGTGAGTGCTCTGTCATGAAATCCTGAGTAGAGTGCATTCTGAAAATTGTGTTGTTTACTCTGTTGGGATCTCTTGTGTCATTTATTTTGTGCTCTGGCGAGCAATTTTGAGCCATAATGACTGACAAATTGTGCAGGCGATGGTGCTGGATCTGCAATAAGGAAACAAAGAAAGAGGTATGATTGTCATTGCTGCACCTCCAAAGGGATTTTGTTTAAATGACCCCCTAAAATGTTGATCCATTATACATTCCTGAGTTCCTCTCTCCCACCCCTCCCCCCAGCCCTCTGCTCTCCAGTTAAACAGAATGTGCGTATATATTGCTCTGTATTTATTTGGTTTATTTATCTTATCTTACTTCAAATTAAGATATACTGGATCTAGGTTTTTATGTTTTCTTCTTCCTTTTACTAGCATTTTCTTAAGTAAGAAAGATAGTCGTGATTTCTTTTTATGTGAAACATTTTTTTCTTAAATAGAGAACCGTGGACTCAGTAGCTATACGTTAGAATCAATACCTGGGGACAGGAAAGAGCACTGGTAGTTTGAAAGGTCTCCAGGTAATTCTAATGTACAGCCAGTACTGGGATCAGCACTCAGGGGAAGCAATACATCTCCTTGTTATCTAAGGAGTTGATATTTCACCTGGAATGCAAATCAAAACTACAGTATCACCTCACACCAGTCAGAATGGCCATCATTCAAAAGTCCACAAACGATAAATGCTGGAGAGAATGTGGAGAAAAGGTGACCCTCCTACACTGCTGGTGGGCATGTAGTTTGGTGCAGCCATTATGGAAAACAGTATAGAGTCCTCAAAAAACTAAAAATAGACTTAGCTTATGATCCAACAATCCCACTCCTGGGTATATATCCAGAGGGAATTCTAATTCAAAAAGATATGTGCACCCCAGTGTTCACAGAAGCACTGTATACAATAGCTAAGACATGGAAACAATGTAAATGTCCATCAACAGATGACTGAATAAAAAAGCTGTGGTATATTTATACAACAGAATACTACTCAGCCATAAAAAAGAATAAAATAATGCCATTTGCTGCAACATGGATGGACCTGGAGTTCGTCATTCTAAGTGAATTAAGCCAGAAAGAGAAAGAAAAATATCATATGATATCACTCATATGTGGAATCTGAAAAAAAAAGAAAAGAAAAGAAAAAAGAGGACACTAATGAATTCATCTACAAAACAGAAACAGACTCGCAGACATAGTAAACAATTTTATGGTTACCAGGGGAAAGGGGGTGGGAAGGGATAAATTTAGGAGTTTGAGATTTGCAAATATTAACCACTATATATAAAAACAGATATAAAGCCAAATTTCTTCTGTATAGCACAGGGAGCTATACTCAATATCTTGTAATAACTTTTAATGAAAAAGAATATGAAAATACATATATGTATATATATATGCATGACTGGGACACTATGCTGTATACCAGAAATTGACACATTGTCACTGACTATACTTCAATTAAAAAAAATTTAAAAATAAATATATGAAAAGCTCCCCCAGATGACTAATTATTTTACACTATTTTCCTCTCCCCCAATTGAGAATTAGTTTTCAAATGAATCTAGATAATAGTGTCTGACAGTTTGGCTCAGAATTCCTCAAGCGGGAGGGATATTCTCCAAGGACTGTGGGTTTTGGTGCCCATGTGGAGAATAAATATTTACAAGCATGCATGGAATGACTTGGTCTACGCCAACTCTGTCCTTTCCCCTGAACGTGGAATGAGGGTTGCTCTTCAAGGAGATTAAAAGTGATTCATCTAAAGCCAAGATATCTCTGTGTTTGACGGAGGGTGATGAGGTGAGGATCCAGGCCGCTCTGCCTTCTTGGGAGCATCAGGGAGTTCAGGAAATGTAAAAGGGCGGCTTCGCTGCTGCACACAGAGGATGTTGTGCATAGGCACCTTCAGTAATGATTAACTTCAGAAGCTGAATTGATGCCAGATGAAGGAAAATGAAACCCAGCATCTGTGTGAAGCTTCTGCATGGGTTTATACTCTAAAGTCCTACAGAAAATGTTTGTTTTTCTCCCTAGGTTCGCACCAGTGTCCTATCTGAACATAAGGATCCTCCGCCAGAGGTTGGGGTAAGTGTTTCTTATGTTTCCGAAAGGCACACACGTTGCTTCTAAATTAATCATTTGGATTGTCTCTGGCCTCCTGCCTGGTGGCTGACAAATAAAAATTGAGCTAAATTAACAGGGTGTGAGACTCTGTAAGGAGGCACTGTCACATGTTTGCTGAATTGCATGGAAGTCATTCTCTGTCTCCTGAAAATTATTCTCAAGTGGATTCGTATTTGGTTCTGCTGGCTAGAGATGAGTCTAGAAATTGCCCTGCAGGTAACTGAGATGCGATTTCGCAGCCAACATTCTTGAACCAACAAGAGGCTGGGAAATTGCAGCTGTGAGCTCTACCGCTTCAGCAAGGAGGCAGAGAACCAACTGGCCATGGGACTGTGACGTTTTCTGCTTCCTGTAGTGCAGGTCAAAACAGAAGCTGCCACCCAAGCGCAGCCCAATGCTGGAAAGTCCTGCCGAGGTCTTCCCGCTGCCTCCCAACCATCCCATCTCCAGCTTCCAGAAGTTGGGGGAGCAGAGGGTAATAGGTGATTTTGCTTAGACAAGGCTAGACTAGGCAGTGAAGGCTCCTGAAAAGGTAACCCAGAAGGCTGAGTCCCTGGGATCTTGCATTCAGAAAGGAGGGAAAAGTTCGGAAATAAGTTGGGTCTCAGAGACCCTGTGGCTATGCCAACTGAAAAGCCGATTTGAAATTCCCTGAAATCCTCCGGGCAATTGGCAGCCTTCTTCCAGTGGGTGTGGGGAGCCCTGTACTAGATAGCGTTCATTTCCTCGTTGGCACCAGATGCCATCCCAAGGGCTGAGAAGAACATCAGCCACCTCTGCATCTGACAGCGAAGGGGGAGAAGGGCACTTTGTGCTCTCATGCTGAACACGGGCTTCTCGTGCCTTCCGGGGCAGGTTGCTTAACTCTCTCTGACTCAAGTGAACCTTCCTGCCCTGTTCTCAGCCTCTTGTGCTGCTCTCACTTCCAACACCAATCTCTGTGCCAAGACTGTGTGGGCTTTGGTTTCTCCCAGGGGACCAGCGAGTCCTTTCAGCCTCAGGTCTCCATCCCCGCAGGCCACGTGCCCCTCCCGCTGCCCGGCCGCTGCTCCTCGCCAGCGGTCTTTCCCTGCTTAGGGCTCAGGTCACAGACTTCTGCCTATGACCACCCAGAAGCCCTGCATCAAACTAGAATTCTATTGCAAGCTGTCAGCACACTTACATTTCCTTTATTAAATGTAAGGCCATTTGAAATTTTGTAACTCTTTTAAAATTTTTAAAAAATTCTTTAGTGCTTTAAAATTTTCAGGAGTTTCACACATATGATTTCATAAATCCCATAATAACCCCTTTTTTGCCCCTCCCCCGTCTTGCCCCTCCCCCCCATCATGTCCCTTCCCCTCGTCTTGCTCCTCCTAGCTTCCCTTTCCCCACTGGTAACCATTACTTTGTTCTCTATATCTGTGAGTCTGTTTCTTTTTTTGTTTTATTCACTAGTTCGTTGTATTTTTTTAGATTCCACATATAATTAATATCATACGGTATTTGTCTTTCTCTGTCTGAGTTATTTCACTAAACATAATGCTCTCCAAGTCCATCCATGTTGCTGCAAATTGCAAAAAAAAATTAAATTTGTAAATCTTAATAACTTAAAAATTTTTTTAAATTATTTATCTTTTGAAGTTCAAGAAAGATGAGCTGGTTTAATCTTTTGTCCTCTAACTGCTCACTTCCACAACTCCTTTGTGTTAAAGCTCCCTTGCTTGAGGTTTTAATGACATCTTGGCCTAATCATGTAAGTTTCCCCCTGTTTTTTCCTCTCATTCAAGGTTTTGGAATATATCTTACTTATTTTAAAACTTGAGGGTTTTGTCTGCTTTTACATTGTTTTCTTTCCCCCTCGTCCACCATTTCCCAGGGCAGGCTGTAGACAGCTCTGAACCTCTAGCAGCTGTGGTGGAGGGGGAGCCTGGTCCACTCTCACACATGCCCTCTCCCCTCTTACCACTCAGTGGCTATGACAAGGAGAAAGGAAAGGGGAGGGGTTCCTTCTGTGCTTGGCCACAGTGAGGGTGCATTTCCCTTTATGCTGGTGTTGATGCTTTTCAGCCTGACGCTGACTATCTGAGTCCTCTTTGTGGCGGATGGTGAAATGCTGGCTCTCCTTTGAGCACAAATATAGGTATTTTGGGGAGGTCCTTTCCCAGCGTATATTTCCCGCCCGTGGGGATTCTGGTTCTGGCTGAGCCATCTCTCTGCCAGCCCTCTTAGTAAGTCCCAGCAGCATCGAGTAATCGATGATTCTCAAAGGAGACACAATCACCAGTTCCCAACACAGTAGAAGTGAAGATGATTTGGACACCTTCAAGTTTAATAAGTGAGTTTTTAGGCCCCAGGCTCCCTTGACCTGGGGTTTGGGCTTGAGGATAGAGGTGTCTTGCTGAGGGTAAAGAACAGACAGATTTGCCTTATTTCCTAAATTGCATATTCCCTAAATTCAGACCTACCCTCTCTGGTAACACCACCTTTATATTAACTGGCTGTGTCATGGTTACGAATAGTCCAGTTTCTCTAAACTGGCTTCTCTTTAGGCCCTGTGATGAGATCTCTGAACTTGTAATGTGGAACATTTGGTATCTTGTGTCCTCATCTTTGACAAAGACTCAGCTGTAATTCTTGGACCAAAAGAAAATTCTCAGTGGACATTCTGTACCATGCCTATTACATCAGCTAGGAATGCGTGGAGAGGCAAGTAACCAGATAAAGGTTAGCTTAAGGTAACGGACTTACTTTTCTCGTGTTAGAAAAAAGCCATGGGGAAACTGTCCAAGGCTGCAAAATGGCTTAAAGCAACCAGGCTCCACCCATCGTCCTACTCTTCCTTTTTTAAACTATGGTCCGATCTGACCAGTATACCTCCAAGTATCATATTCCAGATTGAAGCCTCTGATCGACTCATTCTGTTCCTTCAATTCTGGAAAACAGTAACTTGCTGAGAAAACTCAATAGATATACAGTTGTTCCTAAGGGATTGGTCTCAAGATCCCTGGTGGCTACCAAAACCCACCGATGCTCAAGTCCCTACAGTCGGTCCTTCATTTCCACGGGTCCCTTATCACTGGGTTCTGCACCCCAGGATACAGAAGGCCGACTGTTCTGCCACTGACGTATCACTGAGAAGAGCAGAGTTCCTAGGTAGGAGGGAATCTGGGTACAACTCCCATTTAAACAAAATCAAGATGCTATTAGTAATGAAGCTTTGGTGGAATGGGTATTAATGCCTCTGCACTCTTACTAGATGTTAAACTGCATGAGAGCAAAGGTCCTGTTTATTTGTTCGCTGTGATAGTCCTAGTTCTGTGCCTGGAAATTAACAAATATGATATACATTTTGAATGCATTAGGAAGCATACCATAATTTTGGTTTGCCAACCATCTTATATTTTTTAGAACCACCAGAATAATAAAAGAGAGGGTGTCTAAAAATAATTACAATAATATGGCAAAAATGAGCACATTTTATGACACATTGGAATTCCACAAAATGGCAATTAGATTACTGAAACTGAATCTCAAGCATGGCATGAGTGAGCTTAAATAAGAATAAGTCAGCTTGCCTTGGCTTTCTAATACCCTCAGAGTATGTGGTACTCTGGCTAGAGAAGAATTGCTACACTTGAGCAGCTATGAGTACCACTGGCTAATATACATCTCATCACTCCTCAGAATATCCTCTGGATGCTGAAAAAGTCCTTGAGAGTTTAAGTTCTTGGCCCAGAACATAGAGCTGGTAATGGCTCGGCCATTACAATGTGCTAAGGACTCTAGCCGCTGAGTCCTTCAATTTAAAAATTGAACTAAGTCCATTCTTATAAATGCTTCAAATGTGTTCTGTACATTTCTTTACAGTCTTAAGCAAGTTGTAATAAAGAGGAAACCTATACTTTGGATAAAGGCTTTGTGAGATGAACATAGGTGATGTAGATTTAACCAGCTCCTGGCAACGAGTATGGGGGTGTTCTTCCTCTGGGCTCTCAAGTTGTATGGTTCAGCCAGGGAACTGGACCATCGAGGACTTGCTTCAGGGAGGTATGCAGCCCTGGTGAGCATTCTGAATATCTGTGACTTGCACCGAGTTCCTGCAAGGGCTGGCGGGATGAATGGTTTATTTGTACACTCCCCGCAGAAAAGGGCCAGGGATTGAGACGGATGCCCCTCTTTCTCCACCCTGCTTGATATCACCCTCCAGGCAGGTGAGTGAGTGAAATCGTACATCTAGCAATTTAATGATATCTGCTGTGGGTGCTTGCACAAGAACGATAATGGGGAGTGTTGCACTGTCACGAGCCGGCAAGAAAGGTCAAAGCCACACGTCGTGCGGGCAGAGAGCCAGTCGGAAGGAAAGGGAATTACCACCTGTCCTGGAAATGAGGCACAGCGTGATGGAGATGAAAGAATTCTCAACTGAAGAGCAAGAAACCTGATTTCTAACTTGGCCTCTGCATTATCAGCTAGTTCTGTGAGCAGGTGGAAGCCAGTTAACGCCTATGGGCCCTGTTTCTTCATTTACAGACTGGTGATGTCTTAAGTCTTAACGTTCTTTGATTTCATCCAGACATTTCTCAGGATCTGATAAACATTCCACATGATCTAATAAAAATTTGAGCTGTAAGGAATCCTAGGTAACGTGTGCTCAACATTAATAACTTTAAAGGACGACATAACCTTTGTATCTTTGGTTTTTTTTTCCCACGTTTTATCTAGAATTTCTTTAGAAGATATATTTAAATCTAATTTAAATATAAATTAGATTTATATTTCCCTGGATTGAATTTGTAGTTTTAAATATGTATTTCCTTTTCTTTAATAATAGGAATTTCTCACAGACTTTTAATTTTTATTACCCTGCCTTTTCCAAAAAGTATTTTAAAGTAGATTTATAATATGTTTAAGTCATCTGACCTCTGGGCATATTTTCCTTAATCACTCTGCAAGCTAGCATTTATGCAATACTTTATTTATGCAATAGTTTCTATTTTCCCAGCAATGTAGTAAGTGCTTTTCCTGGGTTACTTTAATTCTCGTAACAATAACTGTGAGACAGATAGAGTTGCCGTGTGCAGCTTTTTCATACAGAAACTGAGGCCCAGGAGGGTGGAGTACCTTGTCTGGGACCCAGATTTGTGAGAGAGAAGACAGAGAAACTGAGCCTGACGGTGCCCGTCTGTGGACAGCTGGGCCAGGGGCTGGGAGAAGCGACTTAATTGCCCAGATTTCCACTTTTGGACATAATCATGTATTTGGAACTACGCTTCAGACCCCCAGCTCTACTGACTTTTTTTTTTTTTTTTTTTTGCCTTTTTAAAATTCCTCCCCTGATACTGGAGCTCCGTTTAAAAGCTTTATGATGAGAATTTTAGAAACAATACCAAAGGAGAGATGAAAACATTGTTCCTTGAGCTATATTTGGAATATAAAAATTTTTTAAGAGGTCTCTTAAATTTTGATTATGATTAAAGTGACAGTAAAGATAAAATAACTATATTAAATTACCCTTTTACATTAGCTGTTTTCCCTCTGTGGGAATTTAAGTTTCAGAAATAGAGAGAACTATTTTCCCTGATTCTTTCTTTTACCAGGAGTCCAGTGACTGGGTAAATGATGACTGGGTGAATGAATGATGTGTTTTTCAACTTTGGGAGCACAAGGGGAGGGGTGGATGTAAGTTTTATTTATACTGAGATAAAGCAAACACATAAAAACCTGCTAGAAAGTAAATGTAAGGGCAAGTTCATCATTCAGTATTGCCACGTGAGACAATTACACGCTGTCTTTAAATTATGGGATTTTATTAATGCATTTTATGCCCTGTGTAGTCCCGATGTACAGTTATTTTTAGAATAAACAGGAGAATATTTATACCTAAATAAAACTTCCTCTGGCTTGAC
This sequence comes from Camelus dromedarius, assembly GCF_036321535.1. Classification (NCBI taxonomy): domain Eukaryota; kingdom Metazoa; phylum Chordata; class Mammalia; order Artiodactyla; family Camelidae; genus Camelus; species Camelus dromedarius. Next base: position 22,111,120 of record NC_087436.1, read on the forward strand.
ACGGTTTCATAATGTAATGCTATAATGCCATTATCTAAATTGATTTCTAAAGGATGGTAATGATTTCTAACGGGTGGTAATGATTTCTGTAAGCTCTTACTAACTTTTGAGATTAAGCATGTGGCTACAGTTGTGATGGAAAAGACTGACTCCTGGGCATTGTTCTGGGCACCAGGGAAGCACTCGTGGTGCAGCGGTGGGCGTACCACACAGCCCCTCTGTTCCGAACACTGGGCTGAGCTGGGAGATGGACAAGCCAAGGTCCTGCTTCCACAGGAGCGCCTGGTCCGGTGGGCAGGAGAGACGTCCGCTGGCTCGTGGTCGCAGACTCCACTTGCAGCTGTGCCTCATGGTGTGTCTGCAGAGCATGTCTGAAAATAGCCACTCCACCTGTCTCTCAAGGCTACATTCCAGTCCGGGACATCTGCTCCTTTTGTTGCTGAAAAGGCAATAACATTTATGGCATGTACAGTTTGTTTTATTAATTCTAATACCATCCATACCTTCAAAATCAAAAAAGGTGAAGGGAAGAAGTAATTTGAAATTTTGGGGCACCATGAAATTTCTGAGGGATTAAGAATTTTCTTCGAGTGAGGATAATGAGGGAGGGGTGGATGTAAGTTAAAAACGCTAATTACCAGTGAAAAAGTGAGACATTTCTTTAAAATACAAAATGCTAAAGTGAAATTCACTACAACAGTATACAGTCTGCCAGCTAAAAATTGTTTTGATTTCCCACATTTCAGTGAACAACAGTAGTTTATAAATATCTCTAGAAGGAGCATTTCTTCTATACCTAATAGAATAATTTGCTTAGAAGCTGGTGTCTCTGCCGTTCATTCGTTCATTTATTGTTGGTAATTATCACATACCTGGTGTGTGTTAGGCACTGGGGATTTATCAGAAAACAAAGCTCTTTGTAGAACTTCAAATCTCAATTTTTATTTTTTTTGGGGGGGTAACAAAATAAGCTGTTAAATACATAATATTTACGTGATAATAGAAAAATACAACAGGATAAGGAGTAGAGACTAGCAGTGTTGGGGAGGGGTATTCTTTCATATGGGGATGTTCTAGTGTCTCTGAAAAGGGGGCTTGAGTGCTTTTGTTCAGCCGGGTGTCTCCTAGACTCTGTCTGCCCCTTGCTGAAAGCAGGCATTGTTCATACAGCTCCTGGACTTCTTTTTCTGTCTTGACTCACTTATTTCCTCACCTGTATCATCAGAACTTGTGTCCACAAATCCTCTGTTTTCACCTAACACTCTTCACCTAATAATTTAATCTCACATTATTCTGAATTTGATGACTTGATGTCTAAACCAGCTCTTTGAGTTTCCAGTGAATTAATCGGGTTTATCATTACTGACATGCAGGCATCTCCAGCTTTGCAACCGACTTGTACGTCAAACGTTTTTGCCTTTAAGACTTTTGAACCAGTTCTTCTAAGATAGAGGTTTGAAAAGAGGGAGAAAGATTCTGACCTGAAGCTTTTCTTCCCTTTGCTCAACGGATTGCTGTGTGTAGATGCAACGTTTTATGTATGGAGTAACTGCACGCTTTCCTCTGAAAGGACCCGGCTGATCTCAGACTACTTGGGTGAAGCCTCAGTCTGTGCAAGCTGGCCACAGACCTATGAAGAGAGAGTGTTCTAGAAGCCCTGGTGCTGACTTGTAAAATATTACATTGTGTTAGGCAGCAGTGGTGTAGGTATTAATGCAGGTTTGATATTTTCATGTTTACATCTTGACCTTGAAAGGAGAATGAGAAATCCTATCTATGGTATACCATAATATTGTGGCTTTAAAATCACAAGTAGCCAGGAATATTAAAAAGAAATGAAAGATTTTTATCCTACAAAAGAAAACCAATTTAGAGTTTTATTCTTGGTATTACGAGTCAGAGAGTGTAGAAGGTAGATATTCGTTGATAGTCAATACCCAGTGTGATGGGTTAAAAAAACAATTTTAGAAAATGTAACTGAATAAATACCAGCCTTTTTTGTGTGTTGGAATGAAGATGTCCCCTGCTAGTATGGAAATAACAAAGGAAACAAATGCTTTTAAACATTGCTGTGAGGGGGGAGAAATTCAGCATTTCTATTTATAACTTGTACAGAGTCCCACATAAAAATAGCTCCAACTAACAGATTTGCTCATATCTGGAATACAAAGTTGTTGCTGCCCATGACTTGAGGAATTCTAATAAGAAGAACGGTGGCATGGGTAAATACTGAAAGTTTGTCATCTTTTCTGTGACCCCAGTTTTCATATGGGGAGAAAATCTATGCCTGAAAGACTCCTGGATTCTATGTTGGGCTTTTTGTTACCTTCCAGGCTATGGGGCTCTGATTGTAACGAGAAGGATGCCTTTGCCTGCCTCATCCTCACCCCATGAGCTGGATATATTATTGATGGTTGTATCTCTGTCAGTGAAATATTTGTCAGGCTGATAGATTTACCATTTCATTCTTCTAAAGACTAATTTTGTTTGGTGTGACAGCAAAATATTAAGAACTTTAGAAGTTAATGAGAACCCATTCTTTCTCTCTGATTTCCAGCGAAGTTTCCTGGGCTATGCCAGTTTTAAAGTTGGGGAGCTACTGAAGTCGAAGGAGCAAGTGCTGGCTCTGAGCCTGAGGTGAGTCTCATGCTGTTAAAGTTAACAGCCCGTGATGTTTACGGAAAGCTGGCTGGGTTCGAGAGTCACAATTCTCTCCAAGGCTTAGGTGTCAGCTCTCAGACTAGCTTACATTCTCCACTGCAGCAAGTTGCAGTAAAACAGCAGTTACTCAAGTTCACATTCAAGTTTGTGTTTCAGATTGTCAACGGATATCAGCTCTTGCAGGGAAAAAAATGACATTATTAACAAATGAGTGGTGGCCAGGTGGGAGCAGGGGGATGGACTAAAACGGTGAAGGATATTAAGCGGTACAAACTACCAGTTATATAATAAGTAAGCCACAGGGATGTAATATACAGCACAGGAGACATAGTCAGTAACATTATAACTTTCTATGGTGCACAATCTATAAAAATTTCAAATAACTATGTTGTACATCTGAAGCTAACATAATATTGCAAGTAACTACACTTTGCTAAAAAATTAAAGTGATGAAGCTCCTTGAAAGTAAGAAAGTAAATAGAAATTATGGGCATGTAATTAAATAGCATTTCTGTTACTTATCAGAATGTTACTTTTTAAATCAAGTGAGTTTCTGGGTTTGAAGTATGTTTACTAGAGGCAACATTGCAGATTTATAATAAAGGGTAAGTTGATTGTCGTTTTTTAAGCTTATTTTGTTGCTATGCTATTAAGTTTAAAGCAAAGTTGAAACAGACTTATATTGCAACAGACAACAGATCAGAGATGGTTTTGAGTGTTAGTACAATTTGTTTTTATCCAGAGGATGACACACCAATCTCTAGGAAGTTGCATGGTGTTTTGACACTAAGAAGAATATTAAGTAAAATAATAATTTCTTTTTAATTTCATTGTAAGTTTGAAAGAATTAGCATGTTATTTTCTAAGTGTATAATAACTTTAAAATTCGGTGTACGTGGAGAACACTGCTGTACAGTATTTATGTAGTACATATGAGCATAAAATCGTATAGAACAGTTCTTGAACATTTTAAGATGCTCTTCTTTTGATAAAACATAGGGACAACTCTCAGGGAACAGACGACATGTCTCGAGTTTGTTTGCCCTCTGCCCCAGCCCCCAAGGACCCACTTGTACTCAGTTTATTTCGGTATAGATGCCAAGGCTTATACTGGCATGTGTACTGCTGGCTGTGTTCTTTGCTGATTTTCCTGATCCTTACAGTTTTGCATTTTAACTTAAGAGATGGTATAAAATAATTTCAAGTAATTCATATTCACGCAGAAAAGTAAGTGCTGATCGATTCTAATGAGGCTTTTTCTTTTCATCTTTTCTTTTCATCTTCTTTTTGGCTTCCTTTTGGCTGTGTCTCTTAAACATGTTATTTTTTTTCTTGTATTTTATTTGGGAAGACACTTAAAAATCTTTATAGTTTTGTGGTGTTATTTCCAATAAAGTTTTGCTGTGGTTATTTTCAGTTTGAAGTGTGTAAGGGCCAGCTAAAATGCCTGTTCATCACTGTCACTGACATCCTGGAAGGTATCTATTACCCACCCAGCCTGGCGGTTAGACCCAAGTGCCCCTGGATGCCTGATAGGAGATGTCAGACATCGAGCTTGCTGAGAACCCCCAGTAGCCCCATGTTTTCTGTGTGCGATGCGTGGCACTTTATTTCTCACCTTGCTGGTCACAAACTGTGGAATCGATTGCATCAGAACTGTCGTTAACATCGGCGGCATAGATCCACAACATTTAGACACTAGCTTTGAAACAGAAATCAGGGGCCCAGAAATTCTTAGTGAACTGAAAATCAGTGAACACACACAATACCTCAGAGAGAGGCTAGGAACAGAAGGATCTAGTTTAGAGTACCACATTTAGAAGGAAAAAGGAATATAATAATCTCAGATTTAGAGGAAATTGAGGCACATTGCCACTTTTGATTTTAATACTTCTGCTTCTGATGTATTTAAGTTTGATGTATAAAAGGAAAACAAATTCAACAACAGAATTGCGTTTTCTAGAAAAAAGAAAAAAATAATTTTTGAAAACCAATTTTGAAATGGCTAGGTTATTATTTTTTTCCCTTTTTGTGTTTTGCTAAATCTGTGGATTTCTCTTCCTATGAACCAAATGCATTATAGACTTATCATAACCTTTTGACTTCTGGCGCTTTATGTTTTTACATGTGCTGTAATTTATCTTCTTTCCACTGACTTGTTGGCCTCTGAGATACTGAGCTGGAGGAACATTAGGTCAGGGATAAGAAGCATTTTTTTGGTTGTTAGTTTAGTTTTGTTTTTCATATTCCTTTGCACTGAAAATATCTAACTTGTATTGCTTTTACATTCTAGTCATTATTTTTAAAGAGAGAATTTTCAGATTTCTGTAAAACAAATTCGCAGGAATAAGAGTCTTTTGTTGGCACCATTCTTTCTTGGTGAGCTTCCCAAAATCCATATAGTTTTGTTTGTGTTCACTGTCCTTTTGAGTTGCCTTTTATCAGCCAATTCAGATTTCAAACTCTCAGACTACTGCCATGAAACACCGTAGTTTAATCTGGCCACTGTGTCATATGTGAACTAGAATTTTTGAATTTTGCACTGAATTTTTTTTTTTCCATAGAAAACTTAAAAGGGCAAGAAGTGTGTATCTTATTTATAGATTTAGACTCAAATTTCATGAAATGTGATATGATGCATTTTTGAATTACACAGTAAAATTTATTTGCATATCTTGGGGAGAATGCCTCCAGTACAGTAAGTGCTTTCTACTCATGTAACTAATCCTCGTTTGGAGGCACAGTCACTGCATCTCTGTGTGGGTGTTCCGGTACCCGAACCGGACTTGGTGTCTTGGTAACCCTTTTACCTGTATATTACATCTACTTTGTTTTGCTGGTTTACGTGTGGTAGTTCCCATCTACTCTGACTTCTTTTAGATCTGGAACCATGCTTTCTGGTTTTGTTCTGTAGTTCATTGCCATATAGTCCTGCCTTCCACACTGTAGTGTAAACCAGCTGAGGTTCTTGCATGGAGGATTACAATTGTAGGCATGAAAGACACTGAGTAACCTCAAAATAACAATGATAATAAGAAGAGGAAGCTACTATGAGATACTATGTGCCTTATGCTCTGATAAGTATATCAGAGATGCTGTTTCATTGACCCTTATCTAATTAGCCTATGATGTTATTAATTTTTGTCATTTTATAAACTAAGAAGCTGAGGTCTAGAAAAGCAGGTAAGTAATTTGCACAAAACTACAATGCTCTTAAGCCCCAAAGCCAAGGTGTGAAGCCCCACATTTTTGACTACAAAGCTTATGCTCTTTTTTTTTATTAAGTTATTTTGTGTGTATGACTAGCTTTTGTTTTTCTGTTTCATTTCGTTTTTTTCATTTTTTAAATGGAGGTACAGGGGATTGACCCCAGGACCTTGTGCATGCTAATAAGCACGTGCTCTACCTCTGCTCTACCCAGCCTTCTAAGCCTGGACTCTTAATGACCCACTTCTTGTCTCCTTTGACAAAGGAGAAAACTGAGATCGAGTTAAAGCAGGTCACACATCACGTGACTGTAACAGCAGAACAAAGCAAGGACTCAGGTCCAGGACCACTTGTTCAAGGTGTCTCCCACATCTGTTTCACCGCAGTGCCTCCTTTTACGTAAATGAAGACCTAATGAGTGTTAACAGGTCCTGGAGAACTCAGAAATGTGAGCTGTGATGGCAGAAACTGAGACGTGGCCTGCTCTGTTCAGGGGCAAGGGAGACTGAGCTCAGGAAACCTGTGGAATCTATCCTCATCCCAGAACCATGGGCCTGAACCTGGTTTTCTGCCCACACACCTAACAGCTATTTGCTCTACCAACCTGATCTGAGTCTCTTGAAACCATGACAAGCAGAAATTTGGAACATCATAGTCTTATGATTTAACAACAGAATGGAGAAACGGGGAAAATTACGTTGTTAGTAAAGTAATCTAACAATCACAAAGGTAGAAAGAATGGCCAGGGGATAAAAATTCTTTCTTGGGAAATCCTTCTCAGAAGAACTGGGGCAGATGGAAGTGTTCTGACCCTGTCTGAGAGCTGGTGCCTCACAGTTCAACTTCCATTTGGCGCTTGTTCAGTCAGCAAGTATCTATCGTGAATTTTTCATGCGCTAACTGCAGGAGAGGCTCTTTACAAAACTTTTAAAATAGCAGCAGAGTTCATATTTTGCAGTTGGTATTGCTAATAACACTGTTAATGAAAAAAATCTCATGATTTGTTGAGCATTTACTAGCATGCAAGGCACATGCTGGGTGTTTCTCTCGCACTATCTTATTTAATCCACACGGCGTTATCATCTCCGTTTTATAGCCACTTCCGCAACTGCCAATTGTACAGGCAGGGTTAGAATTTGTTTTGGTCTGAGCTTGTTCTGCTTCTTTTTTCCTGCCTCATAGAAAGTTAATGATCTAATAGAAGCTTTGCTTTCTTCTCTTATTCTGTCTTTTGGAGAGTTTTAGAGACCTCAATTAATTTTTCTTAATGCTTTAATTTTAAAATTCAATTTTATATGCATGTGACATAGTGGAGGTTCAATAAATCTTTGTTGGGATTTGGTTCATGATGATGACTTTTTAAAATATTTGTATGGGTGCTCAATAGAAAAACCTGGTACCATTTATTTCCAAGTGGAATCCACCTAAATTAGTGACTATAATGCAGTCTAAGCATTAAAGTCTATCTGAGACAAGGAACTTTCAGAGTCTTAGTGAGTGATAGATTGTAAGTTGCTTGAAAAGCTGAAAACCTTACATAGAATTCACATGTATTTCCGTGTAGACCGCATTACCTTGTCACAGAAACTTTCAGCTCATCTTAATGTCTGCTTTATTATTTCTTTTGTAATCTTCTACATGTAACCCCCTCCCAAATTAAGCAGACATTTATGTAATTTTATCAGATTGGATGTGACAAATTGTTTTTGAATGCAGATGTGGAAGAACGTATCCATAAAAAGAGAATGTATGTTTCCTTTTCATTTGTTACTTCTGCTACGCTTAGCACAGAGCTGTCATGTAACACACAACATGAGACTTCTGTGAGCCTAGATAGACAGGTAGTGCTACGGTTTAGAATATACACCTGTATGGAGGAGCTATGAAAGAAGGTAACAGTGAACTTCTACTGTTTGTTTTTAAATTTTCCCTATTTCACATGACATTTATATGTGCATATATCCATGCAAATATCTCATAGATTGTGTGGATGGATATGTGTTTGTGCATCTATATTATTTTAGGACGACTTTGCTTTCTCACAAACCGTGACTACTTGTTTTCCATTGTTGTCAAATGCATGTGCTTGGGGAAGGTAATATCCAAGTATGAAGTCTTTTTTTTTTTTTTTGGTATTTTGCTTAATTTAACCTCCTTAAACACACACACACACACAAACACACACACACACAGACTTCAATTTTGTTACTAAAATTAAAAGAACAACAACAACAAAAATCACATGTTTTAACTTAATCTCCCAAAGGCATGTTCTTAAGAGCTGGAAGCAGTGTTAAGGAGAAAGCATACTCAGAGTGATAGAAAGATGAACTTGTCACTAGCAACTCACAGATCGGGAGCTGAGCATGTTCTGTAAGCCATAGGGCAGTGGATCAGAATAAGTTTGTTCCTGAAATGCGTGAATGCTTCAGAACCCCCAGGGTACCCTGAGATCAACCTTGGCCATAGATTGACAATAGAGTTTTAAATGATAAATTTATTTTTTATTTCAAATGGAATTAAATATTCCTTTTTAATTTCATTACTCTTCTCTACATGCAAAGAATGGTTATGCAAATCTTCTTACTTTAAGCATCAGATACAGTCTTTAAAACTGCATGTGTGATGAGTACTTCTGTAACATCTTTTCTTATCAGCATTTACTTGAACTTCAGAGATGATTTAAAAAATCACATCCAGGCATCTTTAGAGTGATGTATCTTTTGAATATGTTTTGTTCTCTTACAAGTCACTTCCAATTAGTTTTTCTAGGTACCAGAAAGTAGAATTACAGCAAAAAGTTCTGATGGGTCCCAACACGAAGTCTTATTTGTGTCAAAAACATTTTGTACGCTAAAGAAGGGCAGTAGGCATTGCTTAGTGGTCAAAAAGCTTGCTTTGAGAGACAGTGGCATATCAATGATTTGTTATAAAGCAAAATAGCATTAAACTTTATTAAATGCACTAATGGGAAAGTTAGAGGATGGGAAGGCATGTAAAAGCTAACTTAAGTGATGCTTTTGCCTAGAATCTTCTAAAAGTGCCCATCCTAAACCCTGAAAGCAATGCCCAAGACCGCTGCCTTTCCCCCGCTTTGGGAGAGAAGGACAGGAAAGCATGCACCTCAGTAGCAAACGCGCACTCATGCTCGATCCAGACGCACGCACATGGGGAGAGCCTCGTCTCCTTGGAATGCTTTTCCCACTCTGCTTTTGGCCGGATTCAAATGAAGACAGGAAGCCCCTCCAGGACAGCTCCTCTGATTCTGACACTGACTTGGACCTTGTAAACATGTCGGAAGAGGTAACTAACACTACTGAGGTTTATGATGGTTAAACGGTTCAAATGTCTCATCTTCTTGCATATTCTCATAACCCTGCCTGGAAAGTTGGTAGTATTCCTGTTTTACCAATAATAAAAATGAGGGACAGTATGACTTCCTAAATTCCCACAGCTGGGGCAGGATGGAAATTGGGAGAGAAGAAGGGTCCATGATAAGGTATATTTTATTTAGAATCTTAGAATTAAATAATTTTGAAGACTGGAAGAGATCTTGGCACATCAACTTCTTGGAGCCCCTTACTGACCCGGAACTCAAATTCAAGAGAATTTTTTAGACAGATCAATGTTAGAAAAATGTTCCTATTTTATCGCAGATTTCATCTCCTTGCCGTGTTCCTGGCTCTCCTTCATGGAGTTAAGTAGAATAAGTCTCATGACTTTCTCTATAATCACCTTTGAAAACAGCTTTTTTTGCCCAACTTTGAATCTTCTCTCCTTTTTTTCTCAGAAAGGAATGTGATGTAGTGCAAAGTGCAGCAGACTTTCCTACCAGACTTGGGTTCAAGTCCCAGCCCTGTCACCCCAGGCACGTTGTCTGTTCTCTAACATCTGTTAAGGGAAGTAGTAACAGCCTCCCTCCCGGGGTGATTCTGGGCAGTTAATACATGCAGTGAGGTTCCATGCATTAGAGAAAAACACTAATAAAGATTGTTTTCGTTGCTTCTTGCATTAAACTTACTGATTCCTTCAACCATACCTTAATGCTTTGCTTAGTTTGCTGACTTAGTTTGTTGAAATTCTTTCTTAAAATATGACATCCACAATTCTTCAGATTGGTCAGTGACAGAGGGGTTGATTTAACCTTTGATCTGGGACATAACATTTCTTTTATCTGAGGAATTCATGCTCCCTTGAAACCTAAGTTCTGGTTTTACTCAGGCTACATCAGATTTGCATTCTTATCAGGTGGCAGATACCAGCAAGGGGCATGTGGAAAGGATTTGTGTGGTTCAAACAGGCAGCATTCCAGTAGAGTTGGGGGCAAATATAAAATTTGTTTTGACTTGAAATTTTAACAACATAGCATTGAAATTAGGACAGAAATTCATAAAAGTAACACAGAGTAGCAATTGCTTTTAGAGTTTACTGATGCATTTTATTGCTGAATCTATCAAAGTGTCTACAGAAATAAATTCGAGTGAAGTTTCTCAGGGCTGGACTGTGAGAAGGAAGAGAGACATCAAAAACAGAAGCGGGGGCATTTGCTTCTGAAACTGATTCCGCTCTTCTACGTAACTGTGTTAATGTCATTTAGGAACAAGACTGCCTAAAATTGTCAGAAAGCTATACCGTGAGTCACTTGATAATAACTGTTAAATGATATCAGTTTATGATAAAATCAGAGAAAGCAAAGTATGCAGAAATCATGGGATTAAGACAGTAGAGGAGTAGAAAGAGTATGAGATTTAGAGACATGGCTGAGCTCAAAGCCTGGCCTTTCTATTGCCTCGCAGGATGGCTGGTTACTCTGAGACTCCAGCTTCTTATCTGTGAAATGGGGGTGACAGTGGAGCCATCTTACAGCCTTGGCACATGAGTCACTAATGTGAGATGTTTATAACAGTTCCTGACACATAGTAAGTGCTCCGTGAACGTTAGCTGTAGTTTTTACTATTTTTTCCTTTTATTGATTAGCTCTTCTGGCCTTAGGTCATTTGATGTTGATTTTTGTTGTTCCCAGGTGAGAATTAGATGAATTATATACAACTTGTCTGCAAACAGTATCTGATGCAAAGCAGGTGCCCATCCGGCTTGTCACCTATTATTAAAATTATCATCGCCATCAGTATTATTATTTCCCATTTCATCCAACTAGACTGTCTTTCATTTATAATTTAAATGGCTCTGCAGTAGTATATTCTGCATTTTTCTTTATGTTCCTGATCCATTTTCATGAGGCTGGAGGTACGGCCATGGAAACCAATTAGCACTTCTTTAGTTTGCATTATTCAGAAGATGTCATATTTGTCAGATTGCAAATTAGAGTTTTCAGCCGCTGAAGGGACAACACGTACTCAGAGTACACTTCAATAGCTCCTCGTTTGTATAGAAAAGCCTGAGATCTTTCCTCTTTTAAAATGCAAATCACATAAAGTTAATATCTGTACACAAAGACCTACCTGCTTAAGAAGTTGGAGAGCTAATTTGGCTTTGAAGATAATTTGCAGGAATGATTAGGCCTGCAAGGAATTAGAGTTGACCTGAAAATTTTGTATTGGATTTGCTCATATTTACCAAAGTCGCTTTCATCATTATTACCCTGTATTTCTGCTTCTGTGCACACATTTATATCAGCTTTTTCCAAGCAGTGTTATTTGGAACATTGGTAACTGTTCAGCTTTTAGTATGATTTCTTTGAATGAAGAAGCTTTATGTCAAGTAAATTGGAAAATGCTATATTTAAGAAAAAAGTGAAATGAGTTACTTTATTGTGGAACTTCTTAGAGCCTCCATTTGTCCTCCAGGCCTTGTGGGACCTTCCAAGGAAACATGGCCTAGAGCTTTTCCCAAATTAATTTGAACACAAGAAGCTTTCTTCATGGAGCCCCTATTAACAGCGCATCAGCCACTGCGTTTCAAGAAAAACAGCAACATAGTTGAGAAAATGCTGATTTGGGACAACAAAAACAAGCAAGTATTTTCCAGAGAAATACACGAAGGACCCTGCATATGAATTCATCCACTTTTCCCAAAGTGAACATTTTTTCTAACGCACACCTCTGTAGGCAGGCGTGTGGTCTTCATCCAAAGGAACACTCACTCCTGCACACACACAGCCTCCACCTCCATGCGTTGCACTCTGATCCGCATGCAGTCAGCCACCCTGATTTCCCCCACCCCCTCTTGCCAACCTTTGCTAACCCTGTGGCATTTTACACCCAGGGCATGACCTATATAGGCACCGATTTGTGAAGCTGGTACAGAATGTGTGGGAAGGGGAAAAAGGAGTGACAATATACCTGATCTCTCGTTACGTTCATTGACAGATTCTTTTTAAGCTTGCGTAAGTGGACACACACTTACTTTCACAATTACCTAAAATCATAACTACCCAAACTGAACTTAGGTCTTCCCCTGAAAGCTCTGCCTTTTGGTGCTGGTCCTTTCTTGGTTAAACTAAGAACCATCAGGTACCCTAACTGTAGCCCAAGCTGGAAATCTCAGCATCATTTTCAGCTCATCCCTTCTACAATTCTCATCTGATCATGCTCTTTTCCTGCCTTCATCTTTATATTTCTTCCTGTCCCCACCCTGAAATGAACATGAACATGAACATGAAAATAAGTGTGCAAAATCCCTCAGCCAAGATACACAAGATAGTAAGTCTGCTTTTTCAGCCTCATCTGCAGCCACACACATCACCCTTGACACTGATCACCACTTCCTTTGTCATTTATAGTGGCTTATGTGCACGTAACACTTTCTAAAGGTGGAGTCAGAGTCTGTATTTTTTTTTGGAAACTCCTCCAGGTTTTGAGCTCAGTTTCAACTTCAGCCAACAAGACTGCGCAACAGTGTTTGTACGTGGAGATGGTGCGCGTTGGACTCTTTCCAACACTGGTGTTCTATTGTCTTCCCTCCAGTTTTTGGTATTTCTTGCCCGGGATGGTCTTACCCATCTGAAGCCCCTGGTATTCTCCAAATTTACTCTTATTAGGAACTGAGAGGCAGTAGTCTACAGACATGTCAGTGAAAAGGTCTGGTCACCATCCCCAACCAGGCTCCTCAATTTCCTATGACCAAATTGACCATTTTCCTATCATTAGGTTTTTGAGGGGTCCCTGAAGAAGCAGGTCAGAACTCACTGTTCCTGCCCCAGCTAGCACAAGCTTAATGACCTCTGGAAGGTCACTATTCTCAACTGTTCCCATTGAGGTTTGGCTTTGTTTTTCCATTTGCGCATTGTCAGTTCCACTTAATATAGATGAGTGAGCTGGGCTGGAGGTACCACCCCTGAGGAACTGCAGAAAGTTGCCTGCCCCTTAACAATGTATTCCCCCAATGTATTGTATTGGCTCTAGCCTAGGATTCTCCACCCCAGTCCGTTAAGTGAAATTCACTGATGCCTGTTGTTCTGTGAAATAGCATGGCTGGCTCATAGTAAAAGTATGTTTGAAAGAAATTGTTTGCAGTAAGACTTCAGTAGGTAAGGAATGAAGTCAGGAAAAGGAAGACAAATATAGTTTTATTAGTGGAAGATAGGGAAAACTAGAAAATACACAAAGTCATATGGTAAAAGATTTTAAGAAGGCAGAAGAAAAGGATGAGGTCAGAGCTAAAAAGACGTAGAGTAAGAGTGAGGAAAGAAGAGAACAGACACAATTATTTGCTCCACTTAGTTACTTTTAATACCAATATAAGCAAATTGTTTTTCTCAAGGCAGTGCTACAAAGGGGTTGGCTGCTTCTAATAGTGGGCCCAGCCTATTTTGTGGGTGATCCATTGGGTGCCTTGATCAATGTACTCAAACTCATTGGAATTTGATAGAAAAAAAATTAGGTAATTAAAGGTTCTTCTGTATACCTCATGTGGCACTGGTAAGTTTGTTGCGTCATGAGACAGTTTACCATCTTACATAGAAAGTAAGTTTAAAAATTAACTGAAATCATTGAATGAAGGTTTAATTGGATCTGATTTAAGTGTTACTGTATATATATTACATTATTACAGGCAAATGAAATGACAAAATTTGCTTGTAGATACATACTTCTTTCTGATGTTTGCACATGTACATTGGAAAGTAAACAAACACATTTCTTTAGAACTTAATATAAAGATTGATTAAAAACAAATTTAAGGTGCTAGAATAAACTTGGTCTAATCCTCATCCGTCCATCAAAGACCAGAGCAGAAAAGTTGAGTTTAATTTTATTTTTATCTTCCTCGACATCGATGAAATCTCTCTAATTCAAAGCAGCTTTAAAAGTTTCAATCCTAAACTTAGAAATAGTGTATAGTGGGGATTATTCTTCTCTTATCTAGAATCAAACTGAAGATTTTCCAGGGACCTCCACAGTAAATAGGAGAGACAGTCGCTAACAGTTTTGGGGTTTCCTTGTTTGCTGGGCAGACTGCCAACTAACACTAAATTTCTCGGCTATTGAGATTTAACTGTGGTACCGGTAAGCATGAACTGCTTCTGTGACCAGGAGATATAGCTTTTAAAGCACTTTAAGGATCAGCCTGTGATTATAACACTGGACAAAGTTAGAGTTTCATTACTGTCACCAAGAGTTGAGTTACTTCAAATTTCTTCATCTGTCTACTGATGATAATAATGCCACTGAGATGAGCTTAAATTATGGGTTCATAAGATAGATTTTAATAAAAGGATCTTTTTATACTTTAATAGGGAAAAAAAACGTTTTCTCTCTACCTCTTATTTCATGCCATCTCTTCTTCCTTTCAACCCCCACTAGTCCTTGAAACAAATACTATTTGAGTGAGGTTATCTTTCCCACCAAGTTCATTTGAAAAATATATTGAGACAATAAAGGCTATGTGAAGGTTCCACAGAGTGGAGAAAAGGTGAAAAACACATATAATTGTTTTCATAGTATTTGCTATGAAATTGTACCATTTTTTCAGATTGTGTTTGTAAATTCAAAAAAGTTTGTGAGTTCAAAAAAGCTAGCAGGAACATGATGAGGCAGCAAAACTTGCTGAGTTTTAAGGCTAAAGTGAACAAAAAAATGGGAATACGTGTATTCTGGAGAGTGTTTTTCCTTTTTTACACCCTACAAGCCCATTCCGCAATCAAAGTTTCTCAGGCTTTTCACCTAAAGCCTTCCCCATAGAGAGATGGAGACAGAAAGGATGACTGATGAGTTTCCAAGGGATGAGGAGATTTTCCTTCTGAAACTAGTTTTAAGAATAGAATCCTGGGCAACTCTGAACCTAGAGGAAAGGCTGAGAATGGGGGACAAGCAACATTTTGTAACAACAGATGAATACTTATTCTAGGAAAGCCTTTCCCCTCCTGTTTTTGTCATACATATTAATATTCAGAGCATAAAGCTGACTTGTGAGCCTCCAGTGCAGGCAGTAGGATGGCCATGCAGATTACCTCCCATGTTAGCTGGGACTGGAAACCAAGTCACGTCACTTCTAAGTAAAATTGTGGTCCAAGTTCTGTCATTAACTGAACATATAGCTTCAGGAAGTAGCTTTTTGTGTGTGCTTCAATTTTATCATCTCAAAAATGAAGATTTTGGATTCTGTGATGAGCTGTGAGGTCCGTAGGGGTAGGAGCCCAAGGACTGTCTCCATCTGTGACTTACTTAATAGGGGAACAGGGTCAGGGAGGTGGGGGTGGAGGGAGGCTGTGGACAGAGGGAGGTAAGGAGGTCATTTTTTCATTACTTAGAGGGCCCAACTAGTGAATTATACAAGGAAAAGTATTGGTTTTTATTGGATAACCTCCATGTTCCTGGAAAACAGTCCTTCCAGGATCAGCTTTAACTGGGAAGTCTAGAAACAGAGGTACTGCTTGGAGTTCTGAGGGCAGCTCACCATCCTCATCTATGATTGGGAGTAAGAGGACCTCACAAGGTTAACATTGTGGTTTTTAAAAAGTAATACATGCAATGCAATTAAAATAGTGCCTGGTGCATAGCACCCCCCGAAAAAAAAAAAGAAAGAAAGCAAGCAGCTGTCATCATCATCATAAACCCGAGTCTCATAACCCTAAGCCTTAATAGCTTTTTCTTTTTTCAAAAATGAGTATCCAGCAACTCCTGGCTGTTTATTCCTGCTGCCTTTCGTCGTACGTTTCCTCCACCTATGGCCAGCCTGGTCCAGTGGGTGATCGATCAGTGCCAGTCTCGTTGGGAAAGTGACATTCAAGCAAAAACTTGAAGGAGAAATTATCCATGTTTTAAAATTCATTGATAAAAGGGTATTTTAAAAAGTATCTGCTCAATGCTCTCAATAAAGTTGTGCAGCACATCAATTTATTAAACAATGGCAGGACGCAGAAGAGAGACTCTAATGTTAAAAACATAATAGCTTAAATAAAACCACACTGCAAATAAGAAATAATAATTTGATAATGCAGAAAACTTAATCAGCATAAAGGAAAAACACTCCTGTGTGTTTTTCATTTATGACGCACACAGAACACTTCACTTCTGACACTTTTGGTCACCAAATGTGTGGGATTTTCCCCACACCAGGCAACTCTCTGTGATACCAACTGCATGTCCCACAATTCAACTTAATTCTGTAACTAACCAGACTTAGTGCAGACCCCACAAGTTTAGGGTTCAGCCCCATAAGACTGCCCCCGACTTCAGATGCCAGTCATAGGTAAGTAGTAGGTCAGGTTACCCACAAGTTCTGTTCGATTTGATTACATATCAGAACTTCCCATGACTCTGTCCTTGGATTTAGTCATTTTCTAGAACACTTCACAGAACTCCAGGAAGCACTTACTTACTTTTACCAGTTTATTGTATACTAAAGGATATCGTAAAGAATACAGATGATCAGCCAGATAAAGAGATCCATAGGGCAAGGTCTAGAAGGGTCCTGAGAGCAGGAGCTTCTGTCCCTGTGAAGTTGGGAGGCACTACGCTCCCAGTACATGAATGCTTTCACCAACCCAGAAGCTCTCTGAACCCTATAATTTGAGACTTTTATGCAGGGTTCATCATATAGGTATGATCGAGCATTCACTCTATTTCCAGCCCCTCTCCCCTTCGAGGAAGGCAAGTGTGGAGCTGGAAGTTCCAAGCTGCCAATCCTGTCTTGGTCTTTCTGGTGACCATCCCCCATCCAGAAGCCCACCAACCATGGACTCATTTGAACAAAAAATACTCTTATCACCCTGGAAAGTCCAAGCGACTTAGGAGATCTGTGTCAGGAACCAGGGTCAAAGCCCAACACTGAGCACAAATGATTCTCCTAGTGCACTTATCACTTGGGGAATTATAAGGATTTTAGGAGTTCTGTGCCAAGAACTGAGATGAGAGACCTCTCTCTATGTATATTTTTCTATTATTTCACCATCAGTAAAGCAAAGGATAAACCCAAGCAATATTCCAGATTTTAAAACACTAGTAATAATTGTGTCCCCTCACTTTTCCACTGCTTCCACCACCAGTACCACCACCAACAAAATAGTGGTTACTGAATGTTTGCACAGAATGTCTTGTTTAAGCTTCAAAATATTTCATAAGGTAGAAGTATTATTGTCACCATTTTATAAATGAGAAACTTAAGCTTAAAAGTGTTAAGTAAATTGTCCAATACCACATTGCTAGTAAGTTCCAGAGAAAATGAAAAAAAAAAAAACCAGAATGAATAAGAGAGAAAAGAATTCATAGGCACAACAATTTATAGGTTTGCAATAATGTACTTATTTAAAGGAAGAGATGGCAGATTCAGTAATCAAAGTCAGATTAAGATAAAACTTTCCTGAGAGCCGCAAGTGTAATTCAAGTGAGTTTGCTGTGTTTGAAGCAAAAAGTAATGAACAATGACCAGTGTTAAGTTATATTCTGGTAGTTTTTAAAGTTTGAAGTTTTAAGAGTGCAATGGACTGAAGTATTCCCCCAACTGCATCTGTTGAAGCCCCGAACTCCACGGGGACGGTATTTGGAGATGGGCTCTTTGGGAAGTAACTGAAGTGAGACGGGGTCATACAGGTGGGGCCCTCACAATGGGATTAGTGCTCCTCTAAGATGAGACCCCAGGGAGCTTGCGCGCGCGTGCGCGCTCTCTCTGCCATGTGAGGGCGCAGGGAGAAGGCAGCTGACTGCCAGTCAGGAAGAGATTTCTCACCAGAATCTGGCCACGCTGGCGCCCTGATCATGGGCTTCTGGAAGCATTTTCTGTTGTTTAAACTAACCAGACCATGGTATCTTAGAACAGCCTGAGCAGGCTAAGGCAAAGAGGGATTTGGTTCCGACAGAGTTCTTTGAATATACTTTAAAGTCATATCCCCAATAGATTAACTGTGTTTTCTTTGTTGTCATCAGTAAAAATTAAATTATAAAAGTTATCGCCATTGCTGCACATCTGTAGTGAGCCATAGACACGAATCTCTGCTTCTCTGCTTCAAGGAATGGGGTTATTAAAATTGTCAAGAATGAGGCCTATTTCAAAAGATACCAAATGAACTTTACAAGAAGGTAAAACTGATTGTTGTGCTTGGAAATAGTTAGCAACGCAGGATAAAAATAAGTACAGTACACTTAGATGTGGGATGATGGTCCATGTAACCAGAAGAGACGTCATTTGTCAGGTTGCTTATGACTGCATTAAAGAGGCTGAGCTGGTCTGTGCAACTTATATTCATGAGCTCTCAAAGTATGGGGTGGAAGTATTTTTGCATCTGGATGCAGTTCACACTGGAAATACCCCTGGAAATAAAGTTTGGGGGGCTCTGAAGGGAGCTGTGGAAAGAAGCTTTTCCATCCCTCACAGAACTGAACAATTACCTGGTTATGGTTCAGAAAGCAGAGAATTCGAGGCAGAATTACCTTGGAAGCACATCATGAATCAAAACATTGCAGATTGTATATGGAAGGAAATGTGATGTTTAAACGAGACAGTTCTCTCAGTGCATAAGGGAGGCAACTCCAGGCACAGAGGGGGAGTACAAGGAAGTCCATGCCGCCGTATGAGAGGATCTTATCTCTGAGAAGACACCTAAGGAAAAAGTTAAAAAGAAGGGCTAGAGTTATCCCCAAATGTCTCTTGCTCAGAAGACAGATCAAGTAGAGCAGAGCTTTGGCATGGGCTTGGGAGAGTTGAACCAGAACACCACAACTGTATGAAGATTTTTCAGATAAGGACAATCAACTTACTGACCAAGAAGCTAAAAATAAATACGTTTAAGAGTTACCACAATTTCATCTTTTGGTTTTCAGAAATAATTTTAAAAAAATCAGATGTGGGCTTCTGGTTTCTGCTATTCTTAAATATCTGTGCTGCTGATGACCTGTGAGGTGACCTTGAGCCTTTCTCTTAAACAATCCGGGCCTCAGTGTCGACAAAGCGAATTGGGTGATGTTTAAGGTTATTTTCTGCTTTAAGCATTCTGATTTTCTTCAATCCTAATTCTGAGTTCTGAGGACTTTATCTTAGAATAAAAGAGAAAACAGCTGCATTCAGGGTTATTTAAAGCTAGTGAAACTTACTTGGAACACAGACTTCAATTCAGTTCTCAAATATTTACCAAAGGGTATATAGCGCTCACTCTTGAATTGAAAATTTTAATCCTGTGACTTTTCATTTTTACTGCCTTTCTGCTTCCTGTTAGAATTTCAGTCTGCCAAAGACCAAAAGCCATTTGTTTTCCTACATGGATTTTTAAAAAAGATGTGATATGACCTTTTAATTCCTCAGTGATAGTCTTAGAATCAGAAATCTTAAAATAATGTTTTAAAAGGGAGATATTCAGATAACAAGTAATGGCTTTCTCATGCACTTTATGTTGAAAAACAGGTGCAGGCCATTCGATTTATTCCTGCTGATCTTCAGAATCTATTTAGCATGAATAAAAGCAGTATACTGTATCCATACAGCAGGGTATCTTGAACTTTACCTTAATTACTTTTCTTCCTTTTAACAAAAGAAGTTCTGTAGAAATCTGTATTGTTCTATCTAGACTGATTTAACTGTGAATCAGTCACATTTTGACCTCGAAAATAATTACCAGATGATTTAGTAATGCGTTGTTAAGACTATGTAGCAGAACAAGTTAAAAATCAGAAAATGGGAAATTTCAGATCTTCAGAGTATTTTTAAATTACTGCTGCCCTGTCTGCCCGTGCATATTTTGCCTAGCTAAACGGAGTTTCCTTATTGTGGCAGGAACTGTTACTCATTCTCGGGTGACTGGTCACCACACAGAAGCCCTGTGTTCCAAGGTCACCCTTCATCCACATGGCTGCTCATCATTTTACCTGTTAGTCCACTCCCTACTATGGCTCTGATGCCCTCTGCTCCCCAGCTTTATTCTGATCCCTGAGGTCCCTCCTCAGCCCCGACCCCTATCCTCATTCATTTCTCTTTGTTTAACTGGAAGCTGGCTCTCTCCTCTGCAGCCCCGCCAAGTGGCTGCCCTTCATACCTGCTGCGGGATGAACCTCCTCTGAAAACTCCCCGGAACTGAGGCTTATGGCTTCTGACATACCACTGGGTCCTCAGCATTACTAGGGTGGACCTCCCCTCATTTCATGAAGATCTTAACTTGCAGTTCACTGTGTCTCTTCAGCATTATTCCTCCTATACATTTTGGGATTCAGTGGTCACCACAGATGATCATTGGTCTTTCAGGCTTTTCTCTGTCCTACCTCAGCAACCCACTCCTGTGGTCATCCCCTTGGTCTTGTCGTTAATCCCATCCCCACCCAGAGTCTTAACTTTAAGTTCATATTTAAGTATTCTATTTTCTGATTTCCATCTCCTATGTTTCCAGTGTACTCTTTCTAGGTGCTCTTTGACTGCACCAACTCATTGACTGCAAAGTCATGTTTCTACCCGCCCATCCTCCTCCCCCATATCCACTCTTCTTTTCTTATCCAGTTGAGATTCCATGGTCCATCACTGAGAAATCACAATTTCTTCTCATACGTCCTCAACTCCTGTGCCCCTTTTACTGTACTCCTTGAGCAAAGTATAGGTAGATTGAAAGATAGGTAGGTAGGTAGGTAGGTAGGTAGATAGATAGATAGATAGATAGATAGATAGATAGATAGATAGATAAAGTAAAAATAAATGCTACAACAAAAACTGTGATCAAATACATTTTGTTCACCTCCTCCATACTTGAGTCTCTGTAGCAGTGTGGGCTAGGAAAACCTGACTTCCATGAGGCCAGGTTTCAGCTGGGTTCCTGCCGTAACTTCATGGGTATCCTCACTGGTACTCTACAGTCCTACTATATTTCCCCGGTCCATTTGCTCTCCCACTTTCCTGGACTGTTATTTTACACCTCTTTGTTCCCAGAACCTCCAAAATATCCCCCCTCTTCCTCATTCTTTGCTGATGTATCTGGTTTCTGTTTCACTGAGAAGAGGAATTTGACAATTTCCCACGCTGTATTTATCAACCTACCAGCATCTACTCTGCCTTCCTTCCTGTTGCTATAGATAAAGTCAGCTTCATGTCTCAAGTCATCTCCACTAGTCTTTTAGATTCTGTCTCTTCTCACTTGTCCTAGAACATTACTCCAGCAATTATCCCCTTTCACTCTTGTATCGTAAATTACTCCGGCTCTGCTAGGTCATGTCTGTTAGCACAAACATACTACTGAATCTCCCACATCGCCTTCTAACTTATGCTTCATTTCCCTGTTCTTTACAGGAGAGCCACTTTGAGAGCTGTGTCTGCTTTGCCTCTTCTGATTGTGTTTTGAACCCGTTCTCATCAAGCTTTCATCCCCAACACTCAACCTAAACAGCTACAGTCACTATCAGGGATGAATGGCTTCTACGTTGTCAAATCCCAGGGACAGTTCTCAGTGTTCCTTTTCCTTGGTGTATCTGCACGATGGGTCATTCCCTCCTTAAAACACATTCCTCACTTGGTATCTGAAGTACCAGACTTTCTTTTTCCCTTCCTTCCTCCAGGAAGCTGGCTGTCCCTCTTCCGTTTCTTCTGCAGGTTGTTTATCACCTTGACCTCTAAATGTCAAAGTGGCCTGTATCTCAGCTTAGGAATGTTTCTTTTCTCACCCTTCATTCACTCACTTCCATCCAGCCTCGGAGCTTTTAATATCATCTGTATCTTGATGTTTCCCGTATTTTGGTCTCTAGCCTTGACTGATGCCTTGAGCTCCAGACTCTCATATCCAAACACCCAATGACATCTTTACTTGAACTTGAAATGTCTCAAATACAAAATGTTCAAAACTGAGCTCCTCGCTCTTGCCTGCTGCCCACTCCTTCCCCTAAAATCCTTTTATCCTCACAGTCTTCCCATCTCAGGAAACTGCAATTCCACCCCTTCCTTTGTTCAGGTGATAATCTCTGTAGTCTCTGATTACTCTTTTTCTTATCTCTATATCCAACCAATCACAAGACCTCGTTAGTTCCACCTTCAAAATCAAACTAGAATCTGACACATCTCAACTTCACTCAGATTTTTTTCTGTGTCATCTTCATGCTTCTCTCTTTGCTCCCTTACAGTCTATTCTCTGCCTTACAGCCCAAATTCTCACTTTAAAACCTGTGTCTATTCAGTCTTCGTTGGTCCTCTACCTCACTCAGAGTAAGAAGCAAAGTTTTGACAGTGGCCTCTAAAGCTCTAGATTATCTCATTCACCATTACTTGTGGTTGGCAGAATGTTAAGATGTCCCTTAAGATTCCCACTTCCCTGAGATAAACGTCCTGCAGCATCCCATCCCCTTGAGTGTGGTTAGGACCTGTGAATATATGATGGGGTAATCACTGCCTTTATTTAGTTATTCCATATCCCAAAGGTGATGGGACAGTCACTCCTGTAACTGAGATACCATCTCAGCAGACTAGAGAGAGAAAGTCTCCTGATAGCCTTGAAAAAGCCAACAGTCATCTTGTGTGTGGTAAAAATCGGAGCTGAGCATCATCTCGGTTGATCACTAGCAAGAAAACGAGGACCCTAGTCACACGGCCATAAGGAAATAAATTCTACCAACAACCTGAACGAGCCAGCAGAGGATTCTTCCCTAGGTGGACTCTTCCCTAAAGCCTCCTTGTGGGAGTGCAGCTCAGCCTTCATCTTGGCTTTAGCCCTGAGTAGATGACTTAGCGCAGCTTTTGATCTGTAGAAACGATGAGGTAGTAAATCGGTGTTGTTTTAAGTTAGTGGGTTTGTGGTCATTCATTATGCAGTGATATAAAATTAATACATACCTCTCTGACTTAGTCTTCTAGTACTTTCTCCCCATCTACCCAGCTTCAGCCACCATGGGGTCTTGGCTCTTCCTTGAACACGGGGACCATGTTCCACTGTAAGACCTTTAGACCATCTGGTTCTTCTACCTTCAAACATCTTCCCCTAAGAAAGATATGTGGCTCACTTCCTTGTGTCCTTTAGGTGTTTGTTCAAATGGCATTTTCTGGGTTTTGACCACCTCATTTTTGTATTTCTATGGAAATTCATAATTTGGGAAACTCTTTTTTTCATTAAAAATATTGTCATATTAGAGGAGGATAAAATATTTTTAAAATTGCAAAATTTTGTAACTCAATATCTGAAGAATTTAAAACAAATCTAAATGTGATTAAGCAGAAAAATATAGGCACTAGTAATTGCTTGGTTTCAGAGTGTATGCCTCATTGTACAATTTAAAGCTTAGTGAATTTCTTACCACAGAGGTTTGAAATACATTATATTCTAAAGTTATGTTCATACACTATACAACTTTGACCTTTTAATGCTAGCTTTACAAAAAGTCTCTTTGCACTATTTCCTACTATTAAGAAACTGACATAAAACCCAAAAGCACAAAACTTCTAATAAATATATGTAATTCAAAATTTGAATATTAAATATTGACCCATCACTCTGATCCTAATTATTTAATAATTGAATCCTTTAATTCTCTATGCCTGTTATCTCTGGAATGTTTTTTCAAAGTAGCTTAGAGTATTTTGATTGGTTTTGTGACATTTACAAACCATTGTTGTAAAGAATTTCTGCTGTAGGAACATGTCCATTTTAGTAAGAAAAAAAATTTTTGCCTAGCTGTCTATCCTGGTTGTTTGGTTTTTAAAATGTCTATATTTTTTGCTTTTAAAAAAATGTCTGCATTAAGTCAGGTTTCCCAGCAGTCTGTATATAACCTCCTGTAAAACCTTTCTTGCTACTATTCCCTTCCTCTTCCAGTGGTCTCGGCTTAATATGTAGAGTGCTTTTTCCCTTTCAATCTTTTTCTTTCTCTTAATAATTCAAACTAATAAATATAATAAAATAAACTAACTCAACAGGAAGCCTTAGCAATAGTTTCTCTTTTGTAAATCTAAACATGAGTAAATTCAGACAGTGGGTGGCCAGTTGATCTATCCCATGAACAGGAGCCATTGGCTTGGGAAATTCATTGCACCGCCTGCATGAGCAATTTTTTTCTCCATTCTCTGACGAAATACCCGCCATTTTTCAGGTGGAGAAGTTTCCTTCCTCTCACATGTGACATTTCTGTGTCGGCAGATATTTTGAAAGCATAGAGCATGGTATAAGTGACACTTTGACTCAAATAAATGTTGCCAGAAATTAGATTTTGTTCGCATGGAAGGGAATAGCCATTTAGTAATGTGGTTTTGTATTCACAGACTAAATGGCTGTTAGTTTGTTCTATTTTATAAACATTCCGTAAAATTGACTTTTTATTGTGTACAGTCCCATGAATTTTAACAATGTGTAGATTCTTGTAACCACCACCACAGTCAGGATACAGAACTATTTCATGACCGTAGAGGAATCTCCCTCCCTCTGTCCCTTTGATTCATGCCTCCACCCATGCCAACCTCTGGCAACCACCGTCTATCTGTGTTCTCCATCACCATACCTCTTACTTTTTGAGAAAGTCATTGAATCATAAAGTACAGATCCTTTTGAGACTGGCTTCATTTATTCAGTCTAATGACTGTGCAGTTCATCAAGGTATTGTGCATATCAACAGCAGTTGTTTTTTTCATTGCTGAGTAGTAGTTCACGATGGGGTGGTACCACAGTGTATTGAACTGTCCATAGTAAAGTATATTTTGGTTCTTTCCAGTTTTGAGTGATTATGAATGGAGCTACTAAAATATTCATGTGCAGGTTTTCCTGTGACCCTAAGTTTTCATATCTTTAGGGTAAATACCTAGGATTGGAGTTTCTGAGTCATATGGCAAGTATGTGTTGAACTCTGTAAGAAACTGCTGCGCTGTTTCCCCCACCAGCAGCGTACAAGAGTTTCAGTGGCTCTGCCCCCTCACCAGCCATTCTAAGGTATAGAATGACATCTCATAGTGCTTTTAATTTTCATTTTTCTAACACCCAGTTTTCCACGGGCCATTTGTTATCTGTATATCCTCTTCTTGAGACACGTCTGTTCGACTTGTTTGCCTGTTTATTTATTATGTTGTTCATTTTCTTGCTGTTGAGTTTTGAGGGCTCTTTATGTATTTGGGATGCAAATTCTGTCAGATACATGATTTGCAGATGTTTTCTTTCCAGTCAGTAGCTTGTCTTTTCATTCATGTGACAGTGTCTTTCACAGAGCAAATGTGTCAATTTTGATGAAGTTCAGTGTATCAAATTTTTTCTTCTTTAGATGGTGCATATTTAAGAACACTTTGACTTAGCCAGTTCATGAAGACTTTTCTCATATGTCTTTTTTTTTAAAAGTTTTCTATTTTTATGTTTTACATTTAGGTCAATGAGCCATTTTAATTTTTGTTTCAGTTGAGAAGTTTAAGTAGACTTTCATTTTTTCCCTAAGTGGATGTCTGATTGTTCCAGAACCATTTGTTGAAAGGACTATTCTTTATCTAGCACATTGACTGTAACTTTGTCAAAACACTTGGCCACATAGTTTCTGTATTCTGTTTCATTTATCAATATATCTGTCTCTTTGCAAATACCATACAATTTTGATTACTGTAGATTTAAAATAAGTCTTTAAACCAGTAGATACAATTTCTCCATGCTTGTTCTTATTTCTCAAAAGTACACGGGCATTCTAGTAACTATGCTTTTGATAAATTTTTGAGTCAGCTCTATCAGTATCTACAAAAAATGTTGTTGGAATTTTAATTGGTATTGTCTTAAATCTGTAGGTCATTTTGGGGAGAATTGACATCTTTGTAAAGTTAAGTCTTTCAATACATGAACACAGTATGCCTCACCATTTATTTAGACCTTTTTTTGATTTCTTCCATCATCATTTGTAGTTTTCAGCATATAGATCTTATACATTTTTATTGGATGTATACTTAAGTACTTTATTTGTTTTGGACTTATTATAAAAGATATATATGTGTGTGTGTGTGTATGTGTGTGTTTGTGTGTGTGTGTGTGTGTGTATAAAATTTCAGTTCCTAATTGTTAACTGCTACATATTTGTATGTTGACATGGTGTCCTGTGAAAACTTGTCATTTCAATACCATTTCAATATCACTTCTGTTTGCAAAACTTTTGTAATGTTATTTGTTCCTGTCCTTCAAGTTTGTCACCCAGGTGACAGTCTAGGAGCTGGAGTGTGGTGTAGTCCATAATTATTTCTCAAAGTGTCTGATACGCTATTTAGATCCATGCATGCACAGCTTGGGGTAAGCCCAGAAGTTCATGAACAACATTAAGAAGTTCCTTCCTGAGCCTCTTCCTCTCCCCCTGGAACATTCCTGTCTCCTGTGGCTTCCTTTTTTGAACTTCATCCAGAAAGCTGGGGTTTTATTTTCCCTTCTCTGTCACTCAATTGCACCCCCTTCTGGAAAGAGCAGAGAGAGATGAAAAATAAAGGGCAAGGGCGTTCACCCCATACCCTTGGGCTCACAGCTCCAATCAGAGAGGAAACTTTCCCTTCCTCGTAATTTTAGGCGCCTGCAGGTCCTCCGCGCTGCCACTTTTGCTGCTGCCACCACTGGGTTACGTGGGAGCTGGGACACAAGAGAGTGGGAAAAAGAAAAGGGATTTCATCATTCTTCTGAGTGTTAGGAGACCTCTGCTCTGTTCTCTGAGCCAGGGCTAGAGGGCTTCTCCTGGGGCTTTCTCTGCCCACACTATGAGCATCTCTGGGCTTGGGGCTGTGCTGGGTCTAGATCATGAGATACCAGAGGGGGAAAATGGTAAAGTAATGCTGGTTCATCAGTGATAGTTAAGCTTCTGATCTTCTTCCCCAGTATGCCTGGCGCTGTTTACTTTAAGTCCTCGAATAGCTGCTCTGAGCATCCTGTCCAGGTTTTATAGTTTCATTCGACAGGTACAAGAGAGTAGAGTGTGCTTCCTTTGTCTCACTTGCAGCATCTTGTCTACCAATGTGTAGCTCATGGTTTCCTAATAATTTTCATGTAATTTTGGTTGCCTATGAGTCCCAACAGGGACATCTGCAAGATGCCAACCTTGTTTTCTCACCTTGCTGATGGGATATTTCTTACATTCAAAGAGATAGTTTATACTTTACATTTAGTATTGAAATCAGGTTTCCAAATGTAACTCACTATGTGTGTATTTTTCATAGAGTCACGGGAGGGAAAGATGTCTTTAGCTTATTTGTGTTAGGGGAATCACTCATATTTGGATACTACTGTTTTCAGCAGTAAAGAGAAATCCACATGCCAATTAGTCTGAAAAATGGCTAGTCTACGTATCTACTATGGGCTCTCGAAGTTCTGTGGCTCAGAATTGTGTAACAGTCGTACTCATTACCATACACAAAAGCATTTTTATATTTTAACTTAAGACCTTTTATTTTTGGACACATATGTCTTATAAGTAGGATGGTTTACTGCTTTCATATTTTATAGCTGGTAAATCTTAATAGAGGCTGAGTTGCCTTCTCACAAACACATAGGTGTTTATGATAAAGAGCCAACACCATAACCAAGGACCTTGTCACTCAAAGTTCACTTTCCTCTAAACCATCCTCCATTATTTAATGGCGTGTGAAGACAAGGGTCAGTTTGAGGCAAAAGTACTGAGCTGTCCCTAACCCTTGACAAGTCCTGATATAAGGTCTTCAGAGACAGGCTACACTGCAGAGTCTCTGGGCAGGCTTTGCGCAGTGTCTAAAGGATTTTGACAGAGGAAGGAAAGTAAAATGTGACAGTGGGGCTTTAAGAGGAAAGCTCGACATGGACGGGATGGCAGAGGAAGATACTGGAAGATGGGAGGTAGTTTCCTGAAGTGTAATGAAAGAGAGTTGATGAGAATAACTGGATGTTGCTGTTGGGAAGAGACACATGTAAGAGACATTGAGGAAGAATCACTATGACTTTGTGCCTTATTGCACAGTAGGGGCAAAGCACAGGTAGAAATGAAATGTTTTGTGGTTTTGATCTCTGAGGAATGATATGCTACTGATGTAAGTGGGTTGAAGTTTGAGTTGAGGTTTCAAGTCTATCGAATGTCAAATGATACCAGGACAAAAGGAATTTGCAGTTCTTGGTCAGGAAGTCAGGTCAGAGTAGGGAGTATGGAATTGTGGTGGATCCTCATAGACAGGGTAACTGAATCCCACAATAGTGGAAGGAATTTCTAAAGGCAAGCTTGTAACGAGAAAGGAGGAAAAAATCAAAGGCAAAACCTTAGAGTGTGTAAGCTGCAATTTTAAGAACTACTGAAAGGTTTTATTTGAGGATTAGTTTGAATGTATTCTGTGACTTCTGGTATTTGTGAATTTCAGCCAGAGTAGAGGTGCATTTAGTCATATCTACTTACATAGAACTCTCACTTCTGTGAGACCTAAGCAAATCTAGCACTGCTAGATAAGAGTTTTCGCCAGAAAGATAGTCAAGGCACACTCACTCACTGACTCCATTTGCTTACATATGGCCTTTGTTTATTTTTCTGTCCAGGTGAGATTTTCATTTCCCAGTTACATGTCTAGACGGGTTAAATGCAAGGCACATCTCACAGATGACGGTTCCTGTGCATAGCACCAAGGCTGCTTTATATTTGCAAAGACTGACAGTGCTAATGATAGTTTTTCCTTGGATGTTTACAGAGTCATGTGTATCTCTGTGGCATTTCCAAAATAGGGGAGTTATTTACATGTTTCTGTTTAACATTTCCATAGGATAATTTTTTCTTTTTTTCTACTAAGGATGGTACAATAGGTGGTGAAGAGTTTAGAGGAAAAGCGTCATTAAATTGAAGACTGTTTCATATCCCCTTTCCCTCAGTCTTCCAAAAATATTTAAATATTTCAGCATGTGAGATTGAATATTTCACTAGGAAGCATTATGAGAGTTATGTTAAAGGAGGATTTTGAAAAATCCCAATCACTAATGTATTATGCATACTGAAAATCTAATTGATAAGGAAGTGTTGATTTGTGTTGCTGAAATTTCCCCTCCTCTGTCTTCCATCTTGTTGGCATGGTTAAATATTTAAGTGTATCTGCTGAGAGAAATAGGAACTTGATGTTGTGATTGAAATAACATAGCTGCCAAGAACTATTCATCTTTTACTTCTCTTATAATAACTCTGTGAATTAAGCAGTGGGTAATGACCTGACAAGAGACTGTTTGAGATGACATGGTTTTCTTTTTCTCTCTCTCTTCTTTGTATAGATTAAGATAGTTATTTATAGCTGCAGCCTGTTCCTAGTGCCATATAAATTGCTAGGAAATTGTGTGAAGATCACTTTTGTTTGGTTCTATCAAATTTGTATCCTTGTGAAAATGCCATGTGCCATAATGGTAATAAAATATATATATATATATATATATATACACGTTGGATACTATAAGAAAAACTAGCCTTTGTATTTGACTGTAAGTGTTAAGTCACTTTTCAGGTTTGGCATGCATTTGGTTGGTTTGTTTGGGGGAAGGTTGGACGGGAAGGTGGGGAGTGAGGAGGACAATCTGCCCTTGATTTTTCCCAAAGCTGTGTCCGCCCACGATAGTCTAGGATGCCTATGATGGAACCAAGTGATTGAATTCTAGCCTCGTCAGAGCATGAAGTTTGAGCGCTGATATTATAGCTGTCAGAGATCAACTCTTTGTTTTGCAGTACAGGAAACTGAAATCCAGAGAACTGAAGCAGTATGTCGTTGGTCACATAGCTAGTGAGCAGCTGAGCTGGACGTTGTGCTTTGGTTTCTTGATTCCTAGCCTGGAATTCTCTTCAGTATGTCTGCCATGCAGCTCTGAAGAATTTCCATTAAACAAAAGTCAGTAGGATTTTGCTGATTAATAAGGGTGAAGTAATGATTAGTAGCCCCCTGAACCTGATGGGTGATAAATTGGAAACATAATTCATGCTTTAAGAATGAATTTTTTTGGTAAATTTTTATGAAATCACCTTTGAAACAGCCTTTAGAAACATGAAATAGATATTTCAGTTGTGACTCTCCTGATTGAAGAGAGGTGTTGAATATCCATACTTTGTGTGTAGTAAATTGTATAGAATAAATTGGAAACTGCTTCTACGTCTCATGTTCCAGTTCACGGACAGGATGAACAATGCTTTTGGGTGTCTTGGGTTCAATTCTTCAGTTTATTACCTGCATTCCCCATTCCATCTCCCACGAATCTCAGATGAAGAAGCATGCTTCAGGGTACTCACAGCTTCTTACGCAAAATGGTTTTGGGTGGGGGAGGTTTTAGAATCCCTTTAGTGTCCCTTAATCTCATGTGACACAGAGACATGAAGTGAGCAAATGCTGTTGGAAAAATGGCACAGATAGACTTGCTTGAATCAGGGTTGCCACAAGCCATCAATTTGGGGAAAAAAAACCCACAATATCTGTGAAGCTCAACAAAGCAAAACACGATAAAGCAAGATATGCCTGTATTTTAAAAGTAGCCAGATAATTTTTAAAGGGAATAAATAAAGCTATAGTTCTGAAGCTTACTCCTTTATTCCCATGGTGCATTCCTTACTCATCTGACTCTGGCACTTTGAAAGGTTCACTTGCATTGTCATCAGCTATAGACTTGTGTTCTTTGCACTACTAGGATGTAAGCTTTATACCATCATCTGTCATCACTAAGTCTTTGTATCTCTAATGAGCACATAATCACTCTTGAAATGCATGTGCTATGAAATCCTGTAATCTTTTACAATAGTCTTAGATGTCCATTTTAGTAAAATTTCTGAAGAGAATCAAATTAAATAAAATATATTCATGATAATAGCAATTTGGTTGATACTGCTCCTACTACTATGAGGATGAAGAGAAGGAGAAGGAAGAAGCACTTGTCTTATGCAAAACGTTGTGCTGAGAACTTTACATAAATCATGTCACAATTTAATCCTTACAATGAAGTTATCATCTCTGTCTTACAAAGTTTCACATGGTTAAGTTTCTTATCCAAGGTCATGAAGCTAGCAGATAGCTCAAACTCCTGAGTTCACACTTTTAATTATTATTGCATATATCGCCTTATTACCCAGTCTTGACTGTGAGAAGCTTATTCTCTGTTTCAAATCATGACATTTTTTTGGTTTAGTTCAATGAAAATATTTAGGAATTTGTACCTAGAAATTAAGCTTGTATACCTAGAAATTAAGCTAGCTCAGTTTGCACAAGCCAAAAGTTTAAACAATTCCTATGAGAAAAAAAAAAGAAGATGTCTTTAATTGTTATTGATGATCAATTTGGGGGAAAAAGAAGTCTGCAGATTTCTAGAAAAAACTATGAGTGGTGACAGTGAGGGCTTTTACTAAACTCTTTATTTAACTGTCAAGTACTGAAGAATTGTACAGAGATATGTCACACTGTGATTTATGACAAGTTATGATGTCATTTTCAAGTGGGAAAATGGTATAATTAATTATTAAAACCATTCCAGAATTGGAGCTAATATAGTTTTTTATTTTACAAAATCATAGATTATATTATCATCTGTATAGATATATTCTTTGTAATGAATGCTTAAGTTTTCTATATTAATTTCAAATAATTGAGTCAGTATTATAAAAATCACCAAGAAGCTTCATATTTTATTAATATTAATAAACTAGTTAAATCACTTTTAGTTTTCTGTGTACATAATCTTTATTTTATTACATTATGACATTAGCTACGTGTATGTTACCAGAATTTTTCTATTTCGGTTTTCTTAAAAGCATAATTCAAAAGATACGTTTCAATTTATACTTTTTATGTTTTGAGGAAAACTTCCTGTGATCTGGTAACAACTGGATTTCCTTTTCACCTAACTTATTCATTATTTTAATTAGCATTTTGGTAAACTACTTATACTAATTTTCCTATTCCTCTTTTCTGACACCTCTAATAAAAATAGTGACATTCTGAAGGAATTGGTTGAAAGAAAGACACTATTTGTATTCAGATTAAAGTTAAAAACAAATTTAAAAGATGACTAAATAAAGAAAATGAAGTGTCACCGAACTAGTATTAGTCAATTAGGCTTGGGTAGAAGTTATGGTAACACCTCATACTGATGGGAGGCTTGCTACCCATCTTCAAAATAAGTTTCAAGGGAAAAATATCCTTATGTATCACAGTGTTCCCATGATATGATGCCACCACTTATTCTGTATATTTTCTTGCCCAGAAAAGAAAATTTGAGAATCTTAAAGGATGGGTGGTTGTTAATTTTATTTTTAATTTTAATTATTGTCAACTATAACATTTGTATGTTGATGACAGTAATGATGATGAAAATCTTAATAATAAAATTATCATTATCATTAAGTAGGGAAGAGTTGTTCAGTGGCCAACAGACTCAAAGAAGGTACAAACCTGGGTTTCTGGTTTCGCCAGTTTGCTTCCATGCATGAGGCTTTCTACCTCCTTGAGTCTCAGTTTCTTTATCTGAAAGAGTAATGGGTTGTGCTAGATGATCTCTGTCGCTAATTTCTGCTCTGCAGGTACCTTCTTTTTTTTGTGTGTGTGTGTTTGCTGGGAGAGAAATCTTCTTTTCTTGGTCTCTGAGAAAGAGAAATGATATTATGCAAAAGGCATAAAAGCAGATTTTATAGCCAATGGCTGGGTCGTAGAGGAATACAGAGATGTTTATGCTCTTTTCTGTTTTATTCAGCTGTGGTTTCTGTAGTAGTTGTGCACAGTATCCCATGCGACTGGTATAGAGGAGCCAGGGTTTATGCTGTTGTAGAGACGTGGAGTTGCCAAACTGGGCCTGGAACCATGGTCCTGGCAGCTACTCCTGAGAGCGCTGAGGAGCTTTTACCTGCATGAGATAGTATTTGACAGTCCATGCATTTACTGCACAAATTCATGATGAGTTTTCTTTGGAAATTAAAAACAATGCCAACACTATTAACATGTTTCAGTATGTTTTTTGCAGATTTGTTTAATTACAACCAATGCAGGTGAAAAAAAAGCAATGTTAGTGGTTTTCAGAGAAAAACGTGTTTGGACATACTTTCAGGAAAAAGAAGATTCTCACCTCTCCATTTCATTTATTTTTGGTTGCAGAACTTCAGATGGTGGCAAAGTTGTTGGCACCATAGAAGTCAGTGTCGTGAAGATGGGGGAGATTGAGGATGGGGAAGCCGACCACATCACGACAGATGTGCAGGGACAAAAGGTAGGGTCTCAGTCAGCTCACTGAACAATTTAAATTAGAAATGATCAGTTTTGCCAGATGCTTGAATCACCAACACCTCTATGGGGTATGAAATCTCATTATTCAAAAGCTAAATGAGAAATTGGCTTTGGAATTGGAGTACCGTAAGTGTGTCTCATCCTCTGAACCAGACGGCCTGTTTGCATGGAACTATGCAAAGCCATGCACCATTCAAAACACCTTCATCTTCGCAGCTGGCTCGCGTGTTGACACAGCCTCTTCTCAGAACAAAAGTACTGATCACGGTTGCATTCTGCCATAATTAACCCTACGTGAGATGCAGAGAAGATTCTGGGAGGCCTGCTGCCAAAAGTAACCACTTCTCTGATCTCACAATTCTCTTTGGAAAGAGATGCAGTTTGAATTTGGATTTCATTTTTATGTGAAGGAGGGCAGATTTTAATAACTTGGTGCCTTATGGAATTGCTGAGAGAGAAGCAGGAAGTAGTACAAAGCGGAGGGGCCACACTGGAGGAGGGGCCACACTGGAGGAGGGGTGATGCCAGCTGCAGGTGAAGCAGTTTCCTTGAAGCCCAGGATATAAGCCCCGATGCATATCATCAAATTCAGGATTTTCACTTTCTTTTTGCTTTCTTTTCTCTGAAAGAGAGAAACTTGATATAAATATTAGCCTAACGTCCTTTCTTGAGAGTGCAATTGCCTATTTTATTGAGGCACAAGGGACAGACTTACAAACTGCTAATTTTTTTTTTGTTTGTTTTCAGGAAAGTAAATTTGATTATGCGCTAGAATTCCTACCTTTCCATAAATGAGCTTTTTTTTTTTTTTTTCCTAAATGACAACGTTTATTGTGACCTATTTTCTGGCTTGGTGTCCCTTATCTGGGAGCCTGTTTACTTTTGGGTACCAAGGAAACACCTACATGGGAGACAGTGCTTATCTAACACTTAACCAATCATTAACTTTACAAAAAAAAAAAAAAAAGAATTCTGAACTGCCTCTCAAAAAAATAGTGTTCTTGCCCAGCATAGGCTAGGGTCTTACTAATGCCCTAAGCCTTCTTCTTCTCTGTTCCCTGCTCTCCCTCGAATTATCCCAGGTCATGAACATATGCCGGTGAAGCCCAATGTTTGAATCAGGCTGCTTGCAAGTGCCAGGGCCATGGTGAACTTCCATGGCAGATGGTCGTAGGGTTTGTGTACTTAAGATTCCTGTTTTGTGGCTAGGTACTGTCATTCAGCCCTTGTTGACTTTGGAGTTCTCTATGACTTCTATTAGTCACCACCACGTGAATATTTATACGTATCAAGATTAAGGAGGGAGAATTTGTAGACTAAGAAGGTGGGGAGGGTATGGGGGATGGGACAGGGTGGACTAAAGGCAGAAATAGGCAGATGATTGTGCCTGGACCCAAGGCAATGTGCCAGGAGACCGGGAGCAGAGACGCGTCTAATTTCATAGTAGACCTGCTTTCCCTGCTCCACTTCTATTACTAGCCACCTCTCTGTTTTTGTCAAAGCTGCCTCACCCTTTGACTCCTTTACAAGGTTGCTATTATGAGTTGGCACAAATTGAATCATGCTCTTTTCATAAATGGAGGACTTGAGAGCCAAGAATAGGCCCCACTAAAGTCCTACACAGTGTTTCTGACTTAGTAATGGGAACTTAAAAAAGGAGTAACTGAGCTGTTCTAGAAATAGGAGGTGGTGGTGTCAGCACATACCATGCAGAAGTCATAAGTGGTCTAAGATGGTACACACACCGAGAAACGCTGGTTTTAGCTCTGTTCTCTCTGGATTCTTGGTAAACCTTGACCTTTTATGAAGCTTTTTATAAAGTTACTATAAACTCTGTTGGCAGTCCTTAGGAGTAGTCATGATTGAGTGAAGGACATACAATAAGGTCCACTGTGCATGCTGTTTAGAAGACTTAATGTGGAAATAAGCTTATCTCAGTGTTTCTCAAAGTGTGATCAAAATCATCAGGAGCATTTGTTAGAAATTCAGATGTGGGGACCCTTTGGCAAATCTGCTAAATTAAAATCTCTGTGGGGTGTATTAATATGATCTACTCCTAACAGTGATTTAAGTCCTGAAGTTAGTCAATGGCTGAAACATGAAAAGACAAAGTAGCTGAAATTGAGATTATCTCTAAAACAACATCCCTCTCACTGGTTTGCCCAAATGGGGGAGAAAGAAATGGAACCATTTTTAGCACCCCAGTCATGTGCGTGAGTGATGTGTGTTCTCTCTCCTGCATACGGAGCAGATTGAGATTAATACCTGTATCAGTCAGCTTGGGCTGTCACAATAAAATACCATAGACTGAGTGACTTAAGCGACAGAAATTTATTTTCTCCCAGTCCTGAAAGGCTCCAAAGTCCAAGATCACGGTGCCAGATGACTTAGTCCCTGGTGAAGGCCCTCTTCCTGGCTTGCAGATTTCTTGCTGTGTCCTCACAAGGCCGTTCCTTGGCACACACGTATGGAGAGGCAGCAAGTGGACTCCGGTGTCTTCTCCTCTTCTCGTAAGGACACCAGTCCGAGAGCATTAGGGTCCCACTCTTACGACCTCATTTAACCTTAATCACCTCCATAAAGGTCTTTTCTCCAAGTACAGTCACATGGGGCATTAGGGCTTCAACATATGGATTCCGAGGAACATGATTCTGTTCATAACAATGCCCCTGATATAAAATACTACATTTTAATCTTGAATCTTACATAACCTCCTCCATGGAAATAAAATATAAATGAAAATCCAAAATCTTACCTCTCACATACATTTACTTACTTTGTTTCCAAAAATCCTATTATTACTATATATTTTTCATCAAGGGAAGATTATGCAGAGAGCTGTTCACCATATCACACTGGTTCAAACTTCTGTGTGATATGTACATACATAGAAAAAGAACACAAAGTGTTAAAATCACATAGCACTAGAAAGAAAAATTCACAAAAGTAATACTAACGTTGTCCTTTTATAAAGCTAGCATGTTAGGTGAAATATCACATTAGATATACAAAACTTTTTTTTTTTAATTTTGGAGTCATCTTTGACTCCTTTCTCCCTCTCACACTTACAAACAATACGTCAGCAAATCCTGTTGATTCTGACCTCTAAGTAAACCCAGAATCTGACGACTCTTGGCCTCCTTCACTGTAGCCAAGATGTCTGTCACTTAGACTTTTGCGGTAGTCTCTTCATCTCCCTGACTCCCTCCATCCTCCGTCCCTGATCTCCCGCCCTGTCGTAGTCTATTCTGTGCAGCAGACTTACTAAAACGTAATGTAGGACGTGCCATCCCTCCAGTGACTTCTCATCTCCCTGAAAGTATAAACCCAATCCTAATCTCAAGTCTCCAAGTCCTGGCCCCACTTCCTTCACCTCATCCTCTACTTTTTTTTTTTTTTGCTCATTTCAACTCAGCCACATTGTCTTCTTTTCTGTTCCTTGAATAGTCCAGGTACATTTCCAGCTTGGGTACTTGAACTTTGTTATTCAGTCTACCCGTGAAGCGTTTTCCCCAGGTAACTGTGCTTCACTCCTTCACTTCCTCTGGTCTTTATGCGAAATGTCACCTTCTCACCGAAGCCTTCTCTGCCACCATATCTAAAATTACAAGGCCTCCCTAAAACTATCTCCCTTCTCTGTGTTATTTTTGTCCTTAGTACTTATCACTGTCCAATATCATCTCTGCTTCATTTATTTATCTCTTATATTGTTTATTTCCCTTACTATAATTAAACTTCATGAGAGAATATTTATCTATTTTGTTCTCTCTCTTCCCCTCGGTGCCTAGAACAGAGCCTGACATGAGAAAAATGAATGAGTGAATAAATGAAGTCAATTTTGCTGTGAAGAAATTGCATCCAAAATTGTTTCCAGGAAGGGGAAATGTTGGACTACATATAGTGCTTGCAGACTGATTGGTCAGTAAATAAAGACTGGAATAAAGGTGTAGTGAAGGTTGTAGGATTATGAAGGAAAGAGGAAGAAATCTTAAAAAAATACCGTTGAAGTAAGTAGTCAAGAAAAAAAATGCTATCAGGGAAAGGAGAACTAGGAAACAGAATCGTCAAACCAGGTGATAGGGGAAAACCCAGGGAAGAAACAGCCAACAGGGCCAGCTGTGCGAGAGCCCAATTATGTCCTTTGCCTGCTGCAGACATGCCTGGCTTCTTCCTGGGGCAGGATTAACAGTCCTTGGATAAGGCTGATTAAACCAGCTCCTGCCTTCTCTTCCCCTTTTGTTTAACGTCTACATTGTATTTGAGGGGGCACAGTACTCAGGACCAAAGTGGTGGTGATTTCTACAAAAAGCTGGAAAATGCCTTGTTGATTTATGATCGCAGCAAAAATGGTACAAGTGGAGTAGTAATATGTCCCCTTTTGACTGTGAACCTCACCTAACTAGTATTTTGGTGACTTGCTGCCCTTCCCAGTTTATTTTGACCCCATGCTTTAAAGTGGTGTTTTGAGTGGACTTTCATCAGCTATGGTCAGGGAAAAGGTGGAGTCCTCCAGTAGCTAAGGACCAATCTCAAAAGGTTTCATCCCTTTACTTTCCCCAAATACAAACTTGAAAATATAACTGGCCTTACTTACCTTATAGAATATTGGCAGGCATATAATATTCATCATTCATTCATCAAACAATACAGCCTTCTATGTTCTAGACATTCTGCTAGGTTCTGGGTATTTGGCAATGAACCAAAAAGACAGAGATGCCACCTTCTGGGAAAATAAACAATACAAAAGATAAGTAATGTATTGTTGATCAGATGGTGCTCTATGCTATGGAAAAAATAAGACAAGATGCAAGAACTAGGGAGTGCTGGGCTGTGGCCATTTTATACTGTATGGTCAAGGATAGATTCACTGGTAATGTGATATTTGAGCTGAAATGTGCAGGAAATAAGGGAACAAGACACGTGGCTATCTGGGGGGAACAATAATTGTAGGTAGAGTGAATAGCAAGAGCAGAGGTCCTGGGGTGGCAGGATGCGTGTGTTGAAGGAACAGCAGGGAGGCCAGTGTGATTGGAAGTGAGGGGTCAAGGAGGAGAGTTGTAGGAGTTGAGGACAGAAGTTCATGGGGCAAGGAAGACAGATTGTGTCCCCCCTTGAAGGCCATTAGACCCTGAGCTACATGTAAAGACAGTTGAGGTGTTTGGAGTATAGGTGTGAAATCTGATTCATGCTTTAAGAGGACCATTTCTGGCTACTGTGTTGAGCAGGACCTGAAAGGAGGCAAGGACAGAAGAATGAAGTCTGGTTAATGCAAAGATTCAGGATAGAAATGAAGATGAGCTGGATCTGGGTGGTATTGATGGAGAAAGTGACATGTAGCCAGACTCCAGGTGGAAAGGACAGTCAAAAAAAAGCGGAATGACCATTTTCTCAGGAAAACTGAGAGAAGCAGGTGGAGGAGGCCAGGAGATTTTCAGATGTTAGGTTTGACATTCCTCTTAGACATCCAAGTGTAGATGTATCTAAGCAGTTGGAGGTTTGAGTCTGGAATTTAGGTGAGAGATCCAAGCTAGAATTATGTGTTTGTGAGTGATCAGACGATTTTTGGATGGTATTTACACCACGAGACTGAATGAGATAACTAAAGCATAGCAATTCTCATATTTTACAGCCTTAAAATTTATACTTATGTGGATTTTATCTATTGATATTTATTAGAGATTTTGGTAATTTGGATGATATCTATAGACATTTATCATATTAGAAACTCAAACAAGAAAAGTTTAATACAGAATACAAAAGACACATACCTTTGGCTGTCACATGATTATGTCATATAGCCTCTAGAAAATTCTACTAGGTACTTGTAAAAGAAAGAGGGAAACAGAAAGGTAATATTTTAGTGTTATTATGAAAATAAATTAGTCTTCACCCTGTGCTAGATGCTACAAAGGATCCAAAGACAAAAGTTATCAAGGACTTCCAGGAGACTCCAGACCAAACTTTGAGAACCATGATTTAAGGAATAAACTAACAGGTGTGAAAGTACTTTGCCAAGAAGTGTTGGTCTTGATGGATTCACACAGAACCTTATGAACATTGTTCATATGATATGGCTAATTTTCTAGTCCAGCGCTTGGCAAATTGGTATGTTAGCTGATAGTCAAAATCATTTAGCTCCGAGAATTTTACATAATCTTATGTGTTTTTTCTCCTTGGCTGCATTTACCATCAAATAACACTTTTTAAAGTATTAATCAAAATCAATAGGCTTATGGTGCTACATCTGGTACAAAAAGCATGTGATGTTTGTTATTCCTGCTCAGAATCACAAATGTAAAGTCTTTGCATTGAAAACACACACCATATAAGTTTGTAACACTGCGCGTAGCCATTATAATAATAGCCATGAACAATATATATTGCTAAACCTCCTTACGCACCGATTCCACATAATTTTAATCTTTGCATTCTCTGTAGCAGCCAGCACGGTGTAAAATTCATTCTAGGGTCAATAAAAAAACCCCAAAAACTAAACTAAATAGAACAGCTTAAGGAAGTAAGACTTAAGGTTCTTGTTTTGAAAACTTTCAATCTAAAAAGAGACACAGAGGTACACTCAGGAAACAGCTGAAGAAATTACTGAATCTAAATATGAAAACAATTAATTTAGTAAATATTTATTGGATATTTTCTGTTTATGTTCCATGGACTTAAATCTTGAGAGCATTCTGAATAGCAGAGCTGTAAAATACAACATTGCAAAATAAGAATATTAGGTTAAAATTGCCCTAAATGTCAGGTTTCCAGTGTGAATGGGAGATATGAATACATAAAAGTCATATGTCTGTATCCATTTGGTGAAATAGAACAGGCCTTTTGTTAGGAACAGGAAGTTGTAGGGTTGCCTCTGTATAGGGAAGCCGATTCTCAGGATAGTAGCCTGATCTCTGTGAGTTACGGACTTCTTCATGAGAAAGGTTTAATCTAAACCATTCCTGTAAGTCGTAGATGATGGTCTTCTTTTGGAAAGGGAGATGGCTTATAGCTAGTTATTATGTGGAAGCGTGTCAGGGACAAATCATGAAAGAATTTGAAGACCAGTCTGAGTTCATTGGATTTGATCAGGCAGTTAATAATCACTATACATCCTAGAACAGAACACTGATATGATGAATATAATGTTTGCAAACGATCACTTTAGCAGCCCTATGTAGGCTGAAAGGGGTAGAGAAAATATTGGAAATAGGAGAAATAAAGAATTTTAAGTATGTCCAAGCATCATTGCACATTGCTGTCATGATTTGGGAAGTGCATTTCCAAAATAGCTGTGGATAAAAAAAAAAAAAAAAAGGATTACCTCTGACTTCTGGTTGGTCAGGAAAACAATTTAAAGAACATTCCATTTTAAGAGCTGCTTGCAGTGATTCATTCTTTTCGTAAACTAGGATCCTAATATAAGCACTAAAAAATTAGGGGAAGGTATAGCTCAGTGGTAGAGTGTGTGCTTAGCATGCCCAGGGTCCTGGATTCAATCCCCAGTACCTCCACTAAATGAATAAACAAATAAACCTAACTCCCTCCCTCCCCACTCCTCAAATTTTTTTAAATTATGAAAGCATATTCTTTTCCCCATCAAGAAATTTCCTGAGTAATGTTATGAATGATATGAATGAGGAATGAGTGGTGGACTCTGAGGGTACAGGAAGTAACATTTAAATCAATGCTTTAAATTATTTGTCTTCCTTCTTCAAATGCTTCAGGGGCATATATATTCCATTATGAACAGTGACCTCAGTGGCCATGAATGGCACAGAGGGGCAGTCCCTGGAGGAGGAAGAGAGGAGTGGGGGGATGGTGAGGACACTTAGGGAGTAGCCCAGGCAAATTGGATACACCCTCCTGGGGAGGGCAGTCTGAGCCCTGGGAGTCTCTGGACCGCTCCATGCTCGGCACAGAACTCCTCGGCAGACGAACTTCCTGTGTTGTCATCTGTTTGCTTTCTTTTCATTTGCATTTATTTGTTTATGTCTGATGTATTTACTCTAAAAATTCACTCTCCTCCTCCCTTCATCTCCTTCCTCCTTTCTTTTCTTTTCTTTTCTTTTCTCTTTTCTTTTCTTTTTTCTTTTCTTTCTTTTCTTTTCTTTCTTTCTTTCTTTCTCTCTCTTTCTTTCTTTCTTTTTTCTTTTTTTCTTTCTTCCTTTCTTTCTTTCTTTCTTTCTTTCTTTCTTTCTTTCTTTCTTTCTTTCTTTCTTTCTTTCTTTCTTTCTTTCTTTCCCTCTCTCCCTCTCTCTCTCTCTCTCTCTCTCTCTCTCTCTCTCTCTGTCTGTCTCTCTCTCTCTCTCTCTCTCTCTCTCTCTCTTCCTTCCTTCCTTCCTTCCTTCCTTCCTTTCAAGCTGGAGATAGAAGGAAACTCACTTGAAGAAATAAATACTGGTCTCTCTGTGTGTGAATACAGGTCTCTTGACAAACTCCTGGGTGGGGCCAGAAAAGTTTTGCTTCCTCTGGAAGTTGAAGCAGAGTCCC
The DNA here is from genome assembly GCF_036321535.1 of Camelus dromedarius. Lineage (NCBI taxonomy): Eukaryota > Metazoa > Chordata > Mammalia > Artiodactyla > Camelidae > Camelus > Camelus dromedarius. Next base: position 22,152,997 of record NC_087436.1, read on the forward strand.
ATGCTTAGGGATGGACTGTCTGAGATACTGTCTCCCACTCCTGGTTCACACCCTAAGAACACAGCAACGTGCTCTCTGTGTCTCCTGTCTGCCGTCCAGAGGAGTGTCAGTTTTGTAAAGACCCATGAAGCTTAATCTATGAATCATAGGTTAATAGATCCATGATCTCAGGATCAGCTTATTTGTAAACTGCTTATTTATAAATAAGACATCAGCTGATTTATAAAACATCCTCATACTTTATGAGCAAGCGTTTGTATTGTTTGGCCAGAGACAAAAATCTCCTTTTGCCTTGTGAAATTAGATGCTACAACAGATTTTATCTTTTACTTAAAGTTGCCTTTACTTAAAAGCTAGAAAATAATTTGCTTTTTATTGATCCGAAATCAGCACAGGTGACAGAAACAGAAAGCCGTTTGGCTTGTTATACGTGATTTATTGTTGTGGGAACACATCTCTAGCATATTGGATACAATCTTTTTCCACTTTTCACTCTCTTTCCTGAGTAGTCTTTAACTCAAACTGAAATGTAGTCTATGATATCATAATATAAACTATATTATATATGTGTAAGTCAATGATCACCAGTTAAACAGGGTTCAGAGTAAAAATAAAGCTGAAAGTAGTTTTACCAAAATGTCTGGTTCAGCCTTTTTGAAAGCATGTGCACTGCCTCGGGTTTCACAAGCAAAACAAAAGAATTTCATTTTCTATTTGGTTAGCTCCGAAAACATTTTTTTTTCTTTTTTCTTCTGTTCCTTCCTAGTGTGCCCTGGTATGTGAATGTCCAGCTCCAGAAAGTGTGAGCAGAAAAGATAACTTACCTTTTTTGAATGCAGGTATGTACCTCCGTTTTGGAAACTTATGTTAATTTCATATGAACATAGATTTTAATATCCTGTGGACTCAGTACTGAACCTGGGCAGCGTTCCCACAGAATCCTGGTGAGCTCTCATCAAATACTGGTAATTATGGGAGTCAGCAGAGTGGGGAGGGTGACAATTGCATCCAACAGATAAATAAATACCTTGGCTATAAGGCAAAACAGATTCCTTTTAGCTGTTGGATTTTGTATTATCTGAAATAAGACACATTTGAAGAAGGAGTAAGTGTAAGAAATGTGAAGGTCTTAATTAGTTTGAATTTCTAATTATAGAGCGCAAAGTTGTTAAAGTATGTATATAGATTCAAGAGGAAAAATTCTACACACATTTGTACACTCCTGGGTGTGTATCTATATATTGTGTTACTTAGAGTAAAATGTTTGAATTTCAACAAAGCACCAAACAATGTGTTAAATGATGACTTTGAGACATCTGATACAGTTACACAATATGTGATAGTATGTATCTGTAAATTAAGGAACTGATCTTTGAGTGATGATATAAATTATGTTACCAGTAGTAATAACAATAGTAGTGACTATTACAGTGACAGGCAATATTCCAAAGGCCTCATACGCCTTACCTTACCTTGCTTTCTGATGTGTGCTATGAAGAAATTGCTCAAGGTCTCTACCTGACAGAGAGCAGGTCCAGAATTTAAATGCAGTGTTAATCCTAAGAGCTTCGCTCTTAATTACTAGGTCATGCTGTTACTAAAGACCCATTAATTAACAAGTTGGTGTAACAACAGATTAAACCTTAATATTTTTCTAGCCTTGCTATGTTGGACATTTCAACAGTGACAAAGATGGCGCGATAATCAGATTAGTGAGTGATACCAGACTTCAAAGGCTTACAAGTTCATAACTCCTAAAGTCTTCGCAGTTTTTCTCTGCAGGAAGTCACTAATAATAGGGGATAGAGAAAGTCAGGCAATGTTTTGACTCAAAGAACTCAAAATAGAATATAGCAACCAAAAACCAATTAACTGTATTTATTACTATAGTGTAGAAGGATTAAACCGGAGAGGAGCAACTACTTCTCAGCCTCTGACAAAATGTCATATTTTAGATGTTATTAAGGATGTAATTATCAGAAGGGATGTGCATCAGACAGTACAGGGACTACCCTGATAGCTAGACCAGCCATGCACCATAAAAACACTTGGTTAAGTTATCCTCAAATATCTAAAATACATAATGTATCCTCAAAGGTTCCTCCTCACATATACTTTTTCACCTGAAGGTTGACCAGACCTTTATCCTTTATTTCAGTGCATCCAGCTAATCTATTTAACGTACCCAATGTCAATTTTGAGAAATAAAATTGAATGTGAGAGCTATTACATACATGTGAAGTACAGTTTGAATGAATCAGGTTATCATCAAAATCACCTACCCTTTAATTTTAAGACACTTTTTAAATGATTCACTCATGTGAACCTTGTAATGTTGTATGCACACAAAAAGAAACGCCATTTTAAAAATACTGATTGGTTTAATATAAACTTCAGAGAGAGACAGAGAAAAAATGTCTCTCGGAGTAAGAAAATGTATTACCTAAGGAAGAAGAGACAAAGGGAATATAGTGAAAATAAATCTGCACCTCCTAATACTTGTGCCATTAAATCTGTAAGCCATGAGTCTTGGAAGCATACTAACTCTTCCAGATTACTAGGGTACAGTTCCTAATGTATAAATTGCAATATGACAAGAAACTGTAATATGACAAAGACAAGTGACACAGGAGTGATGGAAGCATCTTCATTCTGCAATGTAGATATACTTACTTAGTGGAGTGAAAGATGATTGATGGCTGCTTTTCCCTTTTCCTGGAGACAACAGTTTTGGTGCTGATACTCCACTGAGTCCTGCTATTTCTCTACATCCTTAGTCCAGGCAATCTGAAGAGGCACTCGGAACCCAGAATATTTGCCATAAATATTTCCTTTGAGCCTTCTTATGTTAGGGAAAGATACGGCTATGGGACAGTCAAATGTTATAAAAGCTAGATTAAAAACATTTTTAAATACAACTGAATGCTCTATATGACATGTTCAAAATGTAAACGTGCGTTGTGCAGGGATAGAATATGTAGCTAGAATGTGTACTTTTGACTTTGGCCTTTGTGTACCTTGGTGTTTGTTCTATGTGTTTATCTGTCTAAGCTCAGGAACCTTGGAATTAATCCTTTATATTCCCATGTGGTACTTTTTAAAACTCTGTAGGCAAAGGGAGCTATTGACATTCTTCTCAAGTCTTTGTTTCCATGTATTAAATGGAACGCGCCAGCCTCCAGTGAGTTATGAAGTCCTTCCTGAGTGAGTGGAAGAGGATGTCATATCTCATAGCTGCTCTTCACAGTTCTATTTATATCTCTAGAGGTTTAATTCATAACTCAGGAAATTCACGTATCTGTCGTGAGACGAAAAAGAAAAAGCTCTTCCCCCTGAGGTCTCACTTTTTCATGCCCTGTTTGCCTTGCAAGTTGAGTGTCTATGTTGGGAGCCATGGGGAGTGGAGGACAGGAGGAGAGAGAGGATGAGGGGGAGGGGGAGAGCAGGCAGAATTTACAATTTCTTAAAAGTTGGTATATAAGTACCTTTGCTATATGAGAAAACAGATTCTTTTCAGCTGTTGGGTTTTATATTTTTCTGAAACAAAAAAATGCACTGGAAGGCATAGCTAGTATTAGAATTGTGAGGTTCTTATTTGGACTTTGTTATTATACAGTTCATCAAATAAAGATTTACCTATTTAATGATTGGTTTATTCATTTATGCAAAACGGTAGTAAGAACATTTAAAGCTGCTCATTGTTGGGGACTTGTCTGCAGAACGGGGAGTAGGGGAGTGAATTTTGAACATAGAAATACAGGTGGCTGGTCTCTTCCCTGGTCACAGAGTTGGGTGTCCTGCCAAGTCACATCGGCTGAGGCACCTTGTCTTCAGCAGAGTAAGGGCAAGGCTCTGGTGGTGTTAGTATCAGAACACTGGACAGGCTGTCCCAAAGAACCAGTGTCACAGCCTGAATTTGCTAACCAGCAGTGTGACCCTGACAGACCGGTCAGCTTCTTTGGATGTCAGTTCTTTTAAAATGACCAAATTGACCTGGACCGTCTTTGATTTCCTTTTTGGCTCTCCATGTCTGAAGTCTGAAGAGGGTCGTTTAGCTTTTGCTTTGTTTTCCTTCTGTTTAGAAGTACTTCATTGAAGTATTCACTTGAATCTGTTTCCCATGAAGTCACATATCCATCCTTTGTCACTTACGGTTGTCTTTTTTTGGGAGTTATTTATATTTAATAAGCCCGTAAGCTTTTAAAAAATTTTGTCAAGAAGACAATTCTCTCTGGATTTCCCAATTTTACCAATTTTCTGTGTAAAAGTATAATGCTGCGGAAAACTTCAGCCTGTGGACTTGGCTATTATTATGCCAAATCTGAGGGGCTAATGGGCCCTGTCACAAAGTTTCCTATTATCTTCACATTTTGAGTGAGGTTCCCCCTGTCAGCAAGCATTCGATCTGATACAGCATCTTTCTTGGTTGAACTGCATACTTCTTGAGTCATGAAATTATTCCTGATACATTTTTTAAAGACCACTTTCATGCTGTGGATTAACGTGTGGGCCGCCTGTCCCACTCACATATCTGACAGCGATGATGTCCATGACCCTGTAAGTCGGAATCTAAGCAACAACTCTGCTCTTAGCCCTAAATCCGAGCAATTTCCCTCCTGTTTGGAGAATTTATTGGTGTTTGTCTTCCTGCCTCACAAATGAATCACACTTTTTCTCAAAAGAGTTCACGCTATCTTTGGTTCTTTTTCTCCAGATAGGGTTAAGCCATTTACTACTGTTGCTTTACAGAAGATGCCCGATTATGAGCTATCGAAGAAGGTACGTTGCTTATTCATTTCTGTGTCTGCAAGGCCAGACCACAATAGGAACTCAGGAAGTATTTGTCAAATGGCTGATAATGTGTGTATCTTATCATTTGAATTTATGCTTCAGGTAACAGAAAACTGCACTGTTATTCTTTCCATGGGAAAGATGTTCAAATTTAATTATTTAGGTTTGAAATAAAGGAATTTATTACTAAATTCCTTTAAAATCACTGCCCAATTCTCATTTTTAGTTAAGTTTTTTTCATGTCTCATTTGGCACCAGAGAGATAGTCTTTCACAATACCACACAACTGAACTCAGTATTGGGGTAATATTTCCACTACCACCTCCATCCAAAGCAATGCATAACAATATTTTAAAAGATATTTTCATATTTCAAAAATACTTCCCTCTATACTCATTTTGACTCCTGATAAATTACAGCCAAAAGCAGATCCCCAGTTTCCCCTGTTTTTTCCTTTTCATTCATGAGATAGTAAATCAAATACCTTGTCAAATTTTAGATGGTATCAGTTTAGACTCACAAAAATATCTCTGTTGTATTTCTCCATACTAGTTTAAATAGATTGTGCCCTTGTATTTATAAGTCTATGGTATACAAAATATGGGGCCATATTGGCTTATAACACCGGCCCTTTATTCTTTATATTTACTTACCAGATTTCTTTGTCATTTGCTGTTTTAACAAACCCATTAACCTTACTCTTTAGGAGTTTTTGTATGTTTTTATTACTGTGTACTAATATAGTTAGGCTGTTAAATGGCTTCACTGTCTAGTATTCAATGAAATCATCTCTTGGACACCTTTAACTTCAACCATCTTCCTGCTATAAGTTCATCACCTCCTCCTCTGCCCACCTTAGGTAAAGGAGAAGAAAAATAAAGGCAAGAAGATGATATAGTCAAAAGTTTAACATCTGGTGGGCAAATGTGAGGCTGGCTTTCTCAGCTGTGGTGTTTTCCTTCTTTTATTCTGATGCCTGTGGTCTCCCTTATAGTGAGGTTTTTATTGTCCTTCCCTCTTGCATTTTTGCCACTCAATTTACAGTTTGGGGGGCCCTACCTGTTCTCTTGGGGAAAGTGATGTTGGGAAACATCTGAGTTGTAAGGTTTAAGGTCATTTCTGTGGGATGTTTGCATTTACTGGGTACTGTGCTAGGTGCAGGAGATAGATGAGGAAGAAGAAAACAGCACAGCCGTGGCCTTCATGAAGCTCCCATTCCAGTAGTGGACTCAGCAGTAAACAGACAATGATAGCACAACTGGTAAGAACCACGATGGAGATGGGGGTGGGGAATACAAAGGAGAGACACCCGGAGGGAAGGAGGAGGTTGAAGCCAAGGAAGGCTTCCTGGAGGAGGTGCTGGCTGAGCTGAGTTTATAGATGATTACTTGTAACCAAGAAAAAAGAGGGTGTTCCTTTGAGGTGCAGGGAATGCCTTGAACAGAGGCAAATTGACAAGAAACAGCTTTTCAGTGAACTATGGGTCGTTCCAGGTTGCTCTGCATGAAACATGAACCAGAAAAGGACACTTTTCTAGATGTGTCCTTTAATGACTGAATTAGAATGATCAGAACAAATCATTCAGCCTAGAACAAATGAAGCAAATCATTTGTCTGACTGCCCAAACTCTAAATCCAAATTCTACACACTGAACTTACCAATTGTCACCAACTGGAGACTACATTTCCACAAATACTATCTTTGTGTTTTATTCCAACATCTGTAATAGTTTTCCTTACTCCTGGCCTTGAATTGAAGATGGGGCGCCAAGAGCTGGTGGGTTTGGCTGGGCTAGGGAAGCAGCACTTGGTCCAACTTGCTTTAAATCCTATTTCTATTCTTTTTTTATTGTTGTTGCTTTAAAAACAACATAATAACATAACTTAGATTTTATGCCATGCGTAAATAAAGTTAATTTTAAAATTCCTGGGAATTTATTTTGTTAACAGTTTATTTCATCCTTTTTATCTTAGAAGAACTATTTCTTTGTTGTATTTTCTGAGCTCCTGTCCTGTTTTCTTACCCTCTCTTTTCCATCGTCATGCTTAGGACAGTGTTTTAAAGATTTCTATTTAGGTTTGTTTAGTTCTCATCTAATCTTAAAAAGAACCAATCTGCATTTAAGATGTATGGATATAAATATAAGATATTTTCCAGGACAAATGAGAGTGTGTCATTATCTAATTAGATTACACAGACATATCTTTACTAAGTCTAATGTAGCATTTGGAGAATAGGCAATGCATGTACATCCAGCTGAATAATGAAACACTTAAACAACGGTATAATTAAAAGCTACAGAATGAGTAGATTCTCCACAAGAATTTGCAGTACATTAAAATGGTGATTTTTGTAAGGCTTGAAGCCAGTTAAGTTAGATTCCACGTGAATATATGACTTCTACGACCTCCTGAAAGCAAGCAATTGCATGAAGGTAATCACAGATGAGCTGCCCCTGGAGAACTGTGTTAAAGACAACCTGATGAAATAAACATTTGGCATTTCGATGATCTCCTCAACCCTGAATCCTGGTTTCCAAAGTTCCCTGTTTAATCCACTGACATCCCCAACACAAACACAGAAAAGGGAAAAATCATCCCTATGATGTCTCACTAGTTTATCTTTTCAGCCCCAGGTTGGCTGAGCAGCCATCTTTCCTCACGTGTTGTCTGTGTGTTGGCTTTGTCGAACGTTTCCTTGGCATCTTTACTTTGATAATTCAGAGTTGAAACCCTAGGCTTTCACAATTGCTGAATCCCATGGAAAAGCAGGTGGTGTGTTACCTTGTTAAAGAGGACCCGTTACAGTGTCTGGTAGAAACGATGCAGAAACTTGAGTTGTGCTGCACTTTAAGGAGAGAAAAAATCTTATCATTTACTTTCTTTCTCTGTGTTCACCTTAGGGGATGGATCTCAAGGGGAATGTATTCATATCTGGACCAGCTTATTATCCAAATCTTTACCGTTATTGTCATTAGTAAGACCACGATGGGGTCCAAAATATCTTCCCTACTTTTCTCTTGGTAGAATCTGTCACATGATGTTGTTAGCAATTATTTTGGCAACAGCAGTGAAAAAAAAAATGAATATGGACAGGGCTCTCTTTAAAAAGAATTTATAATAGATGTTAGTTACTGTTGCTGACTTGAGCCTATTGTGTGGTCAGAAATGCATCTTCTATAGGAGAAACACTTGGCATTAGTCGTGAGCCAGAGCTGAAAGTAGTGGGCTCATTTACACAGCTGGAGTGTGTGTGCAGAGCTGCTGAAATTGTATCTCTGCTATAGGGGAGAAGCATTTATAAAATGACAAAAGCATTCATCATTTATGGCCCACTATTCAATATTTGAAGCATGAATACCATGCCTTTCTTTTATGTGAGGACGACAAAAATTTCCCCACTTTGATCCCAGCAAAATTTTGTGTTGAAAACATCATGTCTAGTCTGTTTGTAACCATGCAACAAATTTCACGGTAATTAAAAGTCAGGCCTTTTTTTTTTTTTTTTTTCATTTTCTAAGTGATACTCCCTTATATGGTATCTCAGGCTACAGAGTAGTTCTTCTTGCTTTATGCATGGTAGGTACTCAGTAAGCAGTGCTGCTGGATCAAACTGCATTGTAAAATGGATCCCACTAGGTCTACATTGAGATCCTAATAAATATATACAATTTAGTATTAATGTCTGGAGATCTATGAATTTCAAAAGGTTAGAACCTATAGCATAAATGTTAGGAGACATTATGGAGAATTTCTTTTCTTGGTAGATCAAGTTGCCTAATTTTCTTTCGTTTGCCCCAAACATTTTCCTTAAGAACCAGCTGCATTCCCACAGGATCCTTGGATGTTTGTTGTGTACTGGGTGGTCAGAGGAGAATTCTATACCCCAGTAATCACACTGTCCTTGATTTCTACCTAAGTTATTTCAACAAAGTTTTATATTTAGAACACAGTGAAGAGCATTAAAATGAAAATACTAAAATCAAAAGTTGAAGGACTAGTTTGGGATAACAAGTTAAATGAAGAATTTTATATTTTGAAATTTATTTAAAAATACAAATTTTCTAAAAAAAAAAAAAGTTATTTTATAAATGACAAGAAAAATCCAAAGATTTTTAACCATGTTTTGGGTGATGCAGAGAGTCTGTGTAATCTTGAAGAAAAAAAAAAAACAGAGGTTAAAAAGCAGTGCATATACTGACTGTAGATAAACCTAGTAATTGAATATTTACTTAGGTTACTAGGAAACATTTGGACATTTCCCAGACTGAGTTTTTGTCTTACTGTAAAAGGATGTGTTTACTATGTTAGCTATATTAGAATTCCTGAGATACCATAAATGGTTTACCTGACTGACAATATATTGAATTTCATACGTACACTTTTCCTTCTCCAATTCTAGAGATATGACAATAGAGGGTATGGTAAAATTCTTACATCTTTAAAATATTATCACTCTAAAAATGAATGAAATGTCATAATTTATTTCATTGACTGGCTGTAATTTATTTTATTTCTGTTAAAAAATATATCTGATAAGGGCTAATATTCAAAATATATAAAGAATTCATACACATCAATACCAAAAATAACAATCTGATAAAAATGTGCAGAGGATCTGAAGAGACATTTTTCCAAGAACGACATACAGATATCCAACAGGTACATGAAAAGTTGCTCAACACAACTATTCATCAGAGAAATGCAAATCGAAATCACAATGAGTTATCACCTCACATCTGTTAGAATGGAAAATATCAAAAAGACAAGAAGTAACAAGTGTTGTTGGCAAGGATGTGAGAAAAGGGAACCCCTGTGCACTGTTAGTGGGAATGTAAATTGGTGCAGCCACTATGGAAAACAGTATGGAGATTCCTCAGAAAACTGAAAATAGAACTACCGTGTGATCCAGCTATTCCACTTCTGGGTCTATATCCAAAGAAAATAAAAACACTAATTCAAAAAGATACATGCATCCCAATATTCATAACAGCCTTATTTTCAAGAGCCACAACATGGAAATAACCTAAGTGTCCACTGACAAATGGATAAAGAAAATGTGGTGCATATATATATATATATATATATACACACACACACACATATATATATGACTATTATTCATCCATAAAAATAATGAAATCTTGACATAACGAATCTATGACAACATGGATGGACCTTGAGGGCATTATGCTAAGTGAAATGTCAGACAGAGAAAGATAAATACTGTATGATCTCAATTATATGTGGAATCTACAAAACAAACAAAACATAACAAGCAAAAAAAGAACTCAGATTCAAAGGACAGATGGTGATTGCCAGAGATGGGGTCGGGGGAGGGGGTGGGTGGAATGATGGAATGAGTGAAGGATGCCAAAAGATAAAAATTTTCAGTTATATAATAAATAAATTACGGGGATGTGATGTACAGCATGATGACTATAATTAATATTACTATATTACACATTTGAAAGTTGCTAAGAGATTTTTAAAGTTCACAAGAGAAACTTGTGACTATGTATGGTGACAGATGTTGACAAGACTTATTTGGGTGATCATTTCACAATATATACAAATACTGAGTCATTATGTTGTATATCTGAAACTAATATAATGTTATATGTCAATTATACCTCATTAAAAAGACAAAGAAAAGAAGTATAATTAGCCTCATATATGGATCTGTGATAGAAGCTGACTGACAAAACTTAGAGGTCATGTTTATGGCAAAAATATAACCTTTTTGGACATGCAACTCTAGATTTAAAATACTGTCTCTAAACATACTGGAAATATTTGACTGTCTTCTAGCTTCTATTAGTGCTTTGGAAAAGTGAACATTCTGGCTAATTCTTATGGGGGTAGATAAGTGTACTGGGAACTTTGAATCTGGTCATTGGAGAATCAGATATTTGAAATCAAGATTTCTGATGCAGTATTAATTCTGATAATTCTAATGTCCAGACTGGACCTCTGAGAATGGATAGTTGCAGGATGGATGAATAGATCCTCATTTTAATGTTCAGATATATGTATATATCTACTCAGGTAGTGAAAGAGATCAGTCTTATAGAAACCTAAAATGTTGAAAGGCTTTTTACCCTATGCATTGAGGAGACTTGAGCCACATACCAGGCTCCACATTGCTTAGAGCTTTACGTTCATTTCAACATCAAATTCTGTTTTTAATCAGTTTTCTTGGTAAACAGGAGCCAAATAGTCATAGATAACTTGACTGGTGGTTGACCTGATATTTTGTTGTCCATTAAGCTTTGCTGTATTGCAAAATATATCCATTGCCCAACAGCTATAGAAATAAAATCCTGCCCTGAAATTTAGGGCTTGGGAGTGCAATGGGAGTGCTGGCCTCATAGAAAAAGCATCAAATATTATCTTAATATCTAGCCCAACACGTTTTCTTTAAATCTTTTAAATCCTTGATGACATGACCATGTTCCTTCTCCCCAAATCACTGCTCATGCACCCCAAATATTCAGTTTGTTCATAGCCCCCCAGCCTCTGATAATATATGGTTTCTGGAAAGTATGTTATTGATTCATTGGCACTAAATTATGCATAATATTTGAATTGTAGTAGATCTTAAGCCAAGGAATGAACCGTTCTGACGCTTAAGAAATAAATCACTTTTGTAGTAGGGTCATTTAAAACCTCTAATATAACATATCAATTGTCACCTACTGTATAAGTGGGTAAAGTTGACTAACAGTGATTGGAAGAAATTCAGAAATATATGTTTTCAAAGTAGGTATGATATATAAATTCATATATTTTTATCTATATTTATAAATACATATGCTTCAAGAACATCTTTAGAAGAGAAAGGAGTTACTACGTGGTAAATCAGAGAACAGTAGCCACATTTTTTATTTGGAGTTTAATGTATCATTTTTTAAATTTTATGAAGACTGTATGTCCTAGAACCTACTGAAACAAAGATGTAAAAGTAAAATTCTTAGAAAATCAAATACCTTATGGATTATGATTTTAAATTTTTGATCAGATCAATAATTAGAACGCTACCCTGATTAATGATTTTGTTCATTGATCTTGATCTAAAGTGCGTATCTTTGTAATTTAACTATCAAACTTTTATTTTTTTCTCTTCCCAGTGTTAAAGAATCCAGTGTGTAAATTATATAGATTTCCCACATCTGACAATAAGTGGATGCGAATCCGGGAGCAGATGTCAGAGAGCATACTTTCTTTTCATATTCCTAAGGAATTGATCTCTCTTCAAATCAAAGAAGATTTGTGTAGGTAAGAGAAAATGATTTATGGTTGCCTCTTGCATTATTTATTTTTTTCTATAAAACGTGTTTTTTCTTTAAGTATGATAATAACATAAAAGTCTAGACCTGCATTGTCCAGTATGATGGTCATGAGCCCTGTATGGCTGTTAATCACTTGAAATGTGATTAATCCAATTTGAGATGTTCTGGAAGTGTAAAATACATACCAGATTTTGAATTCTTAGCACACACACAAACAAAAAAAAGACTGATTTCATAATGAAATGTTAACATTTTGGCTATATTGAAGTTACATACAATATATTGTTAATTTTACATACTTTTCTTTGTACTTTTTACATATGACTATGAGAAACTTTTAAATTACATGTGTGACTCTCATTTATGGCTTGCATTATATTTCTGTTGTAAACTTGGTATCTAGCCAATAACCTGAACTTCGAGCTTGCTTATAATCTGTGTGTCTTTACCTCATCTAATTTTGATTACTATTTCTGTAAGAAATTCCTACTTGACTCTTCTTTGGATTACTCATCTGTAACAAGACTTTCAGATATTTGTTGTTCTAAAAACTCTTTGAGATGATTGATAAAGTATGCTATGTGAATGGACAGTATTGTTAATACAACAAAATTAAATCTGTTGCTATAGTACAACAAAAGGATTTGAGAGCTGATTGTTGATAAGAATATTTCTGAACCATGACTAATGAAACAATTTGTTTCTCTGCCTTATAAACCTCTAGTGACTAAAAATGCTGTTGTTACACCTCATTCATTATACTACAAATACTGTTAGGGCTCTAAAACTCAGAAGATTGGCAAATATTTTTGAGTTAACATTTTGTAACTGGTGAAATACAGCAGAGTGTGAAATGTACAAAAGTTGGTATTCCAACATATGCTCAAAAAGAGTTACCTGATAGCATTGTACCCCTGTGGTCTCTGCGGTCCGTAGGGATGCCATATTGACCTTAGCCAGTGAGCACACTCTGGACAGGGCAGTATTGACAGTATTTGTTAGGACAGGAATGACTGCACTAATGCTGTATGTCCAAGTGAGGGGGGAAAATAAAAGATAACAAACAGAACCTGGATTTTAGGGGAAATCAGACAGAGAAAAAGAGAATTGTAGTATAAATTAATATAATGTAATCATTAAATTATATTATAATATGCAGTTAATATGATATAACATAATATAATAAATTAAATTGAGAATATAAGAATGGGACATCCTTCTGCAAAAGGACTTGAAACATTTTTGTTGATTGGGGGGAAACTCCAGCCTAGACAGAGCTTTATTCTGAAGTTCTTTTCTCAGCCTCTTTTACCCCTCATCTTATGCAGATCCCAGAAAGTATGTTACTCGCCTCAGCCTTCCTTCCAACAGCACAATTTCAATAGATTTTCTCACCTTGTTTGATGAAGACTGTGGGTGCTGTAGTGCTGTTTGTCTTTCAGTACTTGCAAAGAGGGCAAAATACTTCATTTGCACGCTTGGAAATCTATCCTGAGGGAATTATTATCAATTATTTTAATTGTTAATTAATTATTATTAATTTTTTTTAAAGCTTGCCGTTTTTTCCTCCAGAAGAAAAAAAAAAGTTGCCAGGGCAACTTTATATCATGGTCATTTACATTGCTAAGGAACCAAAACAACTATTTTCTGAATCTTTGAAAGAAATATTAACTAAATTGTATCATTTTAGTTGGTGAAGAGCAGTAAGTAAATGAGGAGCAAATATAAGTTGTCAGTAAGTCCTTTTTTATATTTTGTTCTGTGTAGAACCTGTGGACAGATGGAGACAGTTATGGGTGGATAGAGAGAGAGACAGCCAGCCAGCTAGACAGGCAGGCAGACAGAGAGATACAGATGTACAATATTTTCTTTCTTTTCTTTTCTTTTTTAGGAAAGTCAGTAAATACAGTATGAACTTAGCCATATATCAGGATTCACAAAAACTTTTTCTTTTTTTTTTAACTTTTTCTTAAAGCACTAAATAGTAAATACTTTACAAAATAGTTTACAAAAGCGAGCTGTCCCCTCTTAATTACCAAGATGATGAATTTGCAAACATGATCAGTCCTTGACTTCTGTGAAGTCTGGATTTTGGAAATCCTACACTTTCATGATACATTGACCCTTTTAATCTCCCTTTTCAGCCTAGATGTAAACTTTTCTACTTAAGCTGGTGACCAAATGCAGTCAACTTCTCTGAGTTGATGTGTTACCATTTCTCTGTAGGAGTGTTTAGGGAATTATCTGAATATTTTGTTACATAACTTCTCCCTTACCAAGGGAGTGGAAAGTGGAAAACTGAAAAGACTGCTGTGATTGATCTCAGCCTCATAAACTCACAGATAAAGATTTCCTAAATTTGACTATGGATTTAATTGTGAAAGAAAACAGCAGTTAAGGAAGGGAACTAAGGAAATATGAGATGTGCTTATAATCACAATTGTATCTGAAAGACAAATTATTACTAGTGTTTCATTTTTTAACTCGGTAAGAATGAAATTCCACTTACACATTTGAGTGTATTACTAATTTTATCACATCTGGGTTTGATACGCACTTAAGAGTAAGTTAGCATGAGCCTCTTGCAGGGACCACATGTGTGCATAGTTTTGCCTCTTTGCATAACGGATACCTTTATGTATAAATGAGGAAAATGTTATCCTTCTCAGCCGTGGAGTGTGTATGTTGGCAGGTACATAACGATGCAGCAGTTATTTTCCATCACTTATACACGGTGTCTGTCCTTGACTGCAGCTGCCATCTAACAATTCTCTTGCTGTTAGGCTGTTAGTCTCTTAGTCTCTTAGTTTATATGACATTAGACTCAATGGGAACTACTTATATTACATTTGAGGTTGTACACACACAAAGTCTTAGGGCTTTGATAGCATTTAAATTCTTTGGGGGCTCCTTTTGATTGACCTAAGCATTAAATACCTTCTGCATTCAAGTTCAGGTACATAACAGCTTTTGCATTGGCTGTGAGGTGTTTTCACAGTACTACAGTTTGAATTTTATATTATAGTTTAGGTCCAAAATAATCACAAGCAGGAAATCCTAGAAATCAATTTATGTTTACTGCTGTGAAGAAAGGCTTATATTGTGCTTAGCAGTTTTCTGATTCTTTGCTCCTGGAGCCATATTTTACAAATATATAAAATGTATGGTGAATTTTTTTTCTAGAAAAATGATATATGCTCACTATAGAAAACAGTGAAAATACACAAAATATAAAAAAGAAAAAGGAAAATCACTCTAAACCCACCACCCAGAAGAAATATTGTGTCTTTATGTTCTACATCTACTCTTAATCTTCATGAGCCTCTCAATGGGAAGCAGAGTTTTGGTCCCATGACTCTCCCACCCTGTATCATGTTTAATTTCTAGAAGGAAAATAGACTAGAAATACACTAAACTATTAGTAATATGCACACTAACACTAGCAATGATTATTTCTGGATGGTGGATTTAGAACAGTAACTGGGTTATTATGGAGTAAGTATAATGGAAAGGGAAGGAGAGAGATATGTTGAAGATGGCTCAGAGATGCGAAATACATCAAGGGATGTGTGTGTGTGTTTGTGCGCGCGCGTGCATGCGCTTATATGCATCTTCCTGTTTTAATAATGCCTCAAGCTTTAACTTCTTTCGGCTTGGGTTGCACACAGACAAGTTATGTAGGTCTCGCCAAACTACCACCTATACAATTTTTATAGCTTGTTTTCGTGTTGCTACATACTTTGTTTATGTTGAGTGTTTTCTTCAGATTTTGCACTACTTCAAAGGTTAGCTGTCCTTATCTACATTGAAATATTAGTTAATTGATAAGATGATGGAACTTGTGGAGTTGAAGCTTCATGACAGCTCTACACACGGTAATAAATGACCATATGCAAACATATGTTTAAATGGGAGACTTTGGGAAGCCATAGTGTGTTTGGCTTTATCAAAAAAGTATACTTTTCTACCTTATAAAATGATGGAAACCTATTATGGCACAAAAAGTTTTAAAGAAATGAACTTTCATATTTCAGTGAAAATGAACTCCATGGTCCATAAAACACCCCAGGAAAAAATTAGTTTGATTAATATCCTTCATTTCTTCCCTATACCTGTTTTTCTTCCTTGGTCCCAAAGGTGGGGAAGGAGAGAAATTTTCTGGCATATAATTTTGGGAGTCTAAGAAGAAAGAATAAGAATATTTTGTAACAGTTGACTTTAAGGAGTTCTTAGATTTTATAAGACATAAAAAAATTTGTGTGTGTCATGCAGAAGAACAGTCTTGTAAATAAAATATTAAAAATATGAACCAAATACTTTAGTAGGG
Source organism: Camelus dromedarius (assembly GCF_036321535.1). NCBI lineage: Eukaryota > Metazoa > Chordata > Mammalia > Artiodactyla > Camelidae > Camelus > Camelus dromedarius. Next base: position 22,169,406 of record NC_087436.1, read on the forward strand.
AAAATGTGATAGGATTTTGGGACACACAAACTCTAAAAGTTTTCTAAACATTTCTTTGAGAGAATGTACATAATTTGTCTTAGATGATTTGTGTTTGTAACCATTGTACATATACTAAATTCATAGTGATAAAATGTTATGTCAGTGAAGACAGACACTTTTGTTCAGTGTTATATATTTCAAATATTCTGTATTTATTTTTAGAGTTCTGTTACAGACTGTGAAAGTTGTATCTATCTATATCTTAAATCTATTTCTTGAGCATAGTATATTCTTATATATTCAAAAGATGGTCAGTAAGATACATTGAAATCCCAGGTTGAAAGCTTACTTGCCGCACTGAGTACCATTTTAGAGACATGTTCTACATGCTTACTTAAATATTATCATATACTGTTAAATTGGTTTTCTAACACTGTACCTAGTTTAAGAGAAATGCAGAAGATACTCAATTTTCTAACCTTGCACCTTATCTTAAAGCATAATGAATAAAAAATATTCATTATATTTCAAGCTGATTATGCTACAAGTGCCATTTTAGAAGTGTTCAAAGTATATATTAGAAATTATAAACTAGAACTAGGGTATATTCAGATAAATTCTACTTCAAAAATGTCCTCACTATGCAGAAAGATATACGGTAGGATTTTACAACGTAGAGAGTCAGCCTGTCCACTTAACGTGGTTTGATGACATTCTCAAATATAATTTATGTACTTTTTTTCCAAAATTTTTTTATCACCAGACAAGGTTCCCCCTTTGCACAGCCTACGGGCAAGCAAGGGCTCCTGTCTACCTATGTTTCCAACCTCATCTTACACCTTATTTATTGTGGCCTGGCTGAAGCAATGACTTTTGAGTCATCTGTTGATATTTGCATACTTAGATAAAATAAAGACACACTGAAAATCTTTACTGACCTTAAAGAAACATTGACTAGTGGGAAAAGTGATAGGGAGCCAGCTATTGTATTTAGATCTCATATAGATCGAATGAACCTCAAACCGATGACTTTCATGGCTGTTTTTATAATGTTGTCTCTCCTACTTGGTTTCTCTTTGTGCTTCTTCTGTCTCTCTTGCTTGCTTTCTCTGAGGAAAATCTTAAGTCCTCAAGATCCAAAAACTGATGCATAAAATATATCACATCAGGACTCCACTGTTGACTCATACCTGATTAGTGTTATTTCTTCTGTTCATTTTTCTTCATGCAATGTTGATGCACAGTTGGAATACCATGCAGTATTTTATTTATCATGGAAAATGCATTTGCCTTACCAACTCCCAGTATTGAGGGCAGATGCTATGTGCCGTTAAGTTCCTCATTATGGATTCTTGGTATCATTTAATGAGAGATCCTGTAGAGCGCTTAGCATCACCAAGCTGGCAGTAGAAATATGTGTTTTATTTTGATCTTTGGTTATTACAGTATCCCCACAGGAACAAATAAGGAAAAGCTCATTCAGAAACATATTCGGCTATTGTGCCAAGATTCTTTATTTCAAATGGATAAAATAGGTAAGAGTGTGTGTTGTGATGATAAAAACACAGCATTGGAATAATTATCAATCCGAGTTTGAAACCTCTGTATTTGCCATTTGATACATACTTATAATTTATAGAAAATTACTTAATATCTCAATTTTCTTTTTTTTTAACTTTTTAGATAATAACTTTATCATTTATCCTGCAGGACTACTGTAGTAATTAACTGAACAATCAGGAGACTTTAGCACTTATGACTATGGGATTTGGTGTGTGTTTGTGTAAGTGTACCTCTGGGGTTGAAACCTGGCTCCCCAACTCCACTTAATAGCTGTGTGCTGTGGCACACTTTACATTAAGTATTCTAACCTTCAGTTTCCTCGACTGTAAAGAAGGGATTAAATAATAAGTGCAGATGTTATTTTGAGGTTTAAAATGAGCTGTTGATGAAAAATGCCTGGTGCATACATACATACATAGGCCTTTCATGTGCAGAAACCACTCTTACCAATTCTGTAAAGAATCATATTACAGAGTAGACACTCAGTATATCAAAACTATTATTGTTGTTTTTCACTTTAGCTGAGTGTTGGTAGTCTTTCAGACACAAAACCAAGCCTATAATTTATTTCAATTTCCTTTAGTTTGCTAACCTAGCATATGCCTCATAGGTATGTTTACCATATGGTGTCACAGATTTCCTGCGGGCAGAAAAGTGGCCTGGGCATGTCTTCTCCCACAAAGCTGATGTGCTTAGAGCTGAGACTGATTTGGGGATGATAGTCAGGTTCAGATTAGTTAGAGCCTTCTGGGACACAGAAAAGAAAGAACTTGTCAATTTTCTTATTGTGTTATTCCTGGAATCTAGCATAATACCTGGCATAAAATAAGCACTCAGGAACGTACTCTTTTCCCAAGAACAGCTGAAATTGTGAGAAGAGAATGACATGATTACATTTAGAAAAAGGAAGACATGAGTGGAGGGATAAAACAATTCAGAGAATATTGTGGTTGCCTAGGTTAATAATGATGGTGCCTGAGACCACAGTGGGGTGTGGGGGAAATGGTGAAATGTACAAACATTTGGGATTTTTTTTAGGGAACTAAACTCAGCAGGGTTTGTTGATGGATTATATCTGGAGATAAGGTGTTCAGGATAACTTAAGCATCCTGACCTACATGACTGAAAAGATAAGTATAATTCATTGATGGAGGAAATAGTCAGCAAGCACAAATTTAGAAGGAAAAAGGACCCTCTTTGGCTGTTAGTTGAACCAGCTAGGTCTGTGCTATTGAATACGGAAGCTACTTGCCCCATGTGGCTATTGCAAGTTAAGTTAAAATTTGTTAGAATTAAATGAAATTAAAAATTTAGTTTCTCCATCACCTCAGTCACATTGTAAGTGCTCAATAGTCACATACAACTATTAATTATCCTAATTAAAAGTGCAGCTTTGGAAAATTTCCATCATCACAGAGAGTTCTGTTGCACAGCACTGATCTAGGGTAACCAGCAGTGGCATCTCTAAATTTAAAAAGAAGAACTCCAGTAACATAAACTCCTCCTTTCTTCCTGCCCATTGGAATTTAATGTAAAGAAGGAGAAGGTTGACATCAAGCTTTACCCTTGTTAGCAAAAGACAGAAACGTTTTGTTGTTGATTTTTTTTCCCGCAAGTTGATAATATCAAGATGTATGTTCTTGCTGTGATTTCTAGTGAGAATGAGATTGTGTTATGTTTCTATTGGAGAATCTATCTAGCGTAGTAGTTTAAAGCATGGGCACCCTAGACAAACCTCCTGGGCTTAATACCAACTCTGCTACTTACTATCTGGATGACTTTGGGTAACTTACTTATCTTCCAAGAGTCTCAATTTCCTTATTTGTAAAATAAGGGTGATAATAATAACACCTACTTCTCTGGGCTGTTATGCATAGCAAATGAATGAATATTTGTCAAGTTCTTATTATAGTACCTGGCATGAATAAGCATTAGAAGCATTACATAAATATTTGTTAAATGAATAGAAAATACATAACGTTTTGTTTTGTTGTTTGACATCCCAACCATTATGTTAGCCAAGGCTGTCTGGTAAGGGCACACTTGAGCCAAATATTTGCACTGGCTCTCTGTTGACCTGGGTGGAAGTTACATTCATATGAATCCCTTGGGCAAGAGATTCCAATCTTGTCCTCCTATTCAGGGATACTTTCTTAAAAGAAATCATACTCACCAGGAATTGACATAAAAAAGAACAAAATTTGCAGTCATGTGACCTATGTACAAGTCTTGATTCTGCCACTTCCTAACAATGTGGTGTTGAACAAGTCACTCTACTTCTGACTTACATTCTTCTCATTTGTCTAGAGCAGCGTCATTCCATAGAACTTTCCATGATGATGGAAATGTTCTATACTGTACTGCCTTGTATGACAGCCACGTGGTTATTGAGCACTTAAATTGTGCCCAGTGTGACTGAATTTTTAATTTTGTTTAGTACAGCTCTGGAACCAGTATATCTGAGGATTGTATTGGGACCAAAGAGACACCTATGCACAAGTAACCTTAATTACCTGGAAAGACTTTTGGTGTCCACCAGAGAGCTCTACTGCCAAGCGCTTTGCTGAGTTTCTTGAACTCCATCTACCTGTGAAACTGAACCGGGTGACACCTGTACTCCAGGTCCAGGGCTGGGGATTCAAAGGGGAAATACCCACAGATGTTTGCACTTTCTAAAAGTATGGGCAGGAGTAATGAAAAGTGATGATAGTGTGAGCATACGTTCTTGTTTTACTAGCCTTTCAGGTGCAGTTAGTAATTTTTAAGGCTGTCCTGAATGAAAAGGCATGTATTAATAAAGGTGGATTTAGCAGGAACTTCATATAACATGCCACCACCTTAAAGCATAAGTAGAACACTGAGCTGTAAGGTATTTTGAAAAACGTCCATGTTTGACAAACTTTGAAGGATAAATAAGACATTATTTAGAAGTAAATCAGCACCAAATTATCTTTATCAGGAACAGCAAATAAAATCTCAGGACGGACTAAGACATGCTTATCATTCCTCATTTTTTTTCTAGTTTGGTTACCTAGAATTAAATTATAGAATCTCCCTACTTATCAGATACAAACAGATTTCATGACAACAACTAGATCCTGTGGTTACTGGGTTCCAATTCTTAGTCTTTGCATATAAACTTGAAACCTTGAGGGTACAGTACAACAGCCGCTTATTTTAATGTCAATTGAAAAATCAGTGAATGACCATTCAGAATATCCAGTCATTTTTCAGTGAAATAGTGGCCCATGAATTGCAACATTACCCACATTGTCATTTACAAAAATCCATTAAAAAAAAAAAGCCTGTGATTTATGGATGCAGCTTTTATCCCTCTGTGGGTTAAAGCACAGACAGTTTGAACTGTGGGTTGAAAATACTGTGAAATTTGACATGTAGTTGAAATTTGTTCAGTTTTATGGTGTCACCTGACCACTTTACAAAATGAAGCCCCCCACCAATCATTTATGTAGTCTCTTCTCCATTGACTATTTAGTATTTAATTTTTTTTCTCATTTCTTTTTTTTATGTAAATTTTTTATGACTTCTTTCCCATTTGCTTTAAGGTCTACTCTTGTTTAATGAATGAAAGCAGTTTGGCCATTAAATTTGTCACCCATGTACACCCACATGTAGTTTTAGAGTGTAATAACTACCAAAAGGCTCTTTGTAAATTGTGTGGCTATTTTTATTCTATACAATGGTATTGTACAGCTCATTGTGGGAAAATATTTCCATTTACTTAGATAATAACAATTTCAAATAACATTTTAATGTCTTTCTTACTGGGCTGTATCCTTTAAGAGATAAACTTTTATTAAGTTATTTGGTCTTACTACAGTCTTGGAAGTGAATTAACTGTTATTCTTGGGCACTCTTTCTTACAATAATTACTATTCATAATTTCAGAAATTTTTGACTTTACATAACCAGATTTTTTTTAAGTTGATTACTCTAGGTTTACACTTTTAATAAAATAGGTGCTCAAAGGTGGAGCTTTGGCCTCAGAACTAGAGATATTATTTATTCTGTATGTTCCTTAGACAAGCAGAGCATCTCTGTGGTCATTTTTCTTTTGAAGGTGTCAGCAGGGCATTTGTAAGATGTGATGGGAGGGATAAAAGGTTGTGAAAGAGCCTAAACTATATGCTAGATGTTTCCATCTCAAATCCTTCCCCGCCAATTTCTTTTACACCAAACAGAGGGAAATCTTTGCGATGGAACATCTACATAGTGTATTACTCAGGATTCTCTAGAAACACAAAGCCAGTAGTGTGTGTGTGTGTGTGTGTGTGTGTGTGTGTTTGTGTGAAGACTCAGTCTGAGACCTTCAGGGTTAGTCAGCAAGTGGAGACCCAGAAGAGCCTATCCTGTAGTTCTAGTCCAAAGGTCAGCAGGCTTGAGACCCAGGGAAAGCCAGGGTTTCAGTTCAAGTTCAGTCTGACAGGAGAAGTTCTCTTTTATTCAGGAGAGAGTCAGCCTTTCTGCTGTGTTTGAGTCTTCAACTGATTGGATGAGGCCCACCCAGCATAGGTAGGGCAATCTGCTTCACTCAGCCTATTGATTTAAGGGTTAAACTCATCCAAAAACACCCTCATAGAAACATCTACAACCACATTTGACCAAATATCTGGACACCTTGTGGTCTAGCCAAGTTGACACATAAAATTAACCACCACAGTAAGAAATGCCACATGAAGATACATTTTCAGAGCTTTCTCTATCCCTAAGGAAGACTTGCCCAAACTAGGGGTACAGACCTAGACCATGTAAGGTTACAGGACCCAACAGTGACTCATGTATCTATTGCCTGTATCCATTTTAACTGGAGCAGAGCTCAGCATTCTACTTTAGGGTTAGTTTATATTCTGACTTTATCTCGAATTTCAGGAAAATCTAAGAACATCAGTCTGCAAGCAAACCTTTTACTTATTCAGTCAACAAGCCGATGTAACACTTTCTATGGACTGAGAACTGTGGCAGGACAAAATGATGACTAAGACAAGTCCCTACAACTCACAGACTCAGAGCAAATTTTCCCTATGTTGGAATTTTCCCCCTTGAATACATCATCAGTAGGTTTTAAAACTATCTTTTAAATGGAAGCTTTAAATAAATGCTTAACTTTCTCCTCTTTTATCTGTGTTCTATTTTGGTAGTCTCAAACTTAGTTTTATTTTTTAACAGCAGGAACTTTTTTTCCCAAACAGAACTGCACATGGAATTCCAATATTAATCAGAGAGATTCAGTTAGAGCTGGTGGGTGGCTGGATGAAGGAAAACAGCCTGCTGCCTATTCACTTACTTGGCTTCCCTGTGGTCCAACACCTGCCCCATCCTTCTATCCTCAACAGCCTCAGGGGTGTAAAGAACGAAGTTTAAAAACCATTTATTTGTTTAACATTCTTTTCAATGTTTTATGCGTTATATGTAAAAACTGTAAAGCAGGTTTGGCTGTTTCCCTTCCAATTCCTCTATGACTTATTTCGTGATTCAGTTTTCTTCATTCTTCATAGAGTCTGGTTTTTTTGGGGGGGAGGGATCACATTTTATCTCCATGTTATTTAATAGTCTGTGTTTCAAACACATTATAAACTTAGTAGTGTATCCACATTATGGAAGGTTCAGAGGATCACAGTGACCTCTCCAGGAATTGCAATTTCCCTAAAGAAGAAGAGCATGTATTTTTGAAATATTTAAACAAAGTAAGATAAAGCAAACCATATAGACAAAAGAAAAGTGCACCATAAGGTTATTTCCAGAGATCTGTATGAATATTTCATCAAGTATCAAGAATGTCATACTTTATAGTTGGAATGTCAGGAACCATAGAATGTTAGATATTTTTCAAGGAGGCTCTTGCAATCACCTGTCTCTCTTGGAGATTTATTTTCTATGATTTGCCTTGTATTTTTGTAGGTAGTGAAGTGCAAGTGGATGGATGGCAGTAAGTTCCAAAAAAACTTTAGTGTGTAAGCGGCCTAAGCTTATTAATATTTGAATATTCAGTCTTTTCACCTTCCTGTGCCCACCTATTGGAGTCTCGGAGAATTAGAAAGGGTTAGAGACAAGCTGGAAGATCGGTTTTAGAAACAGAACTTTAGTGAGAGTAAAGCAAGAGTTCATAAGAGATTATATGTGTTTAGCAGGGCAGTGAATTTTCCACAGAGAAATTTTTGTTGTTATTGTTGTAAGGTAGCACTTGAAGGAAAGAGCTTTTGAAAATAGAAAATTGTTGTTACTGTGAGTGAAATGAGAATGTTTATAGATGAGAAAGAAGTAGTTTACATTTTACTTATTTATTTATTTAATTGAAGTATAGTTGATTTACAAGGTTGTGTTAATTTCTGTTGTACAGGGAAGGAGTACTTTAAAAAAATATTTTCCTATGGATTAAAACCGCTTTTACAAAGCTCATCACCTTTTCCATACATACCAAAGGTTTAGTAAAGATGTGTAACTAATTAACTCTAGCGTTGATGCCAGATTTCTGTTTAGCTAAATGTAACAACATGCAGACTGGTCCACAGGGGCCACGTCTGCGGGTCTCATGTACTAGACACCGCTGTGCTCTTGAATGTATTTTAGAGATGATTACTGCATATCTAATAACTGTGCCATTCAAACTAAAAGATTCAGAAGTAAAGAATGCAAAATTACAATGTATCCTTTGTTCAGGTTTAATGTTAAAAGTACATGGAAGTTGATAAATGTAATTCTGGAAGGCAATAGGTCCAGGTTCTAAACCCCACTCACTCAGCATATGTTCATGGAGTACCTTCAATAAGAAAGGCACTTGTGCGGCTTGTGATTTTGTTAATTTGTTTTGTGTTTCTTTGTTTATACAGTGGAGAGTTTTATAGGGTGAGGAAAGAGTGGACATGGAGATTATAGTCTAAAAGCCTTATGGCTTTCTAGTGACTCTGAGACGAACAATCAGTTTTATTTAGAGGCCACCATCTGTGAAACAAGAGGTTTCAAATTATTTGCTAAATTATTTCCTTCCAACTGTGAGTCTGTAGTGGTTGTTTTCTTTTACTGTGTCAGAAAGGAAATATTAACTCTGGTATCCTAGAACTTGGGTAATCTAATGGGATATTTTGCAAACGAAGGAGGTGCTAATAATTACAGTGTAATAATGGATGTAAGCTGGTACATGTGGTTGCTCCACCTCTAACATTTGTTGGTTCAGTGACAAATGATGGGGGAAATCAGTTAATATAGCACATACATGTACACACAAAAAAGACCTTTTTTATTTATGCACGTAAGTAGATGTGCTTTTGAACTGTATTTCTGATGTGCATACCATTAAATACATATAATAAATACATATAAGTGTCATATATATGTATACACACACATGCATATAGATACATAAAACCACTAGTGCAGAAACAGAGTGTATCATATAGAGCCCAAACAAGAGGGACATTTCAAAAGATCCTGGCTGTGTTGCAAACCCTTGGGTACATGATCAAGGAGATCCAGCCACGGGCCTGAAAGTGTCTATGGTGAGAAACCATGCTGCTGTGTGGAGTTTTTGGCAAATCCAAATAGGATCATTTCAGTGCAGACCTTTAGGGTTCTGAAATGTACTGGTGCCTCCTGCATCATCCTAATATAAGGCTGGGCCCTCGTTGGAGATGAAACCCTTAATGATGGGACATAGAGTCCACACTGTGACTGGAGCTGCCCATCATGAACTGGCTATTGATGTGATCCCATGTATGATGTAGGAGTAACGTATTGTGAAATGTGAGTGGTTCATTTGGAATTGGGCCCAAGCCGATCCAGAGTTACGAGTATATATCATTGAAGCACTGTCCCAGAGTCTCATGTCACTGGCCTCATGTCTGTCCCTCTGTTTCATGATGCTACTCTCTCATTCATACTTATACTGTGGAAGTTTTTGTATGATTAACTCATGAAGGAAGAAAAAACTCAAACCCTTAAAAAGATGGGTCAGCCTCATGTGTTAGGTGGATCTTAAGGTCAGCAATGAAGAAAATCCATCCAGTGGGCAGATCTTAAAAACAGTATAATTGTTATTCACTTAGAGGAAAAGATGGCTTGAGGTATAGATATACACTGAGTATTAGCAAAATGAATGGCTTCAAGGGCCTGGAAGAAATAAGACTAGAAGATTGGATACAAGAAGTCTGGGCAAGGGTGTGTGAGTGGGCTTATAGGAGTGAGCACAAGGTGCCTTTATGCTTCAGAGCCATGCCTGTCAGAAAGCAAATACTACAGAGGAAACTCTCTCTGACCGGACAGACATTATCACCTGCCCATGGATACTAGCCAGACTCCTTTCTTGGACACCACGGAGTTTGTGCAATAGACCATGAAGAGGATGTCCTTGGTGGCAGACAAAGGGGCTGTACATGGACCTAAAGATATGGTCTCCTTCTCCAAGGCTGTTATAGCTACTGTCACTGCTAAATGTTAAAGGCTAGAAGTAGGTAGGCAATGGACACAAATATGGTACCATTCCATGGGGGAGACCCTGCAGCTATTTGGTGGCAGATCAATTGAGGTGGATCCCTTTGACCTTCGAGAGGGCAGCAGTTCGTCCTAGGCACATGAATAGCCTGCATTTGTTTGCCTTTTCTGCTCACCATACCAGTGCTTACAGAATGCCTGATTCAATGATATGGTGTCACACACAAAAGACACTTGTTTCACCAAAGGAGGTGCAACAGTGAGTTTGCAGTCACTCCATGCCCCACCACCCAAAAGCTACAGACTTGATAGACCAGGGGAATAATATTATCCATGAAAGACTCAGCTCAAGTACCAGCTTGAGGAAAAACTTTAGAGTGGGAGTACTGCCCTCCAGGGTGAAATTTCTATAGTAAACCAACAGCTTATATAGGATGTTGTGCCTACCATAGCTAAAATGACCATCTCTGCAAGAAAGGGTGGGCCTTTATAACCCATCACAGTACCCCACTTGGGGATCTGTGCTTCCCGTTAGAATCCTGGTTTGTGGAGAATGGGTAGAGGCACTTCTGTCAGAGTCCTGCTTAACTGGAAGCTGTGATGAGTTTCACATGTGATCTGGCTACATTCCTAATTAAGTGGACCAGCAAAGATATTAAGAGATACTTTGCTCATCACCATGCGAAAATAGGGCTGCAGTGTCGCAATCTGAGCAAAGAGACATAGATCTGGAACTCAGAGGTGTCCCATGCACAGATGTGAATGGGAAATTGCCACAACCAAAATTTCATAAAGTCAAGGAAACAAGGGCCCTAATCCCTTGGGATTAAGGTCTGGGTGACCTCACAAGGCAGCAACACCGACCAGCTGAATGCTGGTGGAGTACGAGGCAAATCTGGAATCAATGGTAGGAAAGATTGGTGATGAATATCAATGAAGGCTCCCCAAATCAGCTGGAGTGTTGAATACTGTGCTTGGTTCACTACCTCTCTTTAAATCTTTGGGGAATTGCAACTGGCCACCACTTCGAAGGGTTGTACTTGAACTTCCCTCTTGGGGAAGATGAGGAATGTTGTTTTCTGTGCTATCTGGATTTCATAAAATGATGCAAGTGAATTGTGCAAGAGGTTGCCTGTCCCGGGCCCCATTTATGTGCTTTTCTATGCTGGCTCAACCCCAACATGTCTTAAAGTTTTGACCACTTGGTCCACAGAGAGCCCCAGATATTGCCACCATTGTCACCTTGTCTCCTGATGCCAGCAGTTTATCAGCATCCTTCAAGGTGAAGACCAGCCATTAGCATACCCCCAATGGCATCTGCCATGGAAAGATCCAGAAGGGCTCTGGCACCCATGTCTTAAACCAGACCAGACCCAGGAACATTCAGTCTCCACTGGGGTATGGCTTCCCCAGTGGCTGCCCAGAGGAGACAGATGATATTACTGGAAGTGTGGGGGACTTTCTGTCCCACAGGGTGAATCTTTACCAGTGAAAGAGAGACGATGGTAAGGAACTGGCACATAAACGTCTCTTCCTCCACCTAACAAGCTGTCCCAAGGTGCAAAGATTCCATATGACATCCCTAGAGTCGTTCCACTCGGCCAAGTAACTGGCTGTGGTTTCTTGTGAAGTTCTGCCCAGTGCGTTAACGGACCATCCTGTGTTTGCTTTCTCTTTTTGCCTGCAACTTCTCTTACTCTCTCTGGCTGACCTGGGATTGCTTGATCGCAGGCCCTGCCTTCCAGAGAACCGGGATTGGGGTGCAAAACAAGGCTCCTAAACTCCAGAATTTTTCTTAATTGAGCGACAAATTAAAATGAAGTCTAAAGAGCCCTAGCCATCCTGGCTGAAAAGCTTACTGACTTGGGTGCACCCGATGGCCTTCTCTCTTTATCTATTTCAATTAATTAATGTAATTAATTTCTTTCATTTAAAAAATACTTAAAGTTGCCTTTTTGGCTCTGCCTCATTTTGTTTTACAACTTTTTCATTACTCTACTCTGCATTATTACATCTTTTTTCTATAGTTCCCTGTATTTGAACTTTTTTTTTAGTGCAAAGAAACTTTATGTTGGTTTTTTGTCCTTTTCAGCACATGTCTATTTAAAGTCATCTCTTAGAACAAACAAGCAGTGAAAGCCAGGTCTCATCTATTCCTGTATATAAGTTTTGACGTATTAGAGGAGTATAATACATTTAAAACACCATTTTAGAGATTCCTCCCAGCTTCCCTCCAGTCATGCCCTGCAGAACACTAAGCTTTTCTGACCACACTGTCAGATTTCTCTTGGGCAAGGAAGTGTCCAGCACCCCAGTATCCCACACCATAATCAGGGCTTCACCTCTTCCCTCTGTCACCACTTACTTTTTAATTATTATTTCTGATAAAGATTCAGAGACAACATAAATTGTAAACCTGTGGTGCATTTATTAGTATTAAATAGGAATGCTTAGCTGGTCTTTATGTTATAACTGTATATTGGAAGTAAAATCTGAAACCTTACATACTAAGTTGATGTTTGCTGTCTACCTCAGATTTGACCTAGTTGTCCAGGTTCTTCTAGACTTGGACATCTCGAGCTTTGGGAATTTTCTGTCTGTCTGGGTTGTAGTTTTGTTCTGAATTTGAATACCTGCCACTTGAGTGCACACAGAGAACTTGACTCTCCAATTCTTCAGCCTTCCCTCCTAACACCCCTTTGGTCACAAACTTCCTTTACTCTCATTGTCCATTGATTAATTACTTCTCCCTCGAATGTTGTGTGATGAAAGCTAACCTGTGGGAAAGTTGAGAATGAGATTAAGGTTCACAAAAATGGTGAAGACCTCGGATGGAAGCTGCAGCAGTACTGAGTCAAATTCTCACTGAAGCAAAACAAAGGTGGCTACAAACATTTGAAAGCAAGTCACATTTTTGCACATCATCCATTATTCTTGCGACAAACAGGATGCTCAGGATTCTACATCTTCAGAATTTATTAGCTTGGTATTTAGCATGTTTCACAGCCAAAATAGCAGAGAAGCTTCATTATTGCTGGTTAAATTAGCCTCATGAAAATGTTGTTGGTAAAAGGTTACAGAAATGAATAAGAAATCTAACCAAGCAGCATATTAAAACATTTATCATGGTAATTTAAAAAGGCATTCTGATGATTTAAATCAACGTGGCTAAAGGGTAGAGAATTAGATAAAAGTTAATAATTAAAATCTAAATGACTTGATTAGCTCTTCCTTTTGATAAAAAAGGGGGCAAAATATAGGCAGATAATATTTACTTAAATTGTCCTCTTGCGAGAAACAGAGATCAACAAAATCATACCTGATCATACTATTTGTGTGCTTTAAAAAGATAACAGCTATATGATACATAAACTAGATTACTTCAGACATAGTCAGGTAGCCCTTTCCACATTATTTTATCTTAGAGAATCAAAGCCTAGAACTTAGCCATTTCTCTACTGAGATTTAGTGGAGTTTTTTTTTAATGAAATATTCTCTTTATATGCCTTAGTCTTTGCCATCTCTGTGAAATTTTTATCAGTAAAGTTAACCTTTTTTTTTTGCTCTTTGACATAATCTTTTTTTTTTATTGAAGTATAGTCAGTTACAATGTGTTAATATCTGGTGTACAGCATAATGTTTCAGTCATACATATACATACAGATACTCGTTAATGTTTATATGGCCTGAATTATTCATATCATCCTTTGTGTTAAAATGATTTTTTTTTCTAAAAGTGTGCAGAGCTTTCCTAAAAGGGATAGTGAATCAAGTTTTTATTAGTTTGGCGACTTTGATTAAGCATTTTGTGTCTGTGGATTTAAGATCAAAATAAATATTGTCTCCTCTTTTCCATTCTTAATAGAAACCAGGAGCTAAAAGAACTTGGTGAACTATCTCCACACTGGGACAATCTACGAAAAAATGTCCTTATTCACTGTGATCAAATGGTGAATATGTACCAAGACATTCTGACAGAACTTAGCAAGGAAACAGGTGTGAAATCAAGAAGTTTACATATTCAAGCTGAATTGCATTTCATGTATGTTATATAAAAACAATAATAAATAATGTTGTTGTGGGTATAGAAGAGCCAAGATTTAAAAAAATCTTTATTTCCAGCTCTACCATCTTGGCATGAAAAACAAGGAAGAAAAAATTACACTATTTTACCTCATGGCATCATTATAGGAATGAATAACTGAGATTTTTTTTAAATTAAATTTCTAATAAAAGCAACTCATACAGGATCTATTTTTCTTTCTGAAATTCTTGTCACATTTTTCTATGTCAAGTGTACTTTTCAAATTATGTGAGCACACATACAGACATTATTTATTTACTAATGATACTCAATTTTTTTTTCCACCTAGGGTCCTCTTTCAAATCAAGCAGCAGCAAAGGAGAGAAAACATTAGAATTTGTTCCGGTAAATCTACATCTACAAAGAATGCATGTACACAGCCCTCACTTGAAAGGTACTGTATCATATTCTTTTGAAAAATGAGCAAATTATGTTAATGTGTTCTTTTTTAAAAAGCTTGACTATTGGCCGGATTTAAAAATTTAGCAGTTATATAAAGGTGAAAATGAAACAATTTAAGCAAATAATGATCCTAAATACTACAAGAGAAACTATTTTTTTTCATTGCTGTGTTTCTGGGCAATACTTTGTAAATATGGCACCTGAACTGAGTTACAGGTGAGTATGCAAAATGAGTATTAGTTTTCTTAAATAGTATTAATGATAGCTAATAGCTACCAATTTTGCTGCTGTTTGAATTTTAAAAAATAAAATCAAAAGGAAAACAAGGCTTATTCTTTTTGCACCTATCTTGAGAAACCAGAGAAACCATAGGTGGACTCCTCTGCTGTTTCTCTGACTTCGTGGTGACTGTCAATAGAATCACCCTTTTCCCTGTGAGATGTGGATTTGTCAGGCAGGAGGTGGTAAAGTATTTTGATGTACTCAGTTGTGAGATACACTTTCCAAGAAAATATGTATGATTTTCATAACATACCTGAATAGCTCTAGAGTGAATGATAGGGTGTTGTATTCATTGCCACTCCACATAATTCCTTGCCATTGCTCAGTAAAATGGATTTTAAAATACCTCTCCTTTCCCTTTTTCTTTAACTTACTGCTGTATCAATTCTGGTGTATATTTAGGGTGACTGCCTTCCCCTATTCATCAACAAAAGTCCCACATTATTTTGTTTGTTTTGTCTTTTTGTTTTGGTTTGGTTTTTTTTTGAGGGGGGAGGTGAGTAGGTTTATTTATTTTTCTTTATTTCTCAATGGAGGTACTGGGGATTGAACCCAGGACTTTGTGTGTGCTAAGCATGTGCTCTACCACTGTGCTATCCCCTCCCCTCAAAAGTCCTACATTATGCCTGTTGCCCAGGATCTTTGCCCTCCACCTCCATTCCCTCTCAGATGTCTCCCCATTTGAATGATATGTTATGGTCATTCTACTTAGTACACATCTTCATAGGAAACCAAAAGTTACTTTAGATCATCAAATCCCTCATGCTAAGTGTATCAACATACACTTACAAACTTACGCAGATACATCTGAAGAAGGGTTTTAACACCCAGTGTTGTAACCATTGTCACAACACAGAGGGTACAGGTTTTAAAAAGTTAAAATAAAATCTCTGTTCTGCTTTAAAATTATCTGAAGTTTTATAATTAGAAAAATTAATTTTTCTAAGTTTGTACATACTGATGGTGTCTACAAAACCAGCTAACATATAAGGTCAAGTGTGGTTACAATCATTCTGATAAAACAATTTTGTTTTCTTTGGCAACCCTTATCAACTATCTGAAATTTTAACTTGGATCCTGTTCACCAAAAATTATGTGAAAGGTAAGAACTGAAATAAAAGTGAGATGGATTAGCCTAAAGCATTCAGGAACCTTCCTTGATTACTGTGTCTGTTAATAGTTTGAACATAACAACATCTAATGGTTTTAAAAAATCATCCAAACTGAAGTATCAACAAGTAATAAAGAAGCTAAAATACTTAAAAACTATCTGACAGCCAACATATTTTTTCTCTAGTGGCCGGTATGAGAAGACTTTTATGATATAGTAAAAAATTTATGTATTTTGGAATGGAACAGAATTTCAGCTTTACCATTTTACATATGGCTTAAGTCTGTTATTTGATCTTTCTAAGCAGTTGTTCTGTTCTGATTAAAAGCATGTACAACACGTAGAATGAACAGTAAGAGTTTTTATGATACCTGTAGAATTTGCCCTCACTGAAACAAATGGATCTGTCAGTTTTATCAGGACTGTTAAAATTGGAGAAAAGTGATCAGTTAAGAGCCTATTAGGAGACACTGAAATCTTGAATTAAGGAAGTAGCCAGATTTAGAGAAAAGATGATTTAAGAGCAGCATTTTGGAAACATCATCATAAACAAGTATTCAGTGACGGATAGAATGAAATAAAAGAGAGTAGGGTGACTCAGGTTACAGCCATGGATAGCAGTATCATCAAACTAGATCATTTGTTGGGCCAAGTTAATATGAATGTATATTGAAATATGCATTCAAATATTTGGTGATAATCTTGAAAATACTTCCACCTAACAAAGAGAAATTATTATCTAAGTGGCCTTTTGCTTTATACTTATTTCTTGAAAATGAAAGAACCATTCACATTATGCTGTTTTTTCCAAGGTAATATCTGAAAACAGACTAGAGTGAACGGAGATAAATACAAGGCATTTAGTTTTCGTTTCTCCAATGTGAAAAGAAGAAACTGACAACTAAAGATATTCTAAGTACCTTCTTAGGGGGACACAATTCAACCCACTTTAGGATATATACAAAAATGTCTTGTCTGGGATGACAAATAGCAAGCAGCAGAGAGAAGAGTAAGATTTTGATGTTACAGAACTAGGGTATAATTCAGCAACTAGAGGATTTTTGATGCAGCAGTTTTCAGGAAAAAAAAAAAAAAAAAAAAAAAAACTGGTTCCTTTTTTTGAAGACCTAAGGCGAAAACATGAGAAAGGAGTAGGTATTCTAACAGCCAAGAATTATACAAAGGTCCTGAATTCTATTACATATTAATTTTCCCTAAGGCTACTCATGTATTATACATACGATGTGCATGTCATATGTATACCATTAAATATTAAATTTGTAAGTTTAAAAACATTTATGTTTTGGTAAGTTTGAAAGTTCTTATTTTAAATTGAAATTCAGATCAAGTAGGTGTTCTATAGACTAGACCACCAACTATATACCATAATAGAAATTGAAAACTACTGAATTTTGGGGCTTTGCCACTTACTTCTTCGATTCTGACTAAGTTGATAACCTTTCTGAACTTCAGTTTTTTTTATTTGTGAAATAAAATGGTTGAAAGTTATAGATGGTAGTCAGTCAGATTTTCTACTTGCTTATGTAACATGTATTTAGGAGATTAAATGAATTGCGGTTAAATTTATTTAAGATCCATGGTTACTGATTTGACTGTTTAGCTGAATGACAGACAACATTTTGCAAGGTAATGATGCAAGTAAGATTGGCCAAGCCTTGGTATTTGTTGAGTTATTTGGTTGTAGCCTCCATTTATTTTCATTCTTACCATTAGTAAATTGCATCTATCCACATTTGATTAATATGCCAGCTATATTTGGAGAGGCAGCTTTGCAAACAATAGCTGGCAGATTCACCAAATCACAAGGCTAATGTCTAGCTCTTGAAACAAGCAACTGAGCAGAACTAATGTCACC
Organism: Camelus dromedarius; assembly: GCF_036321535.1. Lineage (NCBI taxonomy): Eukaryota > Metazoa > Chordata > Mammalia > Artiodactyla > Camelidae > Camelus > Camelus dromedarius. The sequence continues at coordinate 22,187,151 of NC_087436.1, forward strand.
ATGTCTCATACTGACAAATGAAATAACCTCCATTTAACTTCAGGTGCCCCCAGACCCGTTAAGTTAATTTTTTATCCTTGTTCATTACTTAAATGCAACGAATAGAGTTCCCATTCCAACAGAGATCTTAGCAGCAGTGACAACAGTAACACAAATCCCTGAAATTAAGAAGAAAAGTTCCCTCTCCCATAGAACTCAATAAATTTTATTTTCATAGAAAATCAGTTTGTGAATATGATAAATTATGGATTCTTATGATATTACTCCATGTTTAAGTTATTTTCTATGTTGTATATATAGTATTGTATTATAGTACATAGCAAAGAAAGAGTGGGAGGAAGAGGGAGAGAGAGCAAGGAAGGAAGGAAGGAAGAAGGAAAAAAAGGAAAACAGAAGGAACCTACTCTATTATATCATAGGGCTGCAGTTGGAATCAGGTGCATCACTGGCCAGGATTTACTGTGTAACTATGAATGAGTCAGCTAACCTCTCTGCCCTTTAGTCTTCTGATTTCTACACAGAGGGAAGGAAGAAACAAGAGGAGCTATTTCGAGCCCCCTGACTTCTGTCTCTCAAGAGTTTGGGTGTATCACCTCTTCAGTGAAGTGTAATTACCTTTTAGATGTATTTAATGATGATGCCAAATGGCTTGGACTCTTTTGAAGCAGACTTCCCTTAAGATTCCCTATTGCCTTGTGATTCATGTTGAAGTCATTTTGTGGACCATTTGGAAGTCAGGGAGTATGCTTAAATTGTTCCTTGAAATGAGATCAGCATGTCTACATTTTTTTTTCATCAGCACTAATTTTATAGTTGTAGGAATTTTAAAGAGATCTTCTGGGAAAAAAATAGACTTATTATCTCATTTCTATTATTAAATGGCTTTTAAAAGGCTACGAGGCAGCCCTATTATTAAATTTCAAACCAACCTATCATCTTTAGCTTGATTACACTCAACGGCTTGAACTCAACTTTCCTAATATGGTGTATCAGATACCATCTTCATAAAGCAAGGAATTTTTGAAATATAAAATATCAAAGAAAGACGATATGCAGATTATATTTTTTAAAAAAGAAAAAAGGACCTTACAATGATTTTGCTTAACTTTTCTTGAAAATAAAATGCCCATCTAGATTTTTATAATTATCTCCTAGTACCAAAAATCTGAACGTTAAGGGCTATTCATTTCACAAAGATACCTAATTTAATGAGCAGGATAAAATGAGGAAAATTTTAAAATGAGACAGATATCACTGCTCAGTTGTTGTCTTAGACCCTGTAGATAGCAGTGCTACACAGCAGATTTTTAGAATTTATTCCTCTTGTTTGACTGAAACTTTACACCTTTTAATTAGTAAGTCCCCATTTCTCTCTCCCCACCACACCCTCTGGCAACCACTATTACACTCTTTGAGTCTATGGATTTGACTGTTTTAGATACCTCATATAAGTGGAATCATGCCATATTTAACTTTCTGTGACTGGCTTATTTCACTTACTGTAATATCCTCAAGGTTTATCTATGTTGTCACATATTGCAGAACTCCCATCTTTTTCAAGGCTGAAAAACACTCCACTGTATGTATGTAGCATATTTTCTTTATCCATTCACCTGCTGATAGATGTTTAGGCTGTTTCCGTGTCTTGGCTATTATGACTAGTGCTGTAGTGAACACAGGAGTGCTAATATCTCTTTGAGATCCTGATTTCAGTTCTTTTGCAAAAACACCCAGAAATGGGATGGCTAGATCATATGATAGTTCTGTTTTCAATTTTTTGAGGAGCCTCCATTCTGTTTTCCATAGCAGCTGCATCATTTTGCATTCCCACCAACAATGTACAAGAGTTCTCGTTTCTCCCCATCATGGCCAATACCTGGCATCTTTTTTTTTTTTTTTTTGATAATAGCCACCCTTACAGATGTGAGGTGATATCTCATTGTGATTTTGATTTGCAGTTTCCTGATAATTAATGACATTTAGCATTTTTTCATATCCCTGTTGGCCATTTGTATGTCTTCTTTGGCAAAATGCCTATCCAAGTCATTAACCCATTTTTAAGAAGGTTATTAATTTTTCTCACTATTGAGTTGTGGGAGTTCCTTACAAAACCTCATCAAGTATACAGTTTGCAAGCATACAGTCTTATGTTTAAATCTTCAGTCCTTTTTGGGTTGATTTTTTTGTGCATGCTCTAAGGGTCTAATTTCATTCTTTTGCATATGATAATCATAAGCTCTATGCTATTTAATAGAATATGAACTATGAGTGGGTATATGAATGGATGAATTCATTCCCATCCCCTGGAGATATATATATATATATATATGCATTCTATATTATACATATATTCTAATATGTTTATTTCTGGATAGTATATCTAAGTATTTCTTTTTAGTTAAGAATAGTGATTCCCTGTATGATCTGAAGACAAATATGACAAAGTGAGTTGACCCTCAAAATACTTGTTTGTTTGTTTGTTTGTTTGTTTATTTATTTATTTATTTATTTATTTATTTATTTATTTATTGACATTCATTGGGCACTTAAAACATGCATGATGCTGAGACATTTGCATGTTCTTCTATTAATATTTGAAATCTTTGAAGAGGGATATGAGTACCAGAGCCTGGGTTCTGGGCAGTGATTGCATGGCCACTCATATAGGAGAAGTGATCCTCTACACTGTGGGTGCAGGGAGGCCAAAATTGAAGAGGCAGTAGTAATCCTGACAAGAAGTTAGAGAGATGGGAATTAAGGTAAAGATGGTTAACATGGATAAGAGAGAATAAAACTTTGGTAGCGGAGTGGTTAGAACTGATCGGAAAAAAATGTTGAGAGGAAGAGAGAAATTAAAAATGATCTTGAGATCTTCAGGACATTACTCTGGAATATTTAAAAGAATGAAGTATCTAAATTGGTCACAGGGAACGAGGGAGGAAAAGCAGGTTGGAAGAATCAGAAAGCTAAGCTTAATAGCTGGTTGACATTCAGAGATGTTCATAAGGCAGCTTAAGAACTGGATTCCTTAGTGTGGAAGAGGTCAGAACTAGCCAGGGATGGAGATTTTATAGCCTTTGGTAAAAATACAGCGTTAAAACTCTAAATGGGATGAGTTCATGAAGAAACAATAGGATGGAAAGAAGTAAAAGTCAGAACTTTGGATATGAGAGAGCTTGTTCATAACTTCGGAAGTTCTTTAGATTAATTCAAGAAATGCAAGCTCCTCCATCTAGATTTAAAAATAAATAATCAGTTATTTATTGAATGGAGAGTATTTGAGCAACTTGCTTCTCTTCCTTTACCTGCTGTTTAAAAGTCTCTTGGTTCCTTCAAGTTGACTAGAATTCCCAAGAGCAGTGAAGGAAATGAATAAAGGAACAGAAAGTTTCTGTTCCTAGAAAGTAGCTTTGGAAGCTGCTTGAAACTATGAATAAATTGAGGCAGATTCACCACGAAGCTAATAAAGATTAAGTTCAGGGCTCTGCATGTGCGTGGGCCTCCTTACAAGACTCCACAAAGGGCCCCAGCAACAAGTCTGTGGTCAGATGGTTTTGCAAATTTTGCAAAGTAAGTCATTTTAATCTCCATCAATTAAGACTACTCTCTCACTCAGATTTCCCCTTCCCTCATTCTTGCCCTTTTGCTGAGTGGTATTGGAGAGGCCATGGACAACTTTTTTGGAAATACAGTTAGGAGAACATTTAGTTTGGGCTTGGAGGGACCTGTGGATACAGTTTATAGTTTCTTTGGTATATTGTTGGTGTTGCTGGTTTTAGCAGAAGTGCAGTGTATTTCATTGCAGCATTATGATGATTTTTTTTTTTTGCATTTAGTTCAAATTAATGCAGGAACTGATCTTATTCAGAAGACTGAGCCCCAGAATCACTTTCCTTTTCAGACTGAAAAGTTTATTTTTATGGAGAAATTATCAAAAGTTAAAATACCACTTTTCTTTGCTTAATTGGTAGAATTACTTCCTATAGGGAAAATAATCATAGATAATACATACTGAATGCTTACTTTTTTTAACTACTTTTCAACTCCATTTTCTAGTTGAGGAACTGAGATATAGAGATTGTTAGGTAATTTTCCCAGTACTGCACAACTTATAATGGCAGAGCTGGGATCCGGAGCCAGGGACTCAGGGTCCAGTCAGTAACTTACACCACTGCCTCTCCATCCCTGGGTTAGAAGGCAGAAGCCCCTGGGTGTAAGGTCTTCGAGACTTTAAACAAACCCAGTAACTTCTTAAGGTCATCAGGTTTCTCATCAGATAAAAGAAGATGGACTAGAATTTAATGTTGGCAACTTTTGGGTGATCTCATGACCATTTGAGAAAGCTGTGACCCCTTTCCATGAAGTAGAATGGGTGCGCTAATCCACTTCACATCTATTCATGGACACTTTTACCCCTTTTCTTAGCCCTAGGTTAAAATCCCCTGGCCTCAGAAATCTTAAATTTTCACATGAGTCTAATATGCTGCTATTTTAAGAAAAGATGACATCTAGTTTATTAATGATATTTTAGAAGGGCAAGAGATCACCACTCCAGCAGTCTATTATGTGATGGTTCAGTATCTACCATGGTTTTGCTTGAGTTGTGTTTCTGGTGTTTTATGACCTTGAGTTCTCAGGGTGCTACTGAAGTCTTTCACTTGAAGACATATTTTATTAAAAAAAGAAAACTATTTCATTTGGATTTAACCACTATGAAGAAGTTATGGTGTTTACCTGAAGCTAATAAAATAATGTATGTTCTCCCTGTAAATGAGGTCTGAAAAACAACCATGATGTCAATACCAAATCAATTTGAAAAGGTTCTACTATGAAATTAGGTTTCTCAAACAAACTGTGGTTTAACAAGAGGGCATTCACCTTGTCTTCCTTCTTATGGCGACAGTTTTCATTAGAATGTAAAAATGATGGCGTGTTTTGAAGCAGTAAACTTAATATGTATCAAACTTGATGGCTTTCAAGATCAAAGGACTGAGTTTCAATTTAAATGTATGGATTTTTTATTAAAAAAACAAAGTATCTCACTGGAAAATAGATCAAGAGACATTTTTTATATTCTTTCTGTGTCACCTAAGTAAATTGCAAAACTCAATTGCAGACATTCAAAATAGTGTAAGATTTAGGATACAGGCAGGAACTACTCTGTATAGATTTTTTTTTAATGCACTAGTACTGTTCTGCCCTGAGTCAAAATGCATTAATATTTTGGTTCTTTTCTCTGTAAATTTTGGTTGGAAGATTGTTCATTATTGTTGAATTTCGAAATAATTGCAAATTAAATGATGCAAAACTAAGTAAAGTAAAATACACAAAAGACCAATTAACATGTTATCTCAGTAAGTCTACAGAAGAATGAGAGAACATTCTGTTCTACACAGTAGCATATAATTAAGATGTAGTCATAAATCAAGGAAATATTATAACTTGTTTAGGTGCACAGGTGGCTTTTAGAAAGATTGATTAGCTCCTCTTGCCCCCTTGAGATACGAGTTCATAGTTATTCCTGCAAAATTAAACAGAATAATGTCTCCAACTTCCCACAGTGTGTATGCTTCAGTGCAAACAGCATGCTGGAGATAAATGTTTGCAAAGCGTTCATCTCCTTGTCCATTCCTGTTCCAGATGCCCTGTACGATGTCATCACCGTGGGAGCCCCAGCTGCCCATTTTCAGGGATTTAAGAATGGCGGTCTTCGGAAACTTCTCCATAGATTCGAAACGGAAAGAAGAAAGTAAGTGATGACAGGATGCATTAATGATTCTGCCTTCTGTTTGGGGAAGTTTGTGTACAAGGTTAGGATAAAGAAGCATGGTCCATCACAATGAGTAGTTCTTGACATCTCCACCCATTCAGGAACTTAGAAAGTTGCTGAATTCAAAAAAGAAAAAGAAAAAGAAAACAAACAAAAGTTAAGCAGAAATTAAATTAGAATAAACCAAATGACTGAGATGACTGAGCGTATTGCTTACAGAGTGGCACTAGCACTGTGCTGGCAGAACATTTTGGTAGAAGCCATGCTGCTTAAACATAGATAGTGTTCTAGGATTAACTGTTGCTCATTCAATGGGATGGTGTTCAGATTTAGCTGAAAGTATAGTCTAATTTAACTGTGAAGCCAGACACTTTATGGAGACCATGAGTCCTAATTTATGACTCTGACGCTGCTAGTGATGTCCACTGTGGCTTGAGGCAAGGCACTTAACTGCCCTATTATTTAATTATGCCATTTGAAAAAGAGCCATCAATACAGAACTTTATCACTTAAGTGATGAGATTAAAAGAGGAAGCTTTCTATTCCTTAGGGAAAAGGCATGACGCAAAAAGCAAAGTATTATCACTACTATTTATAATTTTTAGATACTTTCTCGACTTCTTGTTTTGCTTTTAGCTACTTTCAAATATTGCATCAGTAGTTTATCCCACATGGGCCAACCAACTGAGTTTATCCTGTAATATCCTCTGGTTATGACTACACTCCTGTAAGTCAAAAAGAGGGTTATCCAGATGTGAAGGAGTAACTTTCCTTTCCTTTTCAAGCAGTTACTCTTCTTGGATTAAGAACGCAAATTTTCAAAGTTAGGGGGAAAATAGTTATTATTTAGTTACAGTTGGCTTAGTAATAGTATTAGAAAATCTGAGTGGCAAAACCAGAACGTTTTTTTAAAAGTTTTATCACATTTATTACATAATACATTTGTTATTTGGTGTCCAGATATTCAGGAAGAAAGCACTGAAAATAAGTTAGAATTGTCTAACCAATATACTGGTATATCAATGCATAAATATATATTTGTCTTTCTTGTTTTAAAGACGTTGACTTTGTGCTATTACAGTACTGTTAACACAACTGTGGTCGTTATTTCTCCCGTTTTTTGTTTCCGGTTTTGGGTTTTGTTTGTTTGTTTGTTTTTGTTTTTGGTGAGCAGGCTATCTAGTTCTATGAGATTCTATTACAGGTGTAGATTAGAGTAATCCTCACCATAAGTGTCATAAATACCTGTTCCACTACCGCACAGAAACTGTCTCGGGTTGGGTTAGCCCTTAATAGTCACACCCTCCTGCCCAAACTCTTCTGCTGCAGAAAGTGGCTCTGCTGCCCTATAGTTGCAGTAGGTGGTGAAGTCAGAGTTCCAACTGTGGGCTCTGGGGAGGGGCACCTTCTGTTTAATTCACGGCGGTTGGAAGTCAGTTCAGTGACAGACCCCACGGGGAAAGGGATGCCATCCCTTTGGGAAAATGAGCATAGGAGCGGAATACGGCTCCCTGCTCATGGGCTTCACTGGGGGGGCTGTTTCTCAGTGACCTCTTGTTGCACCGTCCTTTGACTGGAAGAGCACTGCTATTTTTGTGATATTCAACCTCAGAATAGGCAGTTATGGTTTAAAGTTTTCTGTTCTGTTGGGCAACCTTTTTACTAGTCCTTTGGCTATTCTTGGGTGCTTTTTTATTTGTCATTTTGCTGTATTGGGGGCTTCTTTAGCTCCTAAGTTGGGATATATAGGAGGCAAGGGAAAAAAAAGAAACATTGTGATCAATTCTTCAGTCCTGAGGCTCCTAGGCAATCTGCCTTCTTTCCTCCACTTCTTAGAATGTTCTGAAAATGATTTATATGTTTTGTCCAGAGTGTGTTTTTGTTTGGTGTTTTTTTTTGGTATGATTAGTGGGGAAAGTAAAATAGATTGTGTTTATTCCACCTCGTCTGAAACTGGAAGTTTCTACCTTGAGAATTCACTATTTTTCTCAATCCAGTTTCTAAATGCATAACACAGTGATAAGACTGAAAACTGTCCACAGGGTGCACCAAATCTACATGAGCATATATAAAGCATTGGTATGTGAAACATGGAACCTACCCTTATAATTTCACTAAATACTACTGTATGCTACTGGCAGAGACAAATGTTGAGGTGTGGGTGTAGACTCGACTATTTCTTGAGTTTTAAATATCTGCATGAATATGCAAGTTCTTCGCTGTTCTTCACTTCTCACTGGGGTGTTTGTGTACATGTAAACACATACACATATAGCTCTAGGATCAAATTTAAAATAAAAAAGGAAAGTATGGCCAATGCTTGTAAGCATTAATTTGCTTTAGGTTTTTCATATGTATTATATATCCCATTGCTTTATTAATGACTTTATTGATGAAATACAGTTTTTTAAATTAAAACGATAAGTTGATGTAGATCTTAAAATTGCCCTAGATCATAGGGCAGTGGTGTGGGACAAACATGGAGGCAGAGGCAGTACTCAGATGAGCATGGGATCAGCTTGTCCATCAAGCTGAGCGCTGATCTGACCAAACACTTTAAGCTTAAAATGATATCACACTATGCAGATCATTTTCTGCGGGCTTTTTCAGCAACGGGTATTGCATTTGTCGGTCAAAAGCAGTAATGGAGAAGTAAATATGGCTCTATGAAATAAGTACTCGTTAACATTTGGCAGGGCAGAAAATCACGTTAAGTGAAGGGAACTTTCTTCGCCTCTTCTCCCTTCAGATAACTACCCCTTCCCCCCAAAAAAAGATAACCTAGTCTTTTAGACCAGTTTTCTAGGGGAACTACCACAGCCATTATTACCGCTTCACTTTCATTTATTTTCTTCTCAGCTAAGCCAATGAAATATTGTCATCTGGGAACAGATGTAATCTATGTGATCTACTGTTCGATGAATACGTTAACCACATAATGAAAAGGGTTTTAACATAAGAAAGCCTTGCTTATAGTATTCATATAATGTAATTCAGATCACATTTTTAAAAAGTATTTTAAAGGCTACAAGGTAATTAATTAGGAAGATTGATTCTTTTAAAGCACAAATGTCTTAATACATTACTCCCTGCTCAGAAACCTTCAGGGAGTCCCGCTCATTCACTGGACAAAGTCTCTGTGACGTCACCGCACTGACTTTCGACCTTCATTGCCTCCTTCTCCTGAAGAGCTTCTTAAATGCTATACAAACTGTTGTTCCCTTAGTGGATTTCACTTTTCACCTTTCCCTTTTCCCTGCTGTGTTCCTTTCGCAAGAAATTCTTCTCTTCTTATCTCCCCACTATTTTCTATTTCTTTCTGCCAAAACCATGTATGTAATCCTATTCAAAATTCTGCACATGGTCCATCCTAAGATTCCACCTTCTCCATTATGTCTTCCTGATTTCTCAAGTGGATCTGACTCTTTGTCCTAATGTTTTATTTTTACTGCCCTTATGGTTTTCCCCAGGTCACAGTTATGGTGCATTAGGTTTGTTCTTGTCCAATTCTTTCATAATGATTTGAAATTCCCTTGACTAATAGGCGAAATTCTCTTGAATTTTGGATTTTCTGGTGTGTTCCACAGCATACTTAGCCCACAAGCCTTATTCCATAGCTCAAGTTCAACAGGCGTTGAAATTCATGAGTCAGATACAACCTGACTTAAAGTGCTGAGAACTGCAATGGGAAGTAAAGTTTCAAAAATAATCATAATGCAATAGGTCAATAATATATAGAGCAGGGGTGTTCAACCTTGGCTGCACATTAGAATCACCTTTGGAGTTTTATAATATTTTATCTATGCCAGGATATCACCCCAGACAGATTAAGTCAGTCCTGGGAATGTAGCCCAGGCATTGGTAAATTTTAAAAGCTTCCCAGGTGAGACTAACGTGTGGCTCAAGTTGAGAACCACTGATGCAGGTGTAAGTGAGTAGTGCTGGGAGAGACAGATGAAGGGCATGGAGAAGAGAAACAGAAATAGTGACACAGATGAGTTAAACTTAAAAAATGTATAGGACCTCAATTAGTTTTTGCAGAAGGAAAGAAAATCTACATAAAGGACTATTTGTTGCAATAAAGAAGAAAAGCCTTACATCACACTTCTTGGAAATTTTTGCTTGAAAATCTCAAACTTATTAAATCATTGTAACATGGAACTAAAGATGAGAATAAAACTGAAACCATTTTGATCTGGGAAGAACTTGGGCCTGAGTAACACAAAGGAGTAAAACCAAGCATATTATATATAGAGCTGTTCACGCTTTAAAAATGAGACTTTTCTAGGAGAACCAAAGCACCTAATTATTCATATATTATTTTAAAACCTGGATGTCTGTAACCTATTTATTCATTTGTTCAGCAAACACTTACGTGTTCCTGGATTCAGTGATTTACCTGAACACTATTTGAAAGCTTGTGGATTCCTCCCTCAAAATACGAATCAGTGCTTTACATCCAGTATTACTTAAAAGAAAGGGGAAAACTACCACAACACATATTTCGCCTGCTTTGATCACTTCTAATTTCAGCAGGAACCTCAGATTCAGCCAGAACTTTCACTGAGAAGGATCATGACCTGAAAGCACAGCCCTTTCATTAAGATAAAAAGCAACCTCATGAAAACCAAGCATCTTTGTAAAGAAGAAAAAAAGCCAGTGAGGGGCAGTGTTCATTTCTAATGAGGAATATTAATTCCCTGTGATCTGCCTCCACATTAGGAGCGGACTCAGAGCGAACTCCCGGCCGGAGGTCCTAATGTCAAATGCCTGCCTTGAGTGTCTGCCTTGGTTTTCCCTCCGCTCACCACTCCCCGACCCCCCAACTTCAATCTGCTCCAGGTCCCATGGTCAACATTGACTCCCCCACAGTTTAAAATGGAAGAGAGAGAGGAAAAAAAAAAAATTCAGAAAAGTCCCGAGGAAAACAGACTAAAATTTGACTGATAGAAATGTTGCAGGCTGTCCTTGAGCCTACAACCTGAGTCCGTGCTAGAATTTGGGGGCGTTTCCTGAAAGAAAGCAAAACAGTAAATACAAAGAGTTAAACAAACCAGCCTTACCTTTTATGAGGTCAGTGGTTCTACAACCACAACAGTTACACAGTTTCTAAGGAAAATGTCCTTACTATTGTAAGGAGAAATATGAGTAGACACTTTCCCATTGTCTAGTGTAAATAAGAGGCTTCTTGGGTAAAAGGAAAGGTGTCGTATCTCTGTAGCCTACAGTGAAGCCGGCACCCGATAAACCGGAAGTGGGAGAGATGGGCATAAAATCATACCGCTACCTTTAAAATTCACTCTTCAGATTGAATCAGTAACCACTGCTTAACTGGGGGGAGACAAAACATAAATTAACATTTTTCATTAGTGGTCTGAAGCTGAGCTATTTAATAAGCAAAACCTTCAAAGTTTTCCATCTCTTCCCATTTTGTACTTTCTCCAGGGACATATCAGCAAACTAGGCAGTAGTTACAAAGATATTTGTCTTCAGACCCTTCACATTCAAGCTTAAGACAAAGATCCTCATTTCTTTTTTGAAAGGGAATGAGTAATTCAGATGTGTTCCGTGAAAGCAAGAAGACTGCATTCCTGATTTGATTTTGAGCCAGTTTTCTTTTTCCTCCTACTTGGAGCTCTTTCTCTGTTTCCGGCTTGATCTGTAGATTTCTCTCAGAAATTTTTCTTGTCCCTCACTGGTGGAGCATTTCAGAGTCTGAGCTCATAACTCTATTTAGATCCATGTATCTGTGCTCGCTTCGGCAGCACATGCACTAAAATCCATGTATACTGTCATATATCTTTTAAGTAGCAATCGTTGATCTTTTAGTAGTATACATTCTTAATAAAGACTTTCTATTGACAGTTTTCCAATTTTGTAAATATGTTTATTGGAAAATGAAGACAAGTCAAAAGAACGACATTAAAATCACCCATCATCTCCCTCTTCAACATGACAGTTACTGGGGGCACGTTGGTGCAGCCTCTTCCAGCTTGTTTTTACACATGTAATCTGTATCTTTCTATTTTTTCAATTATAAATTGAAAAATTCAAAATGAATTAAAATGACTGTTTCTTCAAAGTATGTAAATTGAGTTCTCTCCGTTTAAAAAATCTTATGTGTCTTTCGTTTTTGGAAGTCATGCCCCCTCCACCAACGTTTGTATCTTTAAATATATCAGTCTTATAGATTACAGCTAAAATTCACCTCCTATTCACTTTCAAATATATATTTTTCTCTTTTGGAAAAAAAAGCACCAACATTTTTTTTTAATTAAGTATAATAAAAATCACACAGACTCTATGGAAATAAGAGGAAGTGTGAATAAAAGCCCTATCCATTCCTTTTTCTTTTTTCCTTTTGAACTGTATCCAGTAGCTGATTATGTCATTTTCAAGGAGAAGACAATTTAATTTTGTGTTGATTATGATTTGATTTCCTTGGAGGTATATTTTCTCCTTCGAGTGAGTCAGTTCCTCCTTGACCACATTTAGCTCTCAGCGCAGTTCATTTTTGAGCAAATACAATGCTGGGTCTGCCAAAACTGTGTACCTGGACTTTCTCATGCATGTGCACTTCCCTATATGTATCTCCCTGTACGCAACAACAGATCTTCAAGAATAGGCCAGTTTTAGCTCTTACACATCTACCACTTGGAGTTGGGAGAAAATAAAATAATTAAAAAGCCTTGTTAAGGCTTGGACATATTCTTCAGACTAAATGATGACACTTACAAAACATTGAACTAAATGTAATGTAAGAGAGTAAAAGGATTTTTGCAAAGTTGCATCTGATCCTAAATGAATTTATAATGCAGGTTTTCTCCTCCCTTGTTCTCTTTTTAACTATATGAAAAAATAAAATTTGCTTGTAGTACACAAATTCTAAGAATAAAGAAGCATATAGTGTGAAAAGCCTGACTTTTCTGCTCTACTTCCCCAAAGTAAACAAATCTGAACAGCGTAATGTATTTCCCTATGCAGTTTCTTCTGGGTATCAAACTATCTGAGTTTTCAGTGATCATGACTCTTAGTCTACAAACTCAGGTCATGGGAATGTGACACTCTTGACTTATAACTCAGTTTCATTTTTCTGGCCTCCATTTCTGGGTCAAGGCAGAAACGTTAATCTTAGATAATTCATAGGACTCCACTCCTAGGATGGATTGGAATCCTGGCTTGGGCACTTACTGACATTATGACGTTAGTCAAATTACCTCCTCTCTCTCAACCATGGTTTCCTCATTTGTAACACAGAAATAATATTGCTTACCTCATAGGATTGTTCTGAAGATCTGATGACTTCATATGGACCACACATTTATAATGGTACCTGGCACATAATGAAGGCTTAGTAGATGTTAGCTATTATTTATGTAAAACATGTAAACAAGTTTTTTTCCACTAAAGAAAATGTTCTGACAACCTTTCGTTTCAAAAACTATAAATCTCTTTTTCCAAAAGCTAAGTAGGATTTTATTGATTGAATGTAGCATAATTATCTAATCAACACAGTATTGATGGTCATTTAGATTGTTTCTGATTTTTGTTATGACTCTCTCTGTTTGCAAGATATACCTGTACTCTTATTCTCGTATATCTGCAAATGTATGAGTATTTCTTTTTGATAAAATTTCTAAAAGTGAAATTACGTAGTTGAAGTGGTGACATTTTAGAGATGCTGCCATATTGCCTCCACTAAAGTCACATCAGTGTGCACAGATACCCAATTGCCCACATACTCTTGAGCATTGGGCTTCATGAATCATCTCTGTGCTAAGCCCAGGCTTGGCTTATGAGTTTCAGACATGTATTTCCAACCATCTGGTAGACAGCTCCACGTGAATGGTATCATCCAAATACCTCAAAGTCAACATATTTGGTCATTTCTCACCCCTTATCCTCAAACTTCTTTTGGGGGTTGTTTTCCTTAATTAAGACACCATCATCCATTTATATGTTCAACTTAGACACCTGAAAAATCCTTGCCTACTTTTCTTCCCTTGCTTCTACTTCAAAAAAAATAAAATCAATTCTGTCACTTCTACCTTCTTACTTCTGAGGAAGCCATTCGTGTCAATAATGAATCATGGTTAGGATGATCCTAAACCCTAGAATCACTGTCGTTTAAATGTTCTGCTGCCAAATCTCTTAGTCACTCTCCCTCTTCCAGGCTGGCTCTCATCTAATCCATTTTCCTCACCTCGGTTGGAATAATATTTCCAAAATAACAACCTTGTGATTTCATAATTTGAAACATTCTATAGCTGCCTCTTGCCTGAGAATAAAGCACAAGGCGCATAATGCATTCCTGTATAATCTGGCCTTGATGTCTGCTCGGCTTCATCTTCCACTATGCACACCATCGTCTCCTCTCACACCACCCTCCATGGTGAACCGGACTGAACCTCCTCAACCTCGCAGCCTTCGATGACTCCTTGGTGGGGTCACATCTGCTTTTAGCCCCCAGTGTGCAGACACACTGAACTGTCTCCCTTCCCCTCTAGACTCTGTGTACCAGGGCGTGGACCAGGTCTGTATCCCCAGGAACTAACTTGATAAGTGCATTGAACAAATAAGTTATATGAGGGAGTAAATGAAAAGCGTGGAAGCATTGCCTGCCATAGGAGAAGGGAGAGCAGATTACTCTGCCTGGAGAGATCCTGATGTCTGTATTAAGTAACAGAAACAGGGGTGTTTGTGGTAAATGTCTTGTAGGCTTTAAAACAGCCATTTGTCAGGGATTAGAGTGTGTTGGCTTGTGCCTCACTAGGAAGAGAAAATATACTTCTGAAAGAGGGAAAGGTGATGATTTTCATTAAAAAAAAAAAAAACCTAAAATTTGGGTCAATATTAGTAATATGGAGGTGACTTTAACATTTAAAAATTGGCAACATTCTTCCAATCGCCTATCCAAAAGCTTGTGATGCAAAGTAGGATCTGAAGCTTAGGCAAGAATCACTGTATAAAGTGCATCAGTTTAGACTTCCTAAAAATTAAATCTTTACTTTAGAGAAAATTACTTTAATTGTAAATGAAAATGAATTTGCTAAATGATGCTAGAATTTATAGAGATAATAAATTTGGGAAAGAGAGCAGTGTCTGAAAATAAAACACATAATCTTAACTGTGTGATATCAAAAAATCGAATGACCTTTCTAGGAATTGATTTTGCTATTTTTAATATTTTTAAATGGATAAAAATTTTACAAAGTTGATTCATTCAATTCTTTCTCGGCTTTTATGAAAATAGAGTTTTCAAAGTAATTTACTTTATCTGTATTATTAAAAACACATGATTTAACATGGTGATTTGCACTCAAATCAGTTACCTTTTTAATCTGCTACTGTATAGTAGTCAGTAAAAATATTTCCCAGACTCCAGCCTTATTGGTTCTCTGTCTGCAGCCCTCCCAAATACACCTCAGGAAAACCACTTATTTAGGAATAAATGTATAATAAAAATAATAAAGGGAAAAAGTAAATATTTTAGATGTTCATGGATTTTATTCATAATAGTAAAATATTAATATTAGAAACACCACAAATGAGCAAGCTATTCTGCAGCACTAAAGTGGAACACTATGTTGTCATTTCAATTAGTATGTAGATTATGAGGTGTCTAGAGATGTACTTTAAAAGTACACCAGAGATTGACACATTGTAATTGGCTGTACTTCAACAAAAAAAATTTCCTATAAAAAGTTAAAAAAATCTTTCATTTTATAATCTGATATCTACTTCTAAAACATTTTCAGAATAATAGCCTTTAATGCTAATAAAATAATATGCACATAAAAAAACACACTTGCAGGAAAACATGAAATTATGTATACACAGAAGATATCGACCTAAAGATATTGGTGAATGTTTTGGAAAGGTAGTAAGTTTCCTTAGATAGATACCAGTAGATACAGACGAAGTCCTGTTTCTTTTAAGATAGTTTTGTTTTCTATCTCTCTTTTTTATTTAGTTGTAGAATGAGAGAAATATCTTTGTAAAACCCTGCTGCCCTTTCTGTGTTATGAAATAAAACATACATCTTCTCAAATGAGCTTTGTCTTAATTAGAAGATGAAAACTTCAGTTAACTTTATCTTACTATTATATGCTGTACCTACCATTATGTTACTAAATAAAAGATGTTTCCTCTGTTAGTTATGATATTATAATTTTTCCAAATTAAAAATGGATCAATACCATGTTTATAAAGTAGTAAAACATAATTAAGGGTTCAAACTGTGAAATATAGAGACCTGCACTTAAACTCTGGTTCTCCCATCTATATCAGTTGTATGTTCTAGGCCAAGTTACTTACCCTACCCAGCTTCAATTTCTAAATCTATATAATGGAATATTTGTTCCTCAAGAGAGTTATTGTCACAATTAAATAAAATAATCCTTGCAAAGAAATTAGTGCAATTCTAGGCCCATAGTATAAACCCAATAATTATTAGCTATTAAAATGAGAGAGAGAGAAGGAGAAAAAGGCTTGGGTTGTTAGTGTAAATTCTATAGTATAAACCATTGGCTTTATTAGAGACCCTCCATAAAAATATCATTGGATGTAACAGGGCAAAACATGAAGTGTCTTCTAAATATACCTTCTGTTTTCCTGAGTTCTTATCGCAGAATCATAATCACCAGCACTGTAGTATCATATGCTGGGAACATTTGCTTCCCCCCACCCCCCAGCTTTATTGAAGTATAATTGACAAATAAAATTTTTATATATTCAGGGCGTATAACTTGATGTTTTGATATATGTACACATTGTGAAATAATCACTGCAATCCAGCTACTTAGCCTATCCATCATCTCACATATTTAGCTTTTTTTTTCTTTCTTTGTGTGTGTGTGTGTGTGTGTGTGTGTGTGTGTGTGTGGTGAGAAAACTTAAAATCTACCCTCTTAGCAAATTTCAAGAATACAATACAGCATTGTTAACTAGTCACCAGGCTGTACATTGCTCTCCAGACCATGTGCCTCGTGCGTAAATGAAACTCTATTTCCCTTGACCAACGTCTCCCCAGTTCCCTGAGAACCACCATTCTACTCTCTGCCTTTGTAGTATAATCTGCATACCATGCAACTGACCTATTTTAAAACTATGGTTCAATGATTTTTAGTAAATTTATAGAGTTGTGCAATTATCATCACAATCCAATTTTAGGACATTTCCATCACCCCTAAAAATGTCCCTCAGGGCCATTTGCAGTCGAGGGTCCATTTACCTTTGCCTTGTGTTTGGAAATGGTTTCTATTCTTGTAACGTAGGTCACTCTGTGCTTTGATTAAGGCTTATGGATGAATAAGGTCCAGGATGGAGCTGAGAAATGTTTTAGGTGGGAGAGGACTGGAGGACCTGGTTAGGGTGTTACTGCATCACATCTTCACAGAGGAGTGAGCATGAAGATACCGGAAGCCAGACGAGGCAGAAATAGATCTGAGCAGACTCTTGGAAGTTGGCAGAGGATATTAGGGCAAGGAAATCAGAGATAAATGGGAACAGGCCATGGAAGGAAGTGAAAACACACTGGGCTTCGTTTACTCAAAGGGCAGATATTAGTGCCTGGGAACTTTTTTATTGGGGCTAGAATCAGACTACGGAAGGGCTATATACAGAAAAGAGGTCTTAATGGTTAAGGAATTGCAGATGAGAACTTGCAAACTGAAAAGGGGGATAGTAGAAGCCACTGTGATCAGAGCCAATAGGCAGATATCCTTTGTGGATGAGTGGAGCTGAAATGAAATGAATTTTAGTTTCTTTGTTCCCATCTTCATTAGCGTCACCTGTCACAGAGCTAATCAATGGCAGAGTCGAGCTTTATGCAAAATGCTGATTCTAAAATTTCCATGAAGCCAGTATTTTTAAAAGAGTAGTTTCAGAGGTAAACATCAATTTAAGCTTAGATCATGAAACTCTACATAAGTGAAGTCCATAGGAGACAAAAAAACAAATATTATTTTCTTTCAAGTTCTTTTCTCTAAGTCATACTTCTAACAGAAAAAGAAAGAAAGAAAGAAAAGGATGCATGGGGAAAAGCAGAGGCGGATTTTTTTTTTACCTTCTACAATTGCATGAAGCACGTTGTTAAACCCTGTGAAGCCAAAAGGGTATATTCAAGTGCACTAAGGTGTAAATTTTCATTTATTATCCACACGATTTTCTTCACAGTTAGAACTGAAGGCATGTCTATCCCTCCCTTTGAAGTCAAGAAATTTTTTTTTCTCTTTTTTTTTGCAAGTAGGGCTTGAGTAGGGAAAAAAAAAAAAAGGTGGAAATAGTCCTTAGACTTTTCTCTGGGGATTTGGTTCTGCCACTGGAGGGGAGGCACATCACTACATAGCATTTTCCAAAGTTCATCAGCCGTCATCTACTCGTGCCTGTCCTCCCTCTGTTTTCCTTCCCTTTTCCCTCCTTGCCTCCTCGTCATCTCTCATCTTTGTTTTTCCATGACTCGGTTTACCAAAGTAGTAGCTTGCTTGAGTAAATGGATTAAGGAATGGAGGTAGCGGCAGTGCAGGGGAAGAAAGGCAAGGAGAAATGGCAGAGTGAATCCCCGGATTTGGGGCCTGAGTGTGGGGCTAAGAAGGAACTGCTTTATTCCTCCCTCCTTGCCTGCCTCCATCCAACCTAAGCATAAGTCAAGGATTTCAGTGTCTCAGAGTGAGGGCAGTGAGGTGGTTGCAGTGAGTGTGGAGATACGTGGTTGGATTCCGCATAGTTTTGGAAGAGAAAGGCAGAATTTTCTGAAAAATTGGGCAAAAGTTAGGAGAGGAAGAGAAGAGATGGGGAGAGACATAGACCGCATCAAATGGACTTGCCATGAGCTAGGCTGGAGAAGCGGGTAGAAGCAGCTGGTTGCTGAGAACGTCCTGTCTGCTGATCAGGAGCTCAGTTTGGAACATGATACGTTGGAACTGTCAAGAGGAGGGCTTTTGCTTTTGATGGAGTTCAGGGAAAATTCTAGGCGAGAGATGAATGAATTTGAAAATGATTAGCACAACTGAGGTTTTTAAACCCCAAGATTAAATGAGATTACTTAGGAAGGAAATGTAGATTTTAAAAAAAAGGAAGAGTTCCAAGATCTGCTCCCTGGAGCATGCCAGCACTGGAGGATGGGGAAATAAGAGGCCCAATAGGAAGCGACTGAGGTGAAACATACACACAAGAGAATATAATCATTGTTTTAATCCTGTTCTGGTTGTCAATTAGCGTTTATGAATACTATTTCACTATGTGCTTTACTTTTCTTTTTATATCTCAAAAAATGGCACCTCTAGTAATAACATGCACATATGAGTATGGGTGGATGTGTGTGTATTCTAATTAAACAGATATTAAATAATTTAAATAAATATATATTAAAGTGTGTATATAGATATACATGCATATATACACTCCACTGTTTCATCGATACAAAAGTATTATGAAACTAATTTCAATTTAATTATCCATGATTTGTTGTATTATTTATATCCAATCAAGTATTTTTTGGTCCAAGCAAATATTTTTTCTTCCTTCTGGTTTTGTCTGATTGATGGTTGATTCAAGTGTTTGGATTGAGTTTAAATTTCAGACCTCTATAAAATAGAGTTTAGCTATATTCTTTTTATCTCAATAATTAAATTATATTCATAACTTTCTATTTAAGAAGCTATAACTGTTAAAATATATGACATGTTTAAAGAGTAAGGCGCTGAATAGGTAGATGAAATTTATGTATTCTTAAAATTATTTTGTGGGTGGTGATATTTTTTTTCCATACCATACTATTTCATTCTGGACACCAACATTGGCTTTTATCGTGGAAAATGAATCTTTCAGCCTCACTAGGTAAGATACTTATCGTTAAAAGTCTTAGCCAGGAGAACCAATGCCTGTTACATAACTCTGCTCAAACGGAGGCTGACTTAGGGGCAGGGGGCAGGAGTTACGGTTATGTCCCATGATGGTGATTGAAGAATGTATGGGGGGGAGGAGAGGAAGTATAGGGGGAGGATGGGGAGTATACTGGGAGAGAAAGGATGAAAGGATGATGGAAAAGGTCAGGGGAGGCAACACTGGTAATGAGACGGGAGCCAAACTAATTTGCCCTGAATATAAAGATGGAGTGCAAAAGTAGCCTTAGAGAGAGCATTATGAAAATTAGAATGAGTTAAGAATAAGAAACTTAAGACTAAGAATAAGGAACTTCTTTCAGGGTCATTGTGTATTGTGATCAAAGGTGTGGAGGACATCTCGCAGTCAAAACAATGGCAGCGGGTGTCTCTAAAAATGCTCAGCCGTCCACCTGCATCAGCCTTCCTGGGTGCTTGGTTACCAAGGCTGTGACCTACTGTAGCAGAATTGCTTGGTGTTGCCAGGGACCCTGCATTCTTTATTAAAAACACCCAGGTCCTGACCTCAGCCCCAAGTGAATCTTATACCTGATAAAATTTGAGCAGTACGGAGCTAGGGTATAAGGAAAGAACATGTAAGAAATACACCTTGTTGATGCATTTCCTCCAGTGGAGAGGAGACTCTTGGCAAGTAAGAAATATGTAGAAAAAATAGTGAAAATAGGTAGTGTGCTGGAATAAAGTAACAATGAACTGCCAGGGGAAAAGGATGTAAGTGAAGAAGGAAGGTAGTGTGACCAAAGTCCAAGAGAGGGCATGGGAGTGAATGTATTCGAGGCCAGGAATGACACACTCAGAAAGAGGACAGTTCTGGGAGTTGGAAGAGCAAAGACTGCACTGGTCTTGAGACCTCTGTCTTCCCCAGGATGAAGCCGTGGGAAGACCGTCAGTCCCCATAAGATGACACCAGAGAGCAAATTCTAATGACAAAAGAGCCCATCAGTGAGAAGGGACCGCGAAGCAGCCTCCACAGGCTGCTTTCTGTGTCTGGTCCTTATTAAGTCCTGTCCGCCGTCAAAAGTGCTGGGTGTTAAACGTCATCCCTGCCCTGGTGAGGCATCGTATCTTTAGATAGTCATTTTCTTTGCAGAAATAACACGGGGAGTTGTTTGATTTGCTAAAGATTGTGGTGGGTTGAATTTGTATCCAGTCTGAGTACAGAGGAGTAGGGGGACATCCCAGTTCATGACTTTCGTTAAAGACCTTAGCACAGCCCCGCAGAAGATGAGGTGAGCCAGAAAGACCTGGATACTTGACTGGGAGTTTTTTTTTCCCTCCTCCTTGCCATTGTTAACTTGTCATTAGCTTTAATTTGAATTCAAATAAGTCAAGTCATATGTTTTATTTTTAAGCTCCTGCTTCTGAAAATTAAAAATCTATGAGTACAAAATTAAGAGCAATTCTCACAAGTGTCACAGGAAAGCAATGTGTTTCTTAGCCTTTATAAACCTGCCTCATTCATTCATCAACTTCTTGTTCTATGTTCTGAATAGTCTAAGCAACCAAGGACTTTTTTTTTTAAATCATTGTGAAAAAAATAATAAATAAAGTAAGAATAAAATAAGAGAAATATTTATTTATTGTCTCCCTGAAGAAACTGATACTTTGCCCTGAAAATCATTAGTGTAAAGGGAAGGGGGGGGAAGTGCTTCCTAGATGTTAATTTTTCTTATTGGAGTCTAGTGTTGCAAAATTAATAGAATTATGGGAATGTCAATAATTTATCTGGTAAATGTAAAGAAAATATTCAGTAAATACTCAACACAGGTTGCAAGGTACAACCCAGCAAAGGGCTCCTGTTCCTGCAGCGTAGAAAGCCAAACTCTGACAGTGGGAGTTTGTAGCTAAGTAAGGATTGGTTGCAGGGCACCCAGCAAGGGAGTGGCAGGCAAGCCTCAAATCCACTCCAACTTAGTCTTTGAGTTGGGGATTCTTTTAAAGGGGAAGAACAAAGAGACTGGAATTAGTCATCATTTTTGTGACATTCCCTGGGAAATCCTTAAGTCTTATCCTTAGTCTCAGGAGTCAGAATGTCTCTGGTTTATGATTCTCTGGCCAGGTGGTCCATGGCTTGGGGGTCTGTTAGCTCATCCTGCCCTGGAGAAACAGCCTGAGTAAGTTAATCTACAACAGCAATTTTGGTGCATTAATGGTGTTATCCACAACAGCGATTTTAGTCATCTGACTGGTGGATGAGCACAGGATGGAGGTCAGAGGGGCCAAGAATGGGAATAAAGTTTTGGACAGAGATTAATCATAAACTTGGTAAGGGAACTTCATTTTAGGGGGACGTGGTTTCAAAGGTATTATGAAAAACGCGTTGATGGTTGGATATAAAGGGCTGTAACAAGTGTTGCACAAAACATTTGGAAGCACCAACTATGGTCCCTCTCTTCTTTTACTTTGGCTGATGTTTTGCTGTTTTACTTCTTTCCCTGCTGGAATGTCTGCTTGTCTTTCCTAATGAAACTGGCCGCAGTCTTTCTCATTCCGTGGAATTCTCACTCTGTAACATGCTTGACCATTTCCTAATTGATGATTATGAAAATCAGTAATTCTTCCATTTGTAATCAATTTAAGTTTGGTTTTTTTTACAAGTTAAATGAGAAACCTCCAGGAACAAAAATGGTGGTGACAAAATAGCATAATGGAATTTGTATGCCGTAAGTGTCCTTTTTCTATCCAATAAAATTCTCCATATGCCCATTTGGTATTAATTTATTTTTTCCCCATTTCTCTGCTATTCAAATTTATGCCCCCTGCCCTAAGTATCATGGGGGGAAAATATAGATAGTCTTTATTAAGTGTTTCTTGTCAAGCACTATTTTTGGCATTTCACATGAATGATGACCAATCTTACCCACCTCTTTGAATTGTTTGGATAATTATTCCCACTTACCTGATGAGGAAGCTAACGGCTTCCCAAGATCACCCAGCTAGTAAGTGGCAGAGCCAGGATCTATATTCATATTTGCCTAAATATAAGGGCTCCTACTTTTCTCTCTGTACTATGTGACCTCAAGTTCATTAGTAGTTAATATTAATACTAATTTGTTTTGAATACTAATACTTGACGTACATAATCATGAGGAATCTTCTAGTGATTGAGCAAGGACTGGATATGTTTCACCTAGTCTTTTGAAATATCTTGGTCATTTTACTGAAACATCTCTTTGGTTATCATAAAAAATACCTCTTAGGATAATTTTTATCTGTTCAATAGGAACGAATGCTATTTGGTGTTCTGTGTATCATTTGCCATCCGGTACTAAGCACTGAAAATTCTTCCTGCTTGTTGTGTAACTTGCCTTTATCTTTGTTGTTGCAGTACTGGATACCAGTTTATTTACTATTCACCTGAAAACACAGCCAAAGCAAAAGAAGTTCTCAGCAACATCAATCAGCTACAACCTTTGATAGCAACCCATGCAGACCTACTGCTTAATTCTGCAAGCCAGCATTCTCCAGACAGCTTGAAGAACTCTTTAAAGATGCTTTCAGAAAAAGTAAGATCCAAATCATCACTACAGTGGGGGAAATTCCCAAATTCCCACTGGTGCTGCTTTCCGCATACATTGCCTTTCATAGCATCTGGAAATGTAAAATAGACGAGGTTAAAAAGTAAGCTTCAAAGTACTGCCACAGGATCAAAATGAACTGGCCTCATCCTCTTTTCAAATCTTACTGAGCATTATTTTTTTTTTTCCTGGTAGGAAATGAAACCTATTATTGGTTTGGGTATATTTTCTCTTTTCCTTGGTATCTTTCGTTTTCTTTGGTTCATGGTCTTATTAACTGAATTAAATTAGATTTTGAAAATTATTTTCCTCTGGTGATCACCTAATTTTTATGCATATGAAGCTATACATTTGGGTAGGAATGTCACTTCATATGAAATCAGAACTTTGATATGGATTCTCATCAGGGGCACGGGGTAATTCCCCGGCCTCATTTTGCTTTCTACAACATTATCTACTGGGAGAAGTTTCTAAAAATTTCCCAAAGTATCAGTTATTGTTTGAAAGGCAGTGGGATCTCAGCCTTAATTTTTCCAAAAGGGACTTGCACTTGTATATGGTAAGAGGAAGGGTAGTCTGGCATGAGGTAAATATTCAACATCAACTTCCATAACTAATGAGGGCATCTGAATGGTCTGAATAGAGCCAATATAAAAAAGGACAAGTGGCAGTTTGATTTGAAACATAAAATCAGCTGTCCTGGAGTCCATTTCTAGTACACTCATTCTTAACCTCTGCACTCCGAGGACATTTGCAACTTATTATTGGATACAGCCAATAATATGCCCTTGAAGAAACTGACCAAAGGAAATTCTCATGGTATCATGTTAGAATAAAATAACAGTGTAGTTATTGCATCCCTGAAGAACAGATTCATAGAAACCTGAACACTGTATGTGTATATATATTTGACTCAGATATGTTAGTTTATAATAATAATACCTTGCATTTATTTAACATTTTAGTTAAGTCTACATTATCATATGTTTTTCTCATGGGATGTAACTAATATCTATTTTCAGAAAAAAAAAAAAACCTAGTATGTATTCAGAAAGGTGATGTGAGTTGTCTAATAAACTAAAAAGTGAGAAATTAGAACCCAAGACTTCCTGTTCAAAATGCAGTCTTCCTTCCGGGCCAGAACAGGTGCTTCATCAAGAAAAGGAAGGAAAAAACTAGCCCAAATTTTACACCTACTACTTTGTCAAATATTTTGCCAGGGACTTGAGGGATTTACGGTTAGAACATTGAATCTTCACATTTTGGGTATATATTATCTCCATTTCACAAAGGAAAAGATTGAAGGTCAGAGGAGTTTAAAAAATATGCAAAATCATGTAGCTAGAGTCAGACCCAGGATTCAAACAAAACTGGGTTCAACCCCAGGTCTGGTTGGCCGTGGAATGGAAGCCCTTTCTGGTATCTTCTATGTCGTATATGTGTTTTGAGATTTCCTTTTTTTTTTTTTTTTATTAGAAAAGAATTTGTTAAACAGATTCCTCAGCAATACTTAAATATTCTAATAGTCAGTAAATATGTCTTAATAGTCAATGAATATGTTATGGCTAAGAAAAAGGAAAAGAAGAGGAGAGTGTTGCATGCAGTAAAATAATAGAATTTATTCTTCGTTCATTTCTTTTTTAGATTTTCAGATGAGGTGAGGTTTTCCTGGGTTTACCTAAGCAGAAAATTTTAGCAGCTAGCACATCACTGCAGTGATTACAGAACAGTATTTTTATTCTTCCTGTTCCCTGGGCAGGGATCTGTCATTTCATACATCATTTACAACTCGCTGCAGTGATTTGGTGGGGGGTGGGGTGGGGGGAGGTTTTTTCTTCTCCATTAATTCAGCATTGCTCCAACTTTTTTTCCCTATTTTTTTTACTGAGTAGACAAGCTTTGTCTACTAATAAATCTGTCAGACCTTGAAATCAGGAGAATTTTTAATGTCAAGTTTGCAAGCCATGCATTCCTTTAAGAATTCATGCCTGGAATTTCAAAGAAGTATCTAAGTTAACAAAGTTTTGCATAGTCAACGAAGACAGTTACTGGCTTGTGGTTTAAAATAAAGTCTGATCCATGAATCTAGCATAAAATATAAATCATTTTGTGGCATCTTAAATTTTAGTATCATTTAATATGAGCAAGATTTAACTTAAAACATTTTGTTTTTAAGACCTGGGATTTGCACGCTGGATTAGAGAATAAATCTCTTCATTGATAGTCCCCTTGTTTCTTTCATTGACTCTGAACTGGCATGTTTGGAAAATAAGTTCTGGAGTTGTCTTCTTAGGAACTTATGCATATAGTATATTCAGTACATAAAAGGGACATAAGTGCAATTTTACAAGAATAAAAATTGTCTACAAAGTTTTCATGTCCTAATGTGCACAAACTCAATTAAATTGTTCTAATGTTTTAATTCTTAGTGTATCTTCTGATGGATAACTGGATTTGTTTGCTGCATATTAGTTTATGAAAATATTAAGAGATTATTTCATGTTGTGATGTAGGGTATAACAAAAGGCAAACTCTGACTTTGTATGAATAATCTCAGCATAGAAGACAAAGCATAAGCCAAATTGTTAACATAAGATATGAAAGGCTAATAATAGAGTGGGATGAAAATGCATTTTCCTTTTCCCTAGACTAAAAATACGCAATGCTATGGCCAAAAAAAACAAGACGGAGGGAGAGAGAGAAAAGTAGTGTAAAGAAATTCAAAATGAAAAAATAAGGACCTCATTGTAGGCATGTGTCTCATAGCTCAGATATATGTGTGACATTAGCTTCAAATGCCCACCATAGTCTGCATTCCATAGAGACTGATCGATCTTGCTAAGAAAGTCATTATTGTGCTGTTCATCACAGAGCAATATTGAGCATCTAATTACGTGTGATATTGTACTCAGTGCTATATGACAAATACCTCACAGACATGGTCCTTAACTTTTACAGTCTAAGGATTTAAAAGAATGGGGTATTTCGCAAAATGGTAACTGTGAAATGGTAAACAACAACAAAAATAAGATTTTGTCACCAATATTAGAGGCTATGCTCACAATATGTTTGAGAAAATCTCACACCTTTCAATTCCTACTATCTTTTCAACCTTGACGTAGTAGACCAAAGCCCTCTGTTGTGGTCAAAGAAAGAGAAGATCACTTCATTCTAAAACTTAACTTAGATGTTCTGTTTTTCTTACTAACAAAGCCAGAAAGTCAATGTGCTAAGGAGTTGAAGATACACATAATTTATAGAGCACTGATTATGTTCATTACTTAGGTACTGAGAAGGAATTTCTTACTGTTTATTCACCTCACCCATTCTATCTCAGTCCCAAACTAAAGAGAAGATCTCAATGAGTAGAGGTTTTCTGTATTTTACAGTCTGTGAAAGTATATATACAAACACATGCATACATACTATATTCTAAAAGAACTTGAAAATAACTAGTATCAGTAAAGGTGAAATTTCAGGATTAGAATTTATATTTCTTCTTTTCATAGTCTCCTTCAGATGGTAGATATTTAAAATGTGAAATAAGTAATAGTGTATAAAAACAAAACTTCTATTTATTAGAATATTGAAAAATAGGGAAAATAAAGATAAGAAAATAAAATACTATTAAGATTGATACTTGTACGTAAAATACATGGAATTAGAACTTCTGTTTCTTCCATGATAGAGTAACATGGATCCTTTAACGTTAAACAACAAGAAAACTGGAAGAAATGTATGAAATAGTGGTTTTTAGGTGTGGGAAAATAGGCAGCACAAGAAGATAAAGTATGCGATCTTTCTGACCGCCTAGCATCTTCCTGGAGGCAGTGCCCAGGCTGTAGCACAAGGGAGGGGAAGCCAAACAGTAACTTCTCAAGTTGAGGAGGCAGAGATTAGAGTTTGGGAAAACCAAGATGGCTAAAATTTGCAGAACAGCATACCAAAAGGAGGGAACTGCTCACAGGAGATCTGTGAATGAGTGCTTTTCTGAAAAAAAACAAAAAAAAAACAACAAGCAGACCCACAGGTATAGAGAACAAACTAGTGGTTACCAGTAGGGGGGAAGGGATAATATAGGGGTGGGACAGCGGGAGGTACAAACTGTTGGATGTAGGACAGGCTCAAGGATGTATTGAGCCAATATGGGGAATAGAGCCAGTATTTTGTAGTAACTGTAAATGAAAAGTAACCTTTAATAATGCTATTTAAAAAATTAAAAACCCACTTTGGTAGCAATCATAATAAAATAAAAGCTCTTTACCTGAGTGCTGATTTGTAAATATGTGCAAATAAACTACTGAAATCCAGGGAAATACATATTAGAAATAAGCAGACAAAATAATTCCTGGTGGTCATGTAGGACTGGGAATAGTTTACCTTCTCACTGGCAGAGTGCAAAGACTTTGTAATATAGAGGGCATTGCGTAGAGCCTCCAGAAGGGTATGGCCCTCGTAGTGAGGCTAAGTTTGTCCTAGATTGAAGGCTGCTCTTGATCCACTCTAACAAGGCTGAAAAATAAGGCTTGAAGGAATCTTCCTGAGTCCTTCTGGTGTGAAGTAACTTAACTTCAAGCCAAAACAAAATCCAACATTATTTAAAAGAATACAGTAAAACCTAGCAACCAAGAATGTAAAATAAAAAATACATGGCATTAAATAAGCATATACCAAGCATGCAAAGAAGCAGGAAAATGTGACCCATAACCAGAAGAAAAATCAAGCAATAGAAACAGACCCAGAAATGACAGAGATGATGTAGTTAGTAGCCTTAGTTGTTAGTAGTTAGTAGTTAAGAAGCTTAACATGGCAATTAAAAACATACTAATATATTTTGGAAAGCCAAGAAACTTATAAACAGGGTGGGGAGAAAAATGGAAGATTAAAAACAGGATCCCAGAGAACTCAAAGAAAAGTGAAATATGATTTCTGAAATAAAAATATGCACTGGGTGGAATTAGCAGATTGGTCACTTCAAAAGAGTAGATAGTGAATTTGCAAATCTAATACTAGAAACTATTTAAATGAAGCACAATGAGAAAAAGACTGAACAAAATAAAACAGAGCGCCAGTGACTTCTAGAACAATACCAAGAAATCTGACATGCATGTAATTAGAATCCTAGAATAAAAGAACAGGGGGATGGAAAAATATTTGCAGAAATGATGGCCAAAATTTTTCAAAATTTGATGAAACTGCAGATCCAGGAAGCAATATGTATTCCAGCAAAGTAAATGTTTTTTAAAAAAGAGAAATACATATATATATATATATATAAAATCATTAAATTGCTGAGAAATAGAGATAAAGAGAAAATTGTAAAACAACCAGGGGAAAAAAAATCACATAATCTGCAGAGGAACATAGATGAGAATTATAAAAGACTTATTAGACACTACACAAACCAGAAGATAGTAGAGTAACATCTTCAAAGTACTGACATATACCAAAAAGTTATAATTCCTTATCTAGAGAAGATGTGCCTCAAAAATGAAAGTGAAATAAAGATCACTTTAGACAAATCCAAACTGAGGATTTTATAGTGGACTTGCACCACAACAAAACTTAAAGGAATGTCTACATGCAGAAAGGAATGATACCATGGAAAATTTGGATCTACACCAACGAAATAAGAGTACCAAAGATGGTAAGTATGTGGACAGAATTTAAAAATCAAATGTTTAATTTACTCATGCATATTTACCCTTTAAACAAAAATAATACCAATTCATTGCAGAGTTTGTAACATATTATGTAAACACAGATCTATAGATCAATGGAATAGAATAGAGAATCTAGAAATAGACCCATACATATGTGTCTAAATAAATTTAGACAAAAGTGCAAAGAAAACTCATTGGGGAAAGGATATCTTTCTAACATATGATGCAGGAACAACTGGATATCCATATGCAAAGTAAACCTTTCTTAAAACTTAATATATAAGCTAAAAGAAGAAAGCAAAAAATAAAAATTAACTTTTAGAAGACAACATAGAAAATTTTTGTCATTTTGGGTTAGACAAATATTTCTTTGATAGAACTCAGAAGGCATGGACCAAAAAAAAAGGAAAAGAAAGACAGACAGAAAGAAAGAAAGAAAGAAAAAACAAATTATATATGACTTCTTCAACATTAAAAACTTTCATTAAGATTTTCAGAAGACACTATTAAAGAAAACGAAAAGGCAATCATAGACCAGGAGAAAATATTTGTGAACTAGATATCTGACAAAGGACTTGTATCAGAATATATATTCTTACAACTTAATGATGAAACAAACTCGATTAAAATGAGCAAAAGAATTGAAAAGACATTTTGCTAAAAATGATGGATGGCAATTAAGCCCATGGAAAGATACTCATCACCATTTGTTATTGGGGAAATGCAAATTTAAACTAACATGAGGTACCATCAATCACCCACTAAAACAGCTAAAAGCAAAAGGGCTGAGCACAGAAGAGTTAGCCAGGATAAGGAAAAACTGGCGCTTTCATCCATCATTGATGGGTACACAGTTGTTTGCACAGTTTGGAAAACAGTTCAACAATGTCTCTTAAAGCTTAAAAAAAAAAAAAATGATCTAGTTGTCTCACGCCTAGTTTTTACCCTGAGAGAAGGTGGATTCTGTAGGTACTGAGAAGGCTGCTGAGCGAGGAAGACCAGGAGGTGTATTTTGTGAAGATCATCTCAGGAGCAATAGGGAGGCTGAGCTAGGACTGAGGATTTGAACTACTGAGCATCACAAAATGCCAGTAATGCTTCTGAGGGAACTTGCTAAAATACAGATTCTGATTCAGTAGTTCTGAGCTGGGATTCAAAAGTCAGCGTCTTAATATTGGTGACCTTGGATAGCATCCCGAAAAAAGTAACAATTAGTTTAAGGTAAGTCAACCAATAAGAAGACTATGGAAGTATCAACATGGAATGCAGAAAGAATTTTAACTGGGATTTACAATGGGAATATAACATAAAGGTCAATCTTTGAAACTGTTGGAAAGGTACAGCTGATAAAACTTGATCACTAACTCAGAAAGTAACTATTACTGAAGATGATCCAGATGTTAGAACTCTGAGTTGCTGAACAGTAGTGATACCACTCAGATGGAAAACTGGAAGAAACACATTTATTTAAAAAGCTTGAGATCAGGCTGGGACCTCTAAACTCAGAAGATTTGCAGATGGAAGCACTTGACAATGCTGCTTCAGAGGTAGGCAGAATTCAAGACCTTAGCATAATGAAAAATGATGCTTGAAGTTATGGCACAGTGAGTTACGTCACCAATGGTAAAAATGTTTTTAAGAAAGTGTTTTAAAATCCTTTAGGGGCCACTCACCACGTTTTGAGTGTGTAGGGGATTATGAGTCAACAAAAGAAACTGAAAAGGTCAGTCAAGAAAGAAGCATAAATAGAAGAGTACACTTCACAGTTTGCAGTGAACTCCCATAAGAGTCTCACGGAGAAGCACTGTAATTTTGTACAAGCTGAGGAAGTGTGGTTATGTGATTTAGCCAAGGTCAAGTGGATAATTTATATAAGCTGCCTGATGTCAGGTAGCCCTCCTGGCTGAAAGTTCAATGTTCTTTCCTTTAGGGAATGTTAAACACATATCAATGCACCGATGTCAAGTATAACACTATGGCTCTATGAAATCATTAGAACATATCAAGTTTAAAAATAAACAGAATTCTTTTTTTTTTTTTTTTTTTGCCATCTACATGACTACTAAAATGATAATTACTTGTTTATGGTATCTCTATATGGCAGATAGGACGAGGCATGGCCATGAATTTTTTCAGTGATTCTAAGGAGATTCTGAATAGAATGAGACTTTGCTTAATTTGTTGAGTCCTCTAGTTTAGAAGAGTGGTTCTGAATGAACATATCCTAACTACTCCTCTGGTATTAATATTCAGGAAACTAGGGATCGTACCCCCAGGAGAAGCAATTTTTAGTAGTTTTATACTGGCAGATAATTCTGTATGTTCCTTTGAAGAATACTTGTAGGGGAATGTGAATTGGAAAAATGGCAGTAAGGCAAGAAAACTTTTCATTTTTAAGATAAGATTTCTTTCTCTTTTTAAAATATGGAACAAGTGAAATAGATATAGCTTAGGTTCAGAAGTTAAGCTTTTTTTTTACTTTATTCTTATGCTGGTATTTTAAATGAATTGTTTTGCCTACCCTTACAGTAACATTTAGACAGCTTTTCTTTTTCATTTATTGTAGTCGACACTAAGGAAAAAAAAAAAGGGAAAAGGTTTTCAGAACTCTGAGTAAATAGGCAGCTCAGAGTCACTTATTTCCCATGACATTTAACTCCCCTAATATTATCTCAGTAGCAAGAACAGCAACATACCAATGTGTCAAATTGAGTGACTACGTTAATCTCTTCAGGCTTGTTTATTTTGATGGTAAAACGTCTAGGTCTGCATTGGTCTACATTTACCAAGTAACACTGGTCAAGAAAATTAAGATTTTTTCCAGGTCACATGGATTTTGCCATGGAATAATTTGCATTTTTCTAACAGAATATGATTCTACACGCAGGATCTTGGTGATCCAGAGAGTTTTCAAGGAGTCAGTTAAAATTTTGAGTGTAGACACAAAGTAGATCAGCTTTTACTGTGTTTATTTAAAATTTTGTGTGTTACGTTCAGCTATCCTCCAAAAAGTCTAGGTTGTAAAACTGCAAGAATCGATTGTATTATTTCCCATGTCTTTGGTAATAAATCAGCCTACATGAGATTTGAATAAATGAAAAGGAAACTCTGTGTGTGCATGCTACGGGAAGAAATGATGGTGATTATAAGAACCATAGGAAATTTCATTGGCTGTGAATAGTATTCAGCTACAGAGTAATTAGTGAGTGTTGTGGAGAGTGGAGCTGTGGTAGCAGGAATTCAAAGAAGTCAAGCTGTTCTGCTCTAAAAATAAATCAAAAGAACTTATTGAAACTATCAATAGGGAAATAGTTTAGTTAAACTGAATGGAAGCAAATTCACATTTTTAATATGTAATTCACATCGATGGACACATCCATGCTATTTGGAAAATCATGTTAACAGCATGTTTCCCCGTTTTGCTGTAAATATACTGACTTGTCTAAGTACCATCTAGCCAGCTTTTTCAGCAGTTCTTTGAATTAAAAATCTACCTTTTAAATTTTTATTTTCTAATTTATTATAGAATACTTTACATCTTTTTATTCTAATAGATCCTTTTTTATTATATTTCTTATCTACACCTTCAAAGTGCCTTCAGTGTGACTAAGAGATTAACAGATTAAAAGAGTGTTTAAAATATCCAGTAAAATTGAGCAGTGCAGATAGTTACATCAGCAGTTGTGGGCACAGTCACTAGGAGAGCCGGTAGATGATCAGAACACTTGGGGAGCTGGGATTAGAGAAGAAGAGGAAGATGACCAGGAGCATCTAGGCTGATGGTTGTGGTAGAGATGTGAGTAAGCAAACTTGTTAGCAAACTTGGTCCCTGTTTCTTTTGCGCTGCCGATCAGCAGTCCACCCTGGACAGGTCACCACGCTTCTGCTTAGTGATTTTTTCAATCTGGTTAGTGGAAGAGGTCCACTCAAGTTCTCTTCTAGCTCTAGAACTTCATGGTCTAGTACAAAGCTGTACCCTGCAGATACGATGTAGTCTTATTAGGCACTTGTTTTGCATGTGGTGTAACTGGTTTTCCATGCTTGCTGACATTCACAGCAGGGAGATTTAGAAACAATTTAGTAGCCATTATTGGGCGTGGCACTGTTGAATGCATATCGAGAGAGCACACATAAATGATTACCTTGAGTTGCAGCAATAGTGAAGACAGCATTATATCCGAAGTGTCTCAAGAAATGGTGTTATTCGAAATAATGCTATGGGTTAAAAGGCCCCTTTCCAACAGATTACAAAATATAAATATGTTAACGATATGGGTCAGTGCTTGAGTTAGTTCTCTGCTCTTTGACTGAACAGATTGTTAGGCCACGTGCATGTTAAGTGTACTATTATACATAAAATCAATTACTGCACCCTCCAGTACATTATCTGGTGAAGCCATTAAACATTTCATCAGGAAATTGCAAAGTACAGCTGTAAAAGTTCTTTATTGTTGGGAAGCCTTCATTACAATAGTACTTACTAGATATTTACTACCAGCTTGTAAAATCTACCATGGCAAGTTTCACAGTAACCTCGTTAACACTGAACATTACTGAAACCATTTGGTAGAGGAGACAGTTTAGGGGGTAATAATAGGAAGTAAAAGCCAAATGTTTTCAGGGGAAAAACTGTCTGTGTCATCTCTCCTGTTGAAATCTGTCCATGATGCTAAAAAGAGAAAAAGCTCTCCTGCCTCTATTTTTTTTTAAAATATGTCTTTCTTTAGCAATTAATTATGTTTAAAATATAAACTCTACATAGTCTGATCCATTTTCTTTAAAGGTGTGTTTGGAATTACTTGAAAGGCACAGCGGGTAGATAGATGGTGTTCAAATGGTAATCCTCAGTGAAATACATCTCAAGACAAGATTTGGAACTGAAAGAGAGGGGGCTGAGGAGACAGATGGGGTTTACAAGGCATGTAGAACCGCAGCGTTAACTTTAGAATAGGAGACGCAGGCCCTGGCAGCAGCCCCACGCCAAGCTATTGTCCGTCGATTGACATGAATCATTTTCTCTCTCTGTTGCCGGTGCTTTTTCCACCATCCACACCACTTAAGTGCCAACGGATCTGCAGCTGACCTTTCCATAGCTCTACGTGGAGATGCCTACCATGCTGTTTCTAATCCTCGCCCGTTGCTTTCCAGACAGAGCATTTTGTACATGCCTTCAAGGATCAACTGGTCAGAAGCGCTCTTCTAGCGCTTTACACTGCCAGGCCGGGAGGGGTCCTTAAGAAGCCACCGTCTCCTAAGGACGGCACGGAGGAGCACAGTCCCCAGGACCCCCCGCCGCCGATGAGAAGACAGGACTCCATACCGCATCATTCAGACTATGACGAGGAGGAGTGGGTAAGTCTTTTTTTTTTTTTTTCCCCACATGACTTGCTTCCTGATATTAGTTCTGAGAAGTAAACCAAGAATGATAAGAAATCTCTGCTTCTCATCGAAAGAAATCAGAAAGCAGTCATAATACAGATTGTGGGCGAATAGGTCACATTTTTCCTTAGGGGCAGTTTGTAAGTGGAAGTTTTATTCCTGATCATATTTTATTTGATGTAAAAAATGTAAAAAATGATGCTCCAAGTTCTCTAAAATTGGAAGAAGAATGACCACATAAAAGCATCTGAAAAAATAACTAGTAAGGACAAATAAACAAAAGAAGGCAACATGGTGGTAGGAACTCTAGGTGGACAGACTAAAGCAGGAGAGAACCAAGATGCTGAGTGAGAGGGCAGTGTGTTTTTCCTGCATACATATTAATACATATTAATTATCAACACATTAATTGTTCAAGAAGCTTTAAAATATATGCACATCACACACAGAGAGAAAGAGACTCTTTACTGTATCGTATGTATAACCAAGAAAATACTGTAGTATCCTAGCTGTATTAGATATTAAACAGCTAATGATTACTTTTCCTGCCACCTGA
Organism: Camelus dromedarius; assembly: GCF_036321535.1. Classification (NCBI taxonomy): domain Eukaryota; kingdom Metazoa; phylum Chordata; class Mammalia; order Artiodactyla; family Camelidae; genus Camelus; species Camelus dromedarius. The sequence continues at coordinate 22,221,941 of NC_087436.1, forward strand.
AGTGTTTGGGAAGTAATTTATTTGATAGGCCCAGTTGCTCAAAAAATTGCTGTCTGAGGGACTCTGACATGATACCTGCTCTTTCTTTTGATAAAATTTCTATCCCAGGGAAGACAGAGCTGGGCTTCAAGAAGTAAATGCTGAATAAGTATTTGCTGTTGCTGATGAAGATCGCGTTTCTCCCACTGAGTCATTTTCAAAAGAGCAAATCTAATATCTCTCCCTTTCATCTTCAACTTCTTCTTCAATTTATTCACAGCTCCAAGGCATGCGTGTCTCTTAACCTCTCTGAAGTTCAGTTTTCTCAACTGCAAAATGAAAATAAGAGCCCCTGTTCTGCTTAGCTCTTTGTGTGGTCCTGAGATAAACGGTTCACTTGTGTGACGATGCCGTGGTACCTGGAAAGGCCCGGGCAAATGCATGGCATTACATTCGTATTACCGTGGTCTGCATTCTTTTGTACGACATGTAAATTATATAATCTTATTATGAGGGTCAATGCTACCCCTTGAGATAAATGAAGAAACGGGATAGATCATAAATGTGGATTGCAAATTTTTTATTTAAAGAATTTGGGTGGATTAGAATAGAACCTGTATTTCACTGAAACACACAGTGTTAACTTTTTGACAAATAATTACCCTTGTATATTAGATCAAGTGAGAATTTTAGAATTGAGTATCTTTTGAATTCTCATGATTTTCACCTTGTGTTGTGCAAACCCTCTCCCACACCTTGTCCTCAAACTGTCCTCCTTCCCTCCCTCCGTATTTCCTTGTCTTTTGATTCATTTGGGACCTTCTAGATCACAGGTGCTCCAAATGGGAAGAGAAGTACTACACCCATAGGTCCTAGTGCTCAGAATCTAGTGGTGGATAAGCATGTGTTAATACGTCGTTACAAACTGTTGTGACCAGGACGGGGAGAGACCAGTGGGAAAAAACAGGCTCTGCTAAAGAGACTCCAGCTCAAAAGTTTAAACACAGAAACTTCTCATGATGGGGAAAGAAGGCAGAGAGTGGGAAACTTAGTGAGCTGGGGAGGTTTCCGGGGCACTGCTCAGTTCAGTGGGTGTGAGCGAGCCCCTGATCTGCCGGGGTCACTCACTGTGCGTGTCCCGGGGACACAGAGGTGAACCGCCCAAGGCTGCAAGGGCTCCACTGCCTGTTCAGGGCTCTAAAAAGACAAATGGCAATGACATTGCAGTTTAGGGTTACACATGGGGTAAAGCAGGAGTCTGGTGGTCACGCAGGGCTTCCAGAAGTAATTCCTAGGATGTAAATGTGAACAGAAGTTGACAGCTTGAGAAAGAGGATGAGGTGGCCTTTAGACTGGAGCACATTAGGTGACAGATGGAGAGAGAGCTTTGGAGTGTGTGTGTGTCTGTGTGTGTGTTAATTAGTGTTGTTTTTGTTTCAAAAGTGGTGAAATTGAACATGTTTATCCTCCAAAAGCCATCTGAGAGGCTGAGAGGCAGAGAGGCAATGACTGATAGAAAGAAATCCTAACAGAGAAAAGATGACCAATTTTAGGAGGCAGGAGGAGAAGAGTCCTGGGCAGAAGGGTGCCCTTCTGCCAAGACTGAAGGGAGGGTGTGAACATGGACTTAACTTTTGTGAGGGTGAATAGGGCTGGATGAATTCTTTGTTCTTTGTTTAAAATATTTTTTTTCTCCAGTTTTGTTGCGATATAACTGACATATAACTGTGTATTAGTTTAAGATGTACAGCAATGATTATAAATATATAATATATACATAGAAGTAATATGGTAATGTAATATATAGTGGTGATGTAGAAATAATCACCACAGTAAATTTAGTTAACATCCATCACCCCACACAGTTACAGTTTTATTTTTTAGGATGAAAACTTTGAGACCCATTCTCTTAGCAGCTTTCAAATATACAATGTAGTATTGTTGACTATAGTCACAATGTTGTGCGTTACATCCCTAGGATTTATTTATCTTATACCTGGAAATTAGTACCTTTTGACTGCCTTCACCCATTTTGTCTCCCCTTCCTTGCCTATGGCAACCACCATTCAACTGTTTCCATGAGTTTTTGTTTTGTTTTATTTTGTTTAGATTCCACATGTAAGTGAGATCATACAGTATTTGTCTTTCTCTGACTGACTTATTTCACTTAGCATAATGCCCTCAAGACCCACCCATGTTGGTGCAAATGACAGAATTTCCTTCTTTTTTATGGCTGAATTGTATATATTTATATTTGCCACCTTTTTTATTCATACATCTGTTGATGGACACAGATTATTTCCATATCTTAAGTATGGTGAATAATGCTGCAGTGAACACGGGGGTGCAGATATTGCTTTGAGATGGTGATTTTGTTTCCTTCTGATACATACCCAGAAGAGGAATTGCTGGATCACGTGATAGTTCTATTTTTAATTTTTGGAGGAACCTCTCTACTATTTTCCACGTTGGCTTCACCAATTAACATTCCTACCAACAGTGCACAAGGCTTCCTTTTCCTCACATCCTCTGCCGCACTTGTTGTCTGCTGTCTTTGACGACAGCCATTCTAACAAATGTGGGGTGTGTCTCATTGTGGTGTTGGTTTGCACTTCCCTGGGGATGAGTGATGTCGAGCACCTTTTCATGTCTTCCTTGGAAAAATGTCTATCTAGCTCCTCTGCCTATTTTTTAATTGTGTGGGTTTTTTTTGTTTTGTTGTGTTTATTTTATTCAATTTTTTCTGCTATTATGTTGTATGAGTTCTTTATGTATTTTGAATATTAACTTGAATGGCTTCTTTTATCATTAAAGTAGAATCGTGTGCAAAGAGAAGGGAGCAGTGAGGATGGGCTGAGAAGAGTGGTGAAAGTTTCAAAGAGGCGCAACAACAACAAAAAAAGATAGTGTTGCATATTAACGACATTTGAAAAAAATGGGAAATCCCAGTCCTTTGAGAGGGCTAGCCAAGATTCCAGTAGGAGTCTGCATGGATGTTGGCTCACCTTCGGTTGTTCTCTTGGGAATACCTTGGTAGGAAAAAGTCTGCCTGGTATTTTTTTTCCAGTTGATGCAGGAGTGCCTTCTCAATTTCTCTGGTTCTTTTGGTTTCCTTCAAAGGGAAAAAGGGTAGGGTAATAATGATCTACGTCTTCCTCTCCTTTGGTGTAACTGCTGAGTTTTCTCCAGAACCCACTGTTTCTAGAAAGCATATAAATACTATGATAAATTGACCACGGTTACAAGGAAACTCTTGCTCACTCAAAGTTACTTCTAACTCTCTTCTCCTAATATAATTTTACTCTATTTGCAAACAATAACCAAGTTTGATTGTTATATAGCATTTTTATTGATTTTTCTTAGCAACCACTTTCTTTTACAAAGATCCCTGTGCCAAGAGATGGAAATCCTTTATTTAAAATTTAAAAATCACCAAAGGCACAACCATTTAACGTTGTTTTCAATGTTAAACTTTCATTGTTTAATTTTGAAAAGTTCAATAAATCCCAAGAAAATGTGGCTAATTGGAAATACCTTCAGAGGCTGTGCTATTAAATGAATTGGAAACATAATTTGTGTACTGCTTTTCTTAGTTAATTAGGTGTTAGAAAAGTTTCGGCACTGATTACAAGTCTAGTCAACTTCCTGAAATAATTCAGTGTTTAAGCTAATTTAATTGGTTTTCTGTGATATCATACAAAAATATTCTCTGATCACGTAGGTTGGTTTAAGTTTGCCCATAAGATTACAATAGCTCCATTTTTTAAAAATCTGTTTTATTTAATTTCTGGTAGTGATGTAGTTTTAACAGTTTTAACTAACTTGAACAGCAGCAATTAGCTTCTCATAATAAAGATTTGGAAAGTAAATACATATGAATAAATTACTCTCTGTCTACTTAGCTTTGCATGTAAAAACTTTTCTTTTGGAGATCAGGTGATAGAAGAATCTCTATTGACTCTCAGTCAGTATGAGAATGTTCTTTCTCTGTTCAGTTTGTTTTGTTGGTAAATTTGATGACATCTGAATCTGGATAATAATTATCTAGTCAATATGGAAGAGACTGAAACTAAAATGATCACTGATCAAAAATAAAGTCTGTTATTTGCTGAATTTTACTTATTAAATAATTGACAGCTTTAAAGGTTTAATTTTCCTGAAAAGTTAGTAAACAATTGGGCCCCAAAGGAATATTGGGATTTTATGACAATCTGTGCAAAGAAATAGATGCATACAGCATTCTTCATCTTTCAGCTGGTAAAGATGACATACTGCTTTTCTTTCTCTCCATCTCTACAACAGATGCTTCCAACAGCTGGGATTCCAAGATTGGTTTGTCCAAAATATGAAAGTATATCATCCAACCAAAGTATTAAATTGACCCAGTTTTTGTGGCTTCCAGTAATTATACTATTCTCCAGAACACTGTGATTTAACTTCCACATTACTACACTGACAAGCTGGGGGCTACATCTGCCTACCCTTATTCAAAAATTGTTAAAAGGAAAAAGATAAGCTTCTGATGCTTTATATTCCAATCCACTCCAGCAAAGTGCAGAACTAAGAGAACTTATTATTTAACCGTATCCCAAACCTATGTTTTGGCTGAACTACATTTCCGTATCAGGCAACATTTCAGCATCCAAATTAGCCAATTAATTCCCTTCTTCATGTTGTAAATGTAAATCAAATTTTAAATATTAGTTTCTATTCTTAAGCTAGGAGAACATTTTCTATGACTTATTACAGTAAAATGTGTATATGTCACATAAGCACAATAGATGGTCCACATGAATCTGTAAAAACTTCAATAATTTCATAGATTGTAGAAGCAATAGCACAAATTCACAGTGATACTTATGGCAAGCATCCATTTAATAAAGTCCCCATACAACCTGAAAAAAATAGTGGTTTCTTGGTAACTTAGTATTCCCAGTGATTGTGTTTTGGAGGAAGAATTGTATGAACCACTTTCTGATATGTTCTTTACCAAATGCTCACAGTTCAGTTTGTACTACACCTTTCTCTCATGAGGTAGAGAACAAATATGAATGTTTCACCTTGATAGGAGTATTAATAGAGCTATTTGTATTGTTATAATTCATAGCAGTGGGCATATATGGTTGCGACGTATTACTAACTGTTGAGGACAAGACCCATCTAGCCAGGTTCATCCTCCACAGGCCATCTGCTGTGGTCTGTATCCTCAACTTCTCTTATCAGTTTCTATCTCCATCTTAGACCTTACCTCTAGGGAAAATAGATCAAGGCATGCATAGTGCAGAGGCACCAATGCCAACTGATATGCAAAAGCAATTCTCTTCAGTTCTCTGACTGGCTAGAATTATGCCTGTGAAACCACTGACCTGATCTTAATAAGAAGGAGATAAATCATTCCCATTTTTCAGAGGTAACGAATTCTCTTAGACAACTAGATACTAAACTGTGATTTAACTTTTCTAAACTAATACCTTATGGCTTAATTACCTGACTCAGTAGAATGTCCACTAAAATATGGCCATTTGTATCCAAATTTTATGTTATAGAGATATATGTATATATACGTATGTATGCATTCAACTCCAAAACATTTTTGTATAATAAAGCGCTATTCTTGCATCCCATAATCACACAGCCTCTGAGCACTGAATTAAAATTAGTTGTTTATATGTCTGTTTCTTCCATGTGTTCATGAACTTTATAAGCTCCTGAAGAGCAAAGACAATGTCATGCTCACTTTGCTGCCCCACAGTTAGCAGAGCCCTTGCACATAAAAGGTGCCCAATACTGATTTGTAGAATAGATTAATGAATTTGAAATTTGCCCTCAAATTATTGTGCTTGTTTACCTTCTTATTTTGAAACACATAATATTTAAATTTAATATAACTCTGCACTATGTTAGGGGCAAATTTTCCTCCAATAGAATTCTTGATCTTTTTTGAGGAATTTTTTTGTTTCTCTCTTCCAACCAAAATTACCCAGTTAAATCTCTCTCTCCTTAGTGCATATTTCCCAGAGTCATAACCAACTCTGAGGTGACTATTCAAGTCCTCTTCACAATTCTCTCCAAACATAGAAAGCGATAAAGTTCATGATGGACACAGAACATTGGAAAGGACCAAATTTAGGAACATGACGAGTTAAGGCCTCCAGTAGCTCCTAGAAACCCCGTGGTGGCGATTTGTCTTTTAGTTGATTATACATGTGCAGGTTACAGAAATCCTGGTTACACAGAAGTAATTTCAGATATTTCCCAGCAAATATAAATTGGAAGCAACTATTTTACCTTTGTCCCAGCTTTGTCTTTTTCATCTGTGAGTCACACACAATAAGGTTGTGTGGTTTTGTTAATCTTATAATGAGGAGGGGACATTGAAAGCATCCACTCTCCCCATCAGAAAGGACAGACAAAGACAGGGAGAATTTAGGCCAGTTGTTCCCTGTGTGGCAACGGCAAGTGTTCTGTCATCTGTTTTCCTGATGTATGGGGAACATTCCTGAACTTCTCCAGTCCATTTCACCCAGGAGAAATGTGCTCTGCATACTTATCTGATATTAAAGTCCACAAAAGGTGATTAAGCCAAGTTCATGACTGTCCATTAAAGTGCACAAATGTTCTATTAAAGAAAAGAAACCCCAGATGAGATCTTTATGTGCATGCATATTCATGAAATCCTGCCCGTTTCTCGATTTTCCCACATGCAGTTAATACACTCACCTTCAGCCCCCTGTTTTATAGCACCTAATATACATCCTACTTCAATGTATATTTTATGTTTATTTAAGTAATGGTGATTTTCCTATGGTTTCCTATTGGAGACCATCGTCTCCCTTGGATACTTCCCTGACTCTGACAATGCCTTGTTGAGCGTCAGGTATTTTGCTGTGCAAACTGCATACACACATTTTTGAAATTTATGATTACATTTAAATCAAGTGCCCTCAAACTTTAATACATTCTAATGTGAATAGTGAGATATTATTTCCTAAGTAATTTTTGAATACCCCAAATGTAATGAATAGTTAAAAGAAATACTGAGGTCTATAGAGGCAGACTATTGATTTGATTTATCAGGGTACCTTCAGTTAAAAAAAAAATCAATCCTGGAACTTGGCTGTGTGTAGCACACTCACTGATAATGTCATATAATTCAGCCAGTTGTGCAACTATCTGATGGTGCAAAGATAACATCCAGTTACCAATTGAAAATTACAAGCTTTAGTGAATCACTGACATTCTTTGGCTTATTATTAAACAAAAGCTTTATTTCATATTTCACAGAATTGAAAGTTTTAGCATGATGAGACATATATTACAGTGAACTGAGCCACACAGAATGTGAGCTTAGTTCTAACTTCAATTTGAAGATGCATGTGGTAATACTTCTTATAGTTGTATCTTAATTTATTTTTACTACCAGGTAGCAGGCTGTTAAGTCAATCAACAGATGTTAATTAAGCATCAGTGATGTGCAGCAATGCTATAGGTAATTGGGGGAAAACAAATTAAGTATAAAATATGGATCCTGACCTCAACAGCCATATAATCTAATTCAAATGAATGGCCAACACTTGTAAACATAAGCAGATATTCTGAAAGACATTCCCAGAATGGAGGTGGTTATGTGATACACATTAAAAATGTCAAAGGATTCAGAGAGAAGTTATATGAGGGTTGGAGAAGATGAGAAAATTATCCTTTGTTTTTTTCCTTCCTTCATTTATTCATTCTTTTGTTTATCTATCACCTGATAAGTACTAGGGCCTGAGAATAAAAGGATTAATAAAAAATCAGAAATAAAAAATATGTTAAGCAAAGAGAGTAACAAGAACAGTTCTTGGAGATGGTGAGACTTGAAGGGATGAGAATTTGGATTGATGGAAGGGAAGGGAGAAGGCACTCTAAGCACGAAAAGCAGCTTGTGTCAAGTTAGAAATATTGGTTCCTCCAAGGTTTCCTTCATTTCTTTGATTTTCAGCACTGAGCAGGCAGATGGCAGATGCCTAGAAAATATATGTTGAGCTAATTAGTAGCATGTTGCTAGGACAGCAAGGAGACTGACCTGGATGAAGTTTCCTTTTGAAGACTAACAAGAAATACGGAGAATTATCTAGGTTGAACCAACTACAGAGATGCCTCTAGGCTGAGAGAAGAACGAATGCCTGCTGCAGTGCTAAGACTGCTTTTGGTCAGAGGAGTGATGCATGACTGTGAAGGTTAAGAGGAAGGCATGGCTGTCATGTGCAGACCTCATTGTGTGAGAGCTAACAGATAGGTCTGGGCAAGATCCACCAGGGGACTGTGGAGAAGCCACTGCTGGAGAAACAGTGGCTGACCACCTGAATCCACTTGTGTGACTAGGGACTGAATTTCAGGGTGAGGCCAGCCGTGTGGTTACTGGAAAATGAAGCTCTGGGATTTTTACATGGGTAGGTAGGTAAAGTTAAGCAGGAGGATCAATAGGAAGTCAAGGTTGGGGAATTTCACTTAATTCTGATGGATGCCGCATGTCTGGCTGTTTTTAGTGGACATGATGTGTGTGTGTTTATATGTGAATGTGCACGTGTGTTTGTGTTATGTAGCTTGGGCCATACACGTGCCAGTTTGTACCATAAAGTATCTTAAGTGCAACTCCTTTCACCTAACAGTCTGGGTAAAGTTAGGGTTCAGAGAGAAGAGCTATCAAGCTATGGAAAGAACAAAGGTTTGCTGTGTGGAGGAACTAGGCCAGTATAATGCAGCTTGTTCTCAGTCAGCCCAAGGATAAACTGAAGCTTCTCTTTAGAGATGAGATTGGCCTTGTTAATTTACTGGCTGATTCTAATCAAAGGGCTTGGAAATTGGTAGTGACAAGTGGGAAATTGTGCATGGAGAGAAAGATACAACAGGGCCCCCATTTCAGTTCTGGTTTTGTCTTCACATTCTTTCTGATCAAAAGGTGTCCCTAGAAAAGTTGAGCAGCTTACATTACCTAACTCTTTTTTTCTCTAAGTTAACTGCTGATCTAAAGCAGTCAGTATTTCTCTTGATGCCTCCAAGCTCATAAATGTGTGGCATGCTGAGTAAGCAACGTGTTCCCTGCCCTCGTGGCTCACTCTGCCAGGTGTCATGTCCCCCTGGCTACTCAGCTCCATCCATCAGATATGTGCACCTATTGCCACTGGGTTTGACCTGCATGTTAACGTAGGTCCTAACCCAGAAATAAATAAGAGCCAAGATCAACACCCGACTCAGAATGGAATAATTATTGCCGCTAGTTCCCCACTGACTTTTGCCCTCATTGCTGAGCAACACTTGAGAGCCACTTCACTTTCAATACGCTGGGTTGTCTGAAGACTCTGTGAAGGTCAAGTGCACCATAAGGTTCCATTTAATAAAGGTTAGTCTTTAATCCACCAATTTTCCATCACTTCCTTCACTAGCCAGATAATGGCTGCTATTTCTAGGTGGGAGGATTCTATTTTTCTGATAGGTTGCTGTTGTGTTGTTTTATTTTGTTGTCATTTTGTTTTGTTGCTAAAAGTCTCATGGAGCTGAGGGGCTAAACAGAATCTGGAGGCTGATCGTACTTGCATGGCCTGAAAAGGGGCAGGTTTGGGGGGCTGGAAGCACCAGGTACTGTAGCTACATTCTTGCGCATCCATGCCCGTTGTCATCTCCTCCCTAAGCAGCATTTCCTCTTCATATTCTGTCTGAAACAGATTGTGGGGTTTTAGTAAGGAAGAAAGTGGAGTGGGCCCCACCATACCACCATACCAGCAATCAAACAAAATGAATCTTCCTTGTGAATAAAAATCATCGGAATTAAGAATAGATTTTTGTTGATTATTTTCCTCTGTGTGTACATTTTCACAGAGATATTATGGAAAGTGGCTTGCTTTAGAGAGAAATCAGATATTCAACATATATCTTCAAGAATCTTGGCCTACCCAATTTTAGCCTCCTAGCACCAACATAATTATCTTGGCTAGGAATTAATAATAATTCATAATTACCTTCTAGCAATTGAATGATCACCTTTCTTCCCTGAAACTCACCCCCTGTTTTATATCCCAGTCATAGGAATGGATATGGGGCCTTGATGCTGACACTGTCCTCTGTTAATATTGGCCACTTATGTCCTTTGACCCAAGCTGATTGACCCTTTAGCCGAGTGATTGCTCCATCCTGATTCTATGACACCGTTGATTTCAGACTTGAGGGCACACAGGACCAGCCTGTCCTTTTCATAGAGTCATCTCTTAGTCCAGGACCTGACACTGGGCTCATTCCTAAGTCTCAGATAGCTAACACCTAACCTTGCTCCTGTGAGGTAACACACACCTTCCCCTTGCCCTCCTGGGCTGCCTCTCCCCGCCTTCTTCTGTCTAGCTTGTCCCCAAAGTTCTGGTAGTCTCATGAAGAGGAATCCCTACTGTGTGTACCAGAACTTGTGAGAAATCATAGGGGAAGAATCAAGCCTTTGGAATCAAATGGAAATTTCTAGTCTAGTTATACCATTTTAATGTTGAATATCAGTCAATATCTCTTAGCTGAATTCTCCTCATCTTTAAAGATGGAGTTAATACTATGGACCCAATGGGTTGGTTTTTGAAGGTTAAATTAGCTAATGTTCACATACTAGGTGAACATGAACAGAAACCCTCAGTCTGTCTCTGGGTTGGAGACCTCTCTCTCCCCCTCCCTCCTTTGCCCACCCCTCTCTGCCTTTCTTCCAGTCCCCACGCTGTGCGGTGAGGATACAGCCCTCAAATAACTCATAGTCTAGTATTAGAGTCAGAAATGTTAATCAGTAACGTTAATCTACTTTGTCGATGCCGTGAAAGAGAAGGAAGGAGTGTCAGTGTTGTTTCATCACCAGTGAGGCAGGGTCTCCTCCCCAGAAGCTCAAGACCAGATTGAGTCTGCTGGGGGTCTGCTGCTGAGTGTGCCTTTGATAAAGAATTCAATTATGCATGTATTACTATTGCATAAGAAACTCACCCCCAACAACGTGCTCCCAGTTTGTGTGTCCTCCAAGCATTTTAATGACTTAAATGTTTTTCGACTGTTTACCACATAATCCGTCACTATATGGTTGTTGATCTTGGTCATTGAACACACTCAGCTTTGCTCCTCAAGCCAAGCAAGATCTCTCTACTGATGGCAAAGGTTACTTTTTATCCCAGTGGAATCCTGCTACCCGAAGTATCTGTGAAGGAAGAAGAACAATGTATAGGTGTAGAACATAAAACCATCCTTTTATATACCCTTCTGTTCAAACTCTTCAAAGATGTGATTAAGAGCAGTTGATCCATCCCTTACATGCCTTTACATAAGAAAGACAGCCTGCAATTCTACGTATCTTTTGTCAAAATATAAAATTTCCTCTTAATATGGGCAGCAGGAAGAGGGTTGAAAATGTAGTTCATGTACAAAGTTAATCTGGAAAATTAAGAGCAATTCTCTTCCCCTTTTCCCCTCAATAGCAGAGTTTATTCCCCATATTAGCTGGAAAGTTGCTTTATTTTTCAGTTTAGTAGCCTGAGAGGTGCAGTTGGTGATGGCGATTAAGACATATTCACAATGGGGGCCGTTCCATTTGATATTATGGTCTGGAATATAAGCTTCTCAGCAAATTCCAATTTGAATGATGTCAGGACCTCAGTTTGCTTATTTTTCTTCAGCCTTTCCTCCTCCGAGAGGTGAGCTTTTTAGGTCTCACGGTTCATGGCTCAGAGGTGTCTCCAGCTCACCTTCTCAGACAACAGGCAGATGATTTAATCTATGGATATGATTGCTGTTAACTAAAAGCAGAAGGAAAGTGCTTGCAATCCCTTGGGGGAGGGAAGAGATCTGCTTTTAGGGGAAAAATTGTTAGGGTTATTTGTGATTAATTTACACCCAAGATTACAAGGTGATGGAAAGCAAATTTAATTCATTTAGGAAAGCCAGAAAGGAAAGGATGTGATTTTGCCAAATTGTAATAATTTTACTAAGCACTTTTATAGAAACCATGTTATTTCACTCCCACTGAAGCATGGTGAGGTAGGTAGGGCAAAGAATTATCATTCTAAACTGTAGATGAACCAGCTGTGGGTTACTAGAAATGAAGTGTTTTTCCCAAGGTATCATAGGTCGTGTGTCACATAGGCAGACCTCAAACTTAACCTTTTGTAACTTTGAATGCGCTATTTTTCTACTAAACCCGCTTTCCCGCTCAGCTATTATGCATGTCTGCACGGTCCCAGATTTGTGTTAATGTGGTTGAATTATTCAGGCAACTTAGTCTTTACAAGACAACCATCAAATAATCTAAATTCAAATACAGTTCTTTCTTCCTACCCAAAATTAGTTTATATGTTTATAAACTAACAAAATTAACTTAGATAAAAAAAACATTTGGGTAAAAAAATATATAAACCACTAAGAAAGTAGTATAATTGCATATTGTCTTTGCACTATGTGCTATTCCAGGAGCCTGAAATAGCTCTATTACAGAGAAAGCACGTACTGCAAGATTTCTTTATGGCAAGATGCAGGAAAAGCACTGAAAATCCATTTGGATCATATGCACTGGCATATTAGAGATGGTTCTCCAGAAAAGTAGAGCCAATAGGATATTATTTATTATAAATATGTGTACACACACATATATATATGAAGAGATTTATTATAAAGAATTAAGTCACACAATTTTGGAGACTGAGAAGTGGCATGATCTGCCGTCTGCAAGCTGGAGACCCAGGAAAGCTGAAGGTGTTGTTCAGTGTGAATCTGAGGTCCTGAGAACCAGGAGAGCCAATGGTGTAGATTCCAGTCCGGCTCTAAAAGCCTGAGAATCAGGAGCACTGAGGGCAGGGGAAGGTTGATGTCTTACCTCAAGCAATCAAGCAGAAAGGGTCAAATTTCTCCTTCCTCTACCTTTTTGTTCTATGCAGGCTCTCAATGGATTAGATGATGTTCACCCTCATTTGTGGGGTGGGGGACAAAGTGCTTTATTGAATCCACCAATTCAAATGATAGTTTTATCTAGAAATGCTCTCATAGACACACCCATAAAAAATAACGTTTGGCCAAACATCTGGTCACCCTGTGATCCCATCAAGTTGAGCCGTAAAATAAGCATCACAGATGAAGAGTCAATGCCTCCATCCAAGCGACGGGGGAAGAGAAACAGGAAGGGAAGGCAGGCGTGACAGGCCACCATGATGATACCTGAGTTAAAATGTTTATTTAAAAAGATAGGAACTTTATGAATCAAATAATTCGGTGTTACATATTGCCCTTAGCAAAAATGGATGCTAATCAGAACGAGGAATATTAGTGACAGAGAGGAACCTTAGGCTTAAATCAACCAAAGTGGTTTCTTAATGTAGATGAAGTACATAATATTGAGTAGACGTTCTCAGGCTTAGTGTGGTCAGAAGCACCTGAAGAGCCTATCAAGAACTTCAGTGTGGAGTTCCCAATGGTTCTGATTAACTTGGTGCCACCCAGGGATCTGCATTTTAATTCTCTGGGTCATTCTGTTAGACGTGATCTGAAGTCCACGTTGAAAGAACTTCTAATACCTGGAGCAGTCAAATTCATAGAGTCAGAAAGTTGAATGATGGTTGCTAGGCACTGAGAGAAGGAAGAATGGGTCTTTCAAGGGTATAAAGTTTCAGTCTGGGAAGATGAACAATCTTGGAGGTGGATGGTAGTGACGGCTGCACAACAGTGTCAACGTACTTAATGCCACTGGACCGTACGCTTAAAAGTGGTGAAAATGGTCAGCTTTACGTTATGTGTGTATTATCACAATAAAAAGAAAAAGAAGTTTGAATGCAAATGGTGGCCATTCTTTAAAAGTATTGGTGTATCATTGCTTTCTTATTAAGTATTGATGAGGAAAATAGATGTCCCCAGTGCAAAATGTCACAATTTGTACTCAATTATGGATTAGTGCTGTGTGGTGGTTCATCGTTGGTTTCTGACAGAGGAAAAATAATGGACTAAATAAAAAGATTTGTAACACTTAACCTATGCTTTACTAAGAGGAAATAGGCTTCTTGTGTGTCCATAATTTGGCCAAGTTAATGGGGGCGTAAGAGTTACTCAGGCTGCATTCTTAGGTTTGCTCCTCTACCTGCTTCTTTCAAATGGGTTTATCTGATTTTGCCTTTTCTTGTTTTTATCATACAACCGTGTAGTGATACTCATGCTCTTTTCAGGACAGGGTGTGGGCCAACGTGGGGAAGAGCCTGAACTGTATCATTGCCATGGTGGATAAACTGATCGAAAGAGATGCCGGTAGTGAAGGTAGCAGCGGCGGCGGCCAAGATGGAGAAAAGGACCCTTCTTTAGTGGACTCCATCATAACTCATCCAAAGGGTAAGGAATCATTTTTGTTTTCCAATCACTGACTGAGTAAACAAAATAAGAAAGCCAAGAAAAAATGAGGTAGAAAAAGAGGAGTCACTAGTGCCTTTGATGAAAGTGCTGATAGCATACTTTCCACTGCTGGCTGGGGTGATGGAAGGCTATTTATCAAATGCATCTTGGTTGTGTTTTCAGAACTGCTTGCAATGCTCTTTTTTTTTTTTTTTTTGCTACATTAAAAACCTTCTTGAAAGGAGAACAGTGTTTTCTTTTAAAGAGTCTGACATAGTTTAATCTACTTTTTACACATTCCTCCATAATTGTATTAGGAAGAAAAACAAGCATCTGCTCTTAAAACCCTTAGAAACTTTGAGGGATAGTGTGTTGCAGTATCTCAAAATAGTTCCTAAAAAGAAGGCAATATGATAAAATGCTTTTTGCCTCATTCTGAGGAATAATGTTGTGAATTATTTAAAAAATGTATAGGAAGTTTTAGTATCATATAAGAAGAACATGTGTGCATTATTCCAAAGGTATATTTTCATATTTTCACAAAGTCTAGACCTTCATAGACACATGTATGGACACACACACACATATGCATGTACATGTGGGTGTCTATGTCATTATAGGTAGACACATATGTAGACACTTTCAAATATATGACTTATTACAAGGTTCACTAGCAAATACGATCATCATAATTTTCATCACAGTTGTGTCCCTATAAATGGCTTTTTTTCTTTTCTTTTTTTTTTTTTTTTTTTTTGGTTAATTTGATTAATTTTGACAACAAGAACTAAGACAGATTTCTGCATTTCTTTCTGGTAGTAAGACCTGCCATGAGAGTTATCTCAGCCCTCTTTATGGGTATCTCAGGGGTTTGGAAAGAAAAAGAGTGTTGCTCTAACCTCGTCTTCTAAAATCAGCATTTCCTTTTCCTTTAAGAAAGTAAGTCATAAGAAAATACGGCTGCTTATAAAATTAAATTTGTTTTCTCAATTTGTTTTCCTGATTTTTCATTACGCACGTTTTCATCAGGAGTTTAATTATGTGAAACATCAATCTTTCATCACTTGATTAACAGTAGAACCACTTCTACATCACATTTGTAAACGATGGCTTTCTGAAGT
Organism: Camelus dromedarius; assembly: GCF_036321535.1. Classification (NCBI taxonomy): domain Eukaryota; kingdom Metazoa; phylum Chordata; class Mammalia; order Artiodactyla; family Camelidae; genus Camelus; species Camelus dromedarius. The sequence continues at coordinate 22,237,399 of NC_087436.1, forward strand.
TTTCTTACTGGAGAGGGTCTTCATCCTCTATGGTACATTCACATAGGTGGAAATTTACACTAATGTTCTTTATGTTCTACTTGATCTAACTGCCTATGGGGATTGTCTTTTCTAATAATATCAGATTTATTAATGAAGCTAGTCCAGTTCCATAACTACATAAATCAAAATGAAAGCCTGTCATAACTTATGTCATAAAGAAATAGTACACTTCAGTTTTCTTTAATTGAATATTTATTGACTATCAGCTAAGAGCCAGACACTATGCTGTGGTCTAGAAAATGAGGTAAAGAAGCAGAATCCGTATTAGTGACTTGTTCTGTCCATTAATGGGTTTTCAGGCATAATACTTTTTAACAGAAATAAAATGAAAGGATTAAGAGATTCTGAACCCTGCCACATTTTTTTCTGTTTTGATGTTCCTGGAAACTATTCATTGATGAGAACAAAGTTCCAGAATATTTGAAATTATGCATTTTTTCATATTTTGCATTTTTTCAGAAGACTGTATCTGTGCAATCAAAGTTTCAATTTAGAAAGTAAAAATATTTAGAAGATAAATCATCTGTAAGATTAGATGAATCACTTTTATTTGAATGTAGAACATTGTTTGGATATAGTCTAAAACCAGATGGAAGTTGCTGCCAACGTAGGCTTCACAACTAGATTGGTTTTGTGGATGGTTAGGGTCAAATTACAACACAGTGCCCTCCAGTTGATTTTATTATTTCTGTTTTATTATCCATATTTATTTTATTCATTCTTTTTTGTATTATAAACATTTTTAGGAGATAGGATACTATTTAAATGTATAAAATAAAATATATACTGTGGTCTGGAAATTATTTAATATAGTATTGTCAAAGAATTTTAAAGTTAAAACTTCTGCTAACATTTTATGTGTTAGACAGTTGTATATAGAATGCATATTTCAGCAAGAGTATTGGTGCATAAAAAAGGATGCTTCACAGACATAAATAGATGTCTTACAAGTGAATCTGTGCTCAAGTATATTAAAATATATTATGGATGTTACTGCATAGAGTGGAATTGATTAGCTCAATCAATTATTTAATAAAACTTTAATCTTCCTCTTAAGTTAGGGAAGAAGCACTTTCTGTCTCTACCCTGAATTTTGTCACATAAAACAATGCAGCAGAGAGATGAACAGTGGCTTTTAGAACTAATGTGATGCAAAAAAATCAAACGTCATGTGTTTACCTATAGTTGCCCTCAAAATGTTTCAGATCAAAATATTTGAGATATGCATTCATTAGTGATGTGTGCCTCAACTTACCTGTATTTTAAAATTTTGTTAGGAAAAAAGCATTTTAGAAATTTGAGAAGAAAAATAAATAGGATCACACACGATTTTCGTTTTCTCTCAATCGTTTTGAACATGTCCGATGTTTACACACAAACACACACACGCATGCACACACACACTGTAACCAAACTGGACTACACACTATAAATACAGATGTACCTCTTGATACCCTGTGATGTCGTTACATTATGGATATTTCCTGATAAACTTCCTCTGGAAATGAGATTATAATGACTGTAAACTAATTCTTCACTATTTTAGATATTTACCCATTATAATAATGCTGCAATTAACATGTAAGCGTGTTTGAATATTTAAATCTTTAAGTACATCTCAGAAATGTTCCCCTAAGTTAAATTGCTGCAAGTGGAATTATTTTATAAGGAAGAGTTACTCCTTCTCTCCCAGATATTTACTTACACAATTACTTGTTTACATCAGTGCAGGCTTGTGAATGCTTATTTTATTCTTTTGGTTTATAAATCAATACTATTATTTATTTTAGGCTCAGAGTATTCTAGAGTTAGTTCGGTTGTGTGCAAGTTAGGTGGGGAGCACTTTCAGTGGCCTTTTGCTAGCGTCCCCTGCACAGGCAATTAACTCTTACACTTACTTACTTTTTCACTCACTCCCTTACTCTCTGGTACCATGAGGGACTTACTCTAGACTCATCTGTATTTCCCCTGCCGCATCTCTCAGTTCAGCTATTTGCAAAGGAACCCTGGTTTCTTTTCTTGGAAAATAGCATTTAGAAACCAACATTTGGGTAGGTAGGAACATTTGGATGTTTCTTTAGAGTAGTGGGTACTCTCACCAGCAATACCTACATGCACTTTTTTAACTTCCCAGCCTTAAATATTTTCACTGATTTCATGCCATCTTGGATGAAGAAAATATCATATTGTCATTTCTGATTACTTGTGGCTTGATATTCTATAACAACACTATATTTCAAAAAACTATGTTTGATAATAAAATTCATGTCTTCAGTAGCACCAAATGTATCTCCAGCCCACAGCTCGGGTGGAAAAGTCATTACATTCTTCTCTTTTTACAGTTAATTAATAAATTGATTCAGTGAGTGATTTGAGTCATCTAGTTTATTGCTGTGTATGATGTGTTAAATATTAATAGGCGTTTGTGGCCACATCGTTTATTAGTGAATAGTTTCCTCGCGTTTGATTAGTTGTTTCCTCGCGTTTGATTAGTTTTTTCCTTTTAATTAAGTTCTGCAAATATTTTTAATCAATTTAACCAGTTTTAACTAATAAAATAATTATAATCAATATCTGATCGATTAATCAATTGAATCAAATTTTGTTCATGTACTTTTGACTATTGTGTTTTACACTGAGATACATTTTGAAATCTCATAGTTAACCATATGACAGTTTTTCTTTCTTCGTATTTTGTTTACTTTTTAGCCATAATTTGTGTTTCTTAGTTGGTTAAACAGATGGTCTTGTGAATTGTTGCTACGTTTATTCATTTTTTTATGTTCCTCTATAACCTGCAGATATTTCTCTCTTCAAGTTGCAGATTTTTCTTTCTACAGTGTATCAATTTAATAATGTTTTAAACCTGTAGTTTTGAAGATTTTTTTGTTTGTTTTACAGCCAGGATTTTATAATATACCTTCCTCACGTCATAAATTCCTTTCTGGGATTACTACAAATAGTGCTGAGAGAAGTATAACTTTCTTTACTGCTCTGAACACAAATAATAGGATAACTGTTCCAAACTTCTATGACCTGTGTACATTTGTATACTTTTTTAATGAAAAGAATTATCCTTTACTTTGTACACTTAGGCATACTTATAAGCATCTACTGGACGAGTAGTACCACATGCCTTCAATTTCATAATAAATTGAGGACTTGGGGATAAAACCAGTGAATTTAGAATCTTAGATTTTTGATGTGCCCTTAAGGATTATGTAATTAAACCTCCTAAATTATGTTAAGTTTGCCTGCAATATCTCTGCCAATTTTCACCTAGCCTATGATACTCACCTCCACTAGTAGGAAACCCATTTTTATTTTCTAGTGTGACGTACTCCAGATGTCGATCTAAATATCTTTTCTTTCATTTTACCCACTAGACCAGATCTAATCCTTTGCAACAAACAGAACAAATTCAGTTTCCTTTTTTCACACGATTTCCTAAGGTATCTGAAAGCAGCCGTCATGTCCCTTTTGAATTGCCACTTTGAGGGTCATTTTCCAATAATACAGCATCCAGTGCAGAGTAACACAGGAGGACCATCTCTCCACTTTTAGGTACTATTTTATTAATGATGTCTAAGTTTATATTAGCTCTTTTGACAGCCACATTTTACTAATAACTCTATTGAAATCCGTAAACCTTGCTAAATTTGCCCTATCCTTCAGGCTTCTCAAGATTCAAGTAATGTTTAAGCACCACTATATGCTAGACATTGTGAAATATGAGGGGCATAAGGAGATTAAGACATGGTCTATCTCAGTTCTACCAAAGGGATTGATGTCTATACCCATGACTGCACCATAATACACTTTTGAGTACACTCTGATAAATACCTGTTTCTTTCATCCGTCAAACTGACCGCCCTGCTGAGGTTTATTTTATTCAATTCTTATCAGCATTTCCTGTCCACTCACAGGAATAATAGATAAAAATGATGGAGAAGCAGAGAGAAATGTAGGTCCTTGAGGCACATTACTAAAAAGAACTGTGTGCATTGAAATACACTTGTTAATCACTACCCTTTGGGGATGCGTGTTCAACTGGCTGTATGTGGACCCATTCACGTTATTGCATCTCCTGTATTTCTCTCTTTCAAAAGGGTGTCATGAAATGCCCTGTGAAAGGCCAGATACCATATTTCATTGGTTATTTTTTTCTAATCTACCCAGCCGTAAACCCTGTCAAAAAGGATGAAGTTCCTGTGACATAATTTTCCCTAATGAGCCCAGTCTGGCTTCAGGTCAGCTTGGCTTCCTCATACATGCAGATCGCAAAATTAGTTCCCTGGCCATTGGTTAGAGTTTCATGTTCCTTGATACTCACGTTCTTTCCCAATTCCTAGCTTTCTTTTAACTTGCAGGCACATTCCTTTGGGGATCTGAGAATTTCCTTTTTCCCCCCTACATCTTTTATTTTATCTCTGGCTGCCTCCAGCTGACACAATTGTCTAGTAACTACCAAGAATTTATCAGTAATTTATCACCCATTACCCATGATTTGCTATGCCCAAGATTAGTCATCTGAAAAATTTACTTTATTCTCCAAATAGAGGCAAATCCAAGGTTTTAGCAAATCACATTTTTTAGCAAATCTTTTCCCCATCTTTTATGTTTGGTTGGCCAGAGTAGCTATCTACTGAATACACGTGAAATAATTAATGACTAGATCAGTTAATTAATTGACACAATTAAATATACATAAGAATTCATGGCATTAAGCCTTATGGAAGAGACGCACTAAATATATGGAAAACAAAGAGGAAGAGACTTTCATTCAGTTGTTAGATATTTTTTGAGCATCTACCCTGTCCCAGGCACTATATCTAGAAACATATCCAGTCATTGCCCTATTCTTGCAGCCTGGTGGGTGAGCAAGTTGTCCTTAAAAGGAGATACACAGAGATTTTTTTCCCAAAGAATAGCCTCTACAAGACAGAGATGGTAGAATAGGAAGTATATATCTGGGACTCATCAGCAGGTAGATAGATTAAATGGGATAAAATGAAAAGAGAAAGATGAGGAGAAGATGAGCGGAGTGTCTAATGCAGAGCCCTGGGGCATGGAGATGGCCTTCAGCTGAGGAGTAGGAAGCACCAAAGAATGAAAATGAAATGCAACTTGGATACCAAACAAGGGTATCAAAAGAGAGGAAATAGTCACATTAATAGTTAACACTGACTGCACTCACTCTGAGTGGCAAGCACTTTGCTAAGCTTTGTCTCCGCCTCCCTTCCTCCTCACAGTGAGCTTGTAAGGGAGCTTCTGTTTCTCTCCCCATGTTCTAGGTGAGGAAGTTAAGCACTGCTTCTCAGACCCCAGAGCTGCTGGACATCTGAGCAAGGATTCAAATCCAGGCAGAATGATTCTGATTCAATCTGTCAAAAAGAACTGGGTCTTCAGAATAACTTTTGGAAAAGGAATGCTTTTATTTTGAGAGCAGTTTTGCACATGGATTCACTTGCCTTTATGTTTGCTCTTAATATCTTAATGAACTGCTTTTCAGATAGTCATAGCTAATGCTTCACTTGTTTGTTACAAAGTTTCCCCTTATCTTATAAGGCCCTAAGTTCCCAGACCCCCACCTGCCTCTTCAGGGTGCCTTGCCATCTCCTACCTCCCCCTGATTAATCCTTCCTGAACCAGCCGCACTGGATTCTTTTGAGAGCTCCCCCTCATACTTACCATGCAGGGCTTTCAAAGGTCTGCGCATCTCTACCTTCCTTCCACAGGCTCAGACTTCACATCCCCTGAGGCACCTTCTCTGATCCTTCACAGCAGGGCTGACTTTATGAGCGTGGGACCCGTGCAGGTGCACAGAGTTCCTCACTCTGCAGGGCCCTGTGCTCTGGGTTTAATGCTCTACAGTCACCACCTGCCTTTTGTTGTAGATAAAGTCCAACAGAGCAAAGAAGGCTGGGCCTGGAACTTGGAGACTTGGTTCACCTGCAGTTCTGCCTCCCAAGTTCTACAGTGCCTGCCCAGCATCCCCATCCTTGTGCTGGCCCAAGACCACCTCCCCTTCCCCCTCTCATGTACCAGGAGGCCTGGGCGTGGGTGCTGGAGAGCCGGGCTCAGGCTGGTTGCCTCTGAAGCTCTCTGCATGCACACATCCCATGGACTATGACATGAAAGAGTAAATAGAAATCACCATGATAGGTTAAGAGAGATTAACTCTGTGGAAGAAAGACAAAGCTTGTCTGTGGCTTTTTGAACAGAATTCTTACATTTTTATTTTTCACTGGATTCTACAAATTAGGTAATGATGCTCTGCAAGGGTTGCAAGTACAGAAGCCCACAGACATCATGCTGGGAAACATGACTGAGTCGGGTGAAATTGCGTGGACACTGGGGCAATCTAGAAAGTATATCCCTTCAAAAGAGGGCCACCACTCAGCTCTATTAGTCATTTCCATAGGGAACTTTGGACCTAAAGTTACTGTAACTTCTACTTTTTTCTAGTGAATCTGAATTTTATATAAAAAAAATCTCAATTTTTAAAATGTTGACCATTGATTTTTTTTAATTATTACAATGTGTGGAAGGCCAAATAAAATATATTTGCGGGCCAAAGGATGCTGTTTGTGGGCCAGGAGTTTGCAGCCTCTGTATCTCTAATGTATTGGAAATGCTGTTTGAAATTGTGATCTCCCCTACTGGACTTGGCTCTGTGAGAAGATAGGCCAAGTATTTTTCATTTGCTCTTGAATCTCCAGAATCCCTGACATAATTCTTGGCAAGTAGTCGGGGCCAATATTGTGGAGTAAAGGCCTAGTCACTTTGATCTACAACTGCTACACGACAAGAAACGCTTAGTCAGGCTTTCTTGTTATTATCAAGTGACTATCTTCAGCATATGTGCATTTTTATGCATACATGCCTGATAATCATTATATCCTCAGAACTTGCTCTTAACATTGGACAGTCATTTCAGTGGTTTTTATACTGTGTAGCAAGTCTGTTTTATTTTTTAAAGTGCAAAGATGCAAGCACAAAGCATTATTTTCATCAAAAGGCTTATATAGCCCTGTAGGAGTCCATGAATTTCTACACATGAATGTTTAGAATTTCATTGGGAAAGAAACACCAATGAATGAGGCTCTTCTAAACTCAGGTTAGGTCAACAGGGGAAACAACTTTTAAAGTACACGTACAGGTTAAAGAAGAACTTGGTAAAAAAATAAAAGATAACAGATATTTTTATTATAAACTTAGAGTTCTAATAATAATGATACATTATGACATTTTTGAACATTTAGCCTTATCAGAAACTAATGTTTCCCTAAAAAATTGTGCAGTGAATTATGATGTAACAAAATAACATGTGACTCAGAGCCAGGGTAATTGGCAAGTCCACTTATTTAGCTACATGGCCTTTGGCAGATCACTTAAATTCTCTGGACCTCACTTCCTTTGTTGGTAAAATAAAGATCATCTGCAAATTTGTAAGATCTCTTCCAGCTCTAAAGTTTTATAATGATAAGGATGTTGCATTATTTTTAAATTGATTTAATTTTTTTCTTTTAAGTCATTCAGAATATTTTAGTTGATCATCTACTATGTGCCAGGCAGTATTCCAGACCCGGGGGTACAACAATGAATGAAACAGACAAAACACCTGACATCCTAAAGTTTATATTCTTTTTATGTCTCTTGACATAAAAAAATAACAAAAATAGGGCATTACATGATATGTTAATGGTGATAAATGCTGTGGAAAAATAGAGCGCAAAGTAAAAGTGTTTGGGGATATTGTTGAAGTTTAGTAGTGTGGTCAGTGTAGGCTTCATTGAGAAATTGATGTTTGAGCAAAGACACAAGGAGATAAGTTGCTGAGCCATGTGGATGCCTGCGGTAAGGCTATATGGGGCATTGGAAACAGCTAGTGCAGAAGCCTTGATGCAAAAGTGATTCTGCTGTAATCAGGAAACAGCAAGGAAGCTGATTTGGTTTGAATAAAGTGAAGGAGAGAGAGTAGAAGATGCATTTAAAGAGGTAACTTGGGGGAAGACTCATGTGGGGTCTTTATATTGACTTTGGCTGTTACTCGGAAAAAATCGAGAAGCAATTGTAAGGTTATGGGCAGTGGATTACCCTGATTTGACTTTGATTTTAACACCCAGGCTGTTATGTTGAGATTAGCCCGTAGATGGAAGGAGGAGAAGCAGGTGTAGACCAGTTAGAGAGCTAGTGTCATTCTCTAGGTGAGACATGGTGGTGGCCTGGACTAAGAAGGTGTCAGTGGAGACAATGAAAAGTTGATACTTTGAAAGTGGTGCCGACAGAGTTTTCTGATGGTTTGACTGGGAGAGTGAGAGAAAGGGAGGTGTCAAGGATGACTTGACAGTTTTTGACCCAGGCAGCTGGAAGGATGGGGTGGCCATGTACTGGTCGGGGAAGACTCGAGATAGAATAGTTTTTGTGGTCCGGAAGAGGAGCTCACTTGGAACATGTTAGGTTTACGTGGAAATATCAAGTGTGCAGTTAGATATAAGAATCTGAAATTCAGGAGAGAAAGAGGTTCAGGTTAATGATCTAAATTTGGGAATTGTCAACATATAGATGGTACTTAAAGCCATGAAGCTGAATAATGTCAGCAAAGAACTGAGTCTTCAGAGAAAAGGGAAATGACCTACAGATTACAAATGGGGACATCCTGATAATAACAAGTGGAGGAACTGGCATCAGAGTTGAATAAGGAATGGCTAGTGACCATGTATGACAGCCTGAGATCCAGGGTTAGGAAGTATTCCATGAGGGAGTGATCAGCATGCCCGGTGCTGCTGATAGGTCAAGTGAAACGAGGACGGAGAAGTGACTTTGGACTTAGCCGTGTGGAAGCCATCGGGGACACTGATGAGAGCAGCTTTACTAGAGCAGATAGGGACTAAAGCCCCAGTGGGGTGCGGTAGGAGGAACAGGAAGAGGAGGAGCTAGAGACAGCACGTAGGGAAAACTCTGAGGATTTTCATCATGAAAGCAAGCAGAAAAATAGGGTGGAAGCTACAGAGGGAAGTAGGGTCAAGAATGGGTTGGTTTTTAAAGATGGGGAGATAATTAGATCAGTGTGTATGCTAATGGGAATGATCTGGTAACCAGGGAAGTGTTAATAATGTCGGAGGCAGGGAGGAGAATTGCTTGACTAAAACTCTTACGTAGTGAGAAGGGGTGAGATCTGGTGTCCAGATAGAGGAGCTGGTCTTAACTAGAGAACAAATAGTTCATCCTCCGAAATAGAATAGAAGGAAAAGTGTAAGAAATAAATGCTGGTAAGTGGACAGATATTGGGTACCATGTGCAAATTATGTTTGTTTCAACTATTTTAAAGATAGTAGCTAACAGTTTGGGGTTGCTTAATCTGGGCTAAAAGTTGTTTCTAAAATACTGCCTTTATTATTTCATTCTTGCAACAATCATAGGAGTAACTCTACACGTTTAACAGACAAAGAAGTGGAGGGTTGAAGTTAGCTGTGCACTTTCACGCCTAGTCCAGTGGCAAAGCCTGGATTCCAGCCCTGGGGTCTGAGTGGAGAGCCTGTCCCTCTCACCCAGCTTGCGGCACTGCTGTTCTTTCCAGGAAAAAAACATCTCTAATCTTAACTCTGTGCAGATAATTTTTTGCTATCATGCTTTTAACGAAATGTTAAGTTTTATCAGTCACAAATTGGCGATATTATGAGATAACTTCATGAAAATCAATCCCCTTGGTGTCTCTTAAAGGTTTACTGTGGAAACGTACCTTTTGCAAAAACTGAGAATTGCCACGTATTCATAGTTACAACTGAAAAGTTACTTAGCATTCTCATAAATCTGATGATATTCACACCTACAGGGAAACTGAGATGGACAAAGAAAAAAGATTCAGATCTCCCACGTGGGAACTTTGGGGCTTATAATTATTGAAAAGAATGAGAAATGGTACTGTTCACATTATGTTTGGTCACTTGCCTACCTACTCAGCACTTGTAAGTTAAATTTATTTATGTGAGGCTTTGTTGTAGTTGTAGAAATAATTTTTTTAAAGGGTGCACTATATTGAACTTTTCTAGGAAACTACTGCACTCTCCTAGTTCACTTCAGGATAGAAATGTATCTCCTCTTCTGGCCTCTGGATGTCTGTGCTCTGATCAGGCTTCAATCAACTCAAATTCATCACTTTTCTCAATTTTAGAAACTGGGCCAAATTTAAATGACAAGAGCTCTGTGATGCAGATGTATTGGCGATTTCAGGTTGACCAGTGACCTATGAGCCACGCACTTAGTCTTCAGTGCTCAGCGTATTTATAGGTCAGAGTCCTGAGGTTACAGTTCTTTTGAAGCCAAAAGACAAAATAAGCCCGATGAATATGAGTATGAGGCTCTTCCCTGCCCAGCATAACCGTGGTCCAAAACTTTTGTGCTACAACCTATTTGATGAATGGATTTAGTTCCTGGAAACTGTCTTAGCAGAATTTACTTAAGGCTTTCAGCTTTGTGCTTTGAAATGAGAAGTTTAACCAGGATATCAGTTGATGCATTTCCTTTGCTATTTTTCTGAGAGCAGGACTGGAAGGTTTTAGGACACTGCTCTCCACCTGGCAGGACTTAAACAAGGTTCCTTTGACATGAGAAGAAGTTGCCTTTGTTCTTCTCCTAACAGTTCGCCTGGAGTTGAGCAGTGCACTCATTTCGCGTACATCCGGAAGGTGCCAAGATTGTCACGTACCTTGGATCATAGTCCCCTGGGCACCAGGATGATCACATTTGAACATACAGGAGTGTCCTTTGTGTGAACACCCTTGGGGCCTTTAAGACTGCTCTTAGGTAGAGGCAAAGGAAGGTACAGCATTCATTTGTGACCTGCCTCCCTGCCGTAAACCTTGCCGTCCCTGATACCCATTATTTCTAGATTTGGCTCTGCTGCTTAACTGTGGGCTCTCTGCTCACTCACATGCTGCACCTTCCTGTTTCTCTCCCCAGTGCTACATACTCAGCCCTATGCCTGCTGTGGTGACTGCCCACCTGGTTTTCCACTGGTTTTTCCCATAGCTTCAGACTCAACATTTATTTCCCCTTTACTCCTGCCTTTTCCAAGTCCTTGAGTCATCTAGTCCCTTCCCTCTCCCCTCCAGTCCCCCTTCTGACCTCCTCACAGCTTCTCTTCACGGCACTCAGCCTCATCACACCAAACATCGCTCCCAGATTCTGTTCCTGCAAAGGCTCGCTCGATGGGGATGTTCACTCCCCACACACCTTGCAGCTTCGCTGAACTCCCTCTGCACGGGCCTTCCTTCAGGTGTTCAGTGAACCACACAGCCGTGAATGAATATGATCTTCTCACCGGAGATGCAATCTCTTGCCTCTAAACTGTTCACCCCCGGAGGTGTTTTGTCACCGTCCCAACTTTTATAGCAATGATCTTACCCTCCTTATATTATAGGTATTACTTTACACCTCTTATTTTCTCTTCTATATTTTAAGCTTCTTGAGGGTAGGGGCCATGAGTTTTAATATGAGTATCACCCATAGGACCTCACATCTCAGGTTCTGTGTGGCTAACAAGTGAGTATGCAGTCAGCCCTGCACATCCGCAGGTTTCACATCCACCGTTGGTTGAATCCCCAGATGTGGAACCTTCAGATAGGGAGAGATGGCTGTACTGTACCATTTTATAGAAGAGACTTGAGCATCTGTGGATGTTGGTTTTCACAAGGGGTCCTGGAACCAATTCTCCATGGATACCAAAGAACAACTATATTTCTTATGATGGCAATGAAAGAAGATGGAAATTGATATAAGGAAGACAGGTTAGCATTTGCTGAAGAAAGACAAATGCAGATTTTTAAAAAGTCCTGGACCAGAGCAAGGAGATGGATCATAAAGATGGGTGAGGAGTTGGGAGGACTTGAGAGTGGACATTCTGAGTGGCTGTGGGAGTCATTCTAGGCAGCCCAGCCTCAGAATGTGCTTTTTTCCCTCTTGCTTACTCATTTGTTGTCTGGATCAGCCTCCTTTCTGTGTCCTCTATCCCTGGGACATGGCTGATACTTGGAGGCCTCCTGTGGCCTGGTGTCTAGGGTCTAGGAGATGTGACTGGGGTCTAGGGTCTATGACTAGGGTCTAGGGTCTGTGACCGAAGTTGGCCGTGTGTATCATACGAAGGAGTCGATCTGTAAGGTAGCTGGAGAGGAAGCCTTATCACTAGTTGACCCTCCAAGTGCTGATGTCCACATTGTAAAATTGTACCCAAAAGACAGAGGGGCACGTAGGTAGCCATATGTAAGTTGATGTAGGGTGGAGGGTCTTCAAAACCAACCAGGACTCTATGGGCAGGACGTGATGGCCCCACTCCCAGCCCCCAGCCTTGAGTCCACTGCTAGTTCTGTACTACCTGAGGTCCGAGCATCGTATAGAAGCCCTGCCAGCCCTGGGACTGGTCTCTGCTCCTCTCACCATCCTGGAAATGGTATCCTCCTCCTTAAAGACCATTCTGATTGTTCAGCTTCACAGTTCGTCATCTTCTTAACTTAGGCAGGTCCTGAGAGCTGGGCTCATTTCTTCTCTTATCTCTTTGCATAAAGTTTCATGGGCATGCAAGCCTTCAGCTTTTCTTTTTCTTTTTTTCCCTATGTCTGAAAAGTTGTGATAACAGAAATAACAATGGCTACAAGCTTCTGTGAAGTTAATTATTTTAAATGAGCAAAGGAGACCAAGCACCTAAGAAGAAAATGGCTCAGAAATTGGAAAGAAAGCATTATGCTCTGCTCCAGTTGGTTGGTGTTTGGCTCTTTTATTTCCCTCCTGAGCCACATAAGAGACGTTGAGCTCAGAGGACGTGAACATCCTGTACAGGAAATAGATGGTGTGTGGAGGAGGTGAGGGGGGCGCCGGCAGCCGCTCTCTGAATCCCTCAGTGAACTCACTTGAATACGTTAGAGAAGTGAGTCTAGGGCTGGAAAACAGGCCCTGCTTGGGTGGCTTCCAGCGCTCGTCACAAAGCTCAGGAAAAGCTCAGCTAAGCCGCACGCATTTCACGCTTTCCTGAGGAAAGACTCTGCTTGTTGGTCTCAGGGTTAAGGCGTTCTCAGCATGTTTTTATAGAGACACTAAAACATGCTCTTCGTATTTTCCTCCGTCACTGAAAAGAGCCCAAGGGGATAGAATCAACGATGTGGGCACTTAAGTGCCTGCTTGACTGTGAGCCTCTGTCAGAGGTGTTGTGGCGAGCCCTTAGCTACCAGTGTCCCTGGGTACACCAGGAGTGTGCGTGTGTGCGTGTGTGCGTGTGTGTGTGTGTGTAAAAATCTCCTTGAAACTTGAGGAACCTGAACTCACCAGAGTGGACTTGTGCACTTCCAGATTTCTTCCTTTGACTAGATAATGCAGAATGACCGCCGTCTTCCTCCCCCAGAAAATGGCTTGACCAAAAGGACAAGATAAACAGCATGGACATCGTGAAGTATGGAGAGACAGGAAGCGGAGAAGGAAGTGGCAGCGGCCTCAGGACTATCAAGAGCGGCAGCTTTTTTTTCGTTGTTGTCCCCCAAAAATATTTTTAAAGAGAAAACTAAAGCATTTGCTGTTCTACTGTGAGAGTGATTTGGGTGCTCAGTGGAGCAAAAAGGCCGCTTATGAACTGACCTGGGTCTTTCTTTGGCCCGTCACACTCCGTTGTGTCTATTTCAGAACCTGAGATTTACACTGAGCGAATATTAACCGGGAACAAAACCTGCAGTCATCGCAGTTTGCATTTGCCAGTGAGGTTTTCCTTTTTCTGCTGAACTTAAATTGTTCCTTTTCTGGAAAAAAGCATGTATTTTTAGCTTGCTCACATATGTTTCTTTATAGGAAGCTTACAACTATCTTTATGACATTTGACCTTGCTCACAAACTTGTAATTTTCTCACTCATAATTTATGTCTTCTTGCATTGTCATTTTCCTTAAATTTTAGCCATAAAAGGTATGTGCTATTATACCTGGAGACATTGGAATATTGTTAGTGTCAGGCAGTTATCTAACAATACTCCTAGGTTTAGAATATCAGTGTATTTTTTTTCCCATGTTCTCAGTTTTATTCTAGTAGGACTAGAAACCACTCTCTTTTTTAAATCTCAGTGTAATTTCTGATTAAGAATCAAATGGTCAAGTAAGTGTGATGGTAGCTTTGGAAAGGAGTAAAGAAAGTATCCTGTTGCTAATGAAGAAATGCGTGAAGATTTCTTTCTTAGAGACCCTCAAGAAAAACCATCAGCTATAATTAATTTGAGCTGTCACTTAGTGTGTTCCAAGGGAAAAATAATTAAGTTAATTGTCCATTTTCTAACTAGAAAGGACTTTATTACACTCTTGCCCAAATTATTGACCACTTGCCCCAGGGGAGTCGGATGCAAGGTGCCTAGACAACATTTGGAAACTACAAAAGTGAATTAAAAAAGTGTAAATCAGCTACCTGGAGTAAGTGAGCGCGTAGTCCTGCTTCAGCCGGTAAAGCAGCGCCACCTGCTGCACACAAGCTTTCTTTTATGTTGGAGAATTCTTAAGGAGAAACTGATCTCTGCAGAATTAAGCACAAAACAGGCTTGGTTTGCAGTCTGTTATCTTTTAAGATCTATCTCTGGGTCAATTTGTTGAAATGTTTGTTTTTCTTCTGTGTGTGTGTGTGTGTGTGTGTGTGTGTGTGCGCGCGCGCAAGAGAGCGAGAGGGTGCCATTCACTCTGAGAACAAGAATTGAGTAAGAGAGTGGGAGAAAATGGGAGATAAAAGAATGCACATGTGAAACAAAATAGAAATATCGAGTATTCCTTTGTTGTATCTACTGATGTGTCTTTGATTCTGAAAATAAGTCTGATGTACCTCCGTTCGCCCTTTCTTACATTTACTAATGACATAAAAATCAATAGTTATCCAATGCTTGTTTCAACTGAACCATTGTTCGTATTTCATCCTAGGCTGCCCACAAGTGAGTCCTTTATTAAATGATTACAGACTTAATAGGCCTTCTTTGAATTCTCTTTTCTCTAGTGTTTTTTTTTTATTCCTATCATAACACCTCATTCTACAATATTTAAAAATAATAACTCCTAATGTTCCTAATGTATTTTGCATTGTAGCATCACACAGGCATTTACATGCAGTATTAACAAGAGCCGATCTTTTTTTTAAGTTGGAATCACTAGTTATCCTTTCGCCTATTTTGGTTTGTTTCATCTAATCTATTATACCACAACATAAGATAAGTAAGTGACAGTCAAGGTGGTAAACAGTGATGGTGATTCTTTTCATCGTTCCCTCTTCCAGGGTCTTAACTGAGTACTGACCGTTCACATCACTCACAATGACGCTTACACTTCCATACTGACAAGGTCAAATCATTTCAGATCTTGACTCGTAATTAACTTTTCAGCGTGCACTCATTTCTATCAAAGCGTATTTGTATTTGTTATACTACTGTTCATTTATTTTTACATTAATGGAATATCACACAGTCTGGAATTTATAATATTTGGCGTTTGTCAGGGCTTTGATTTCCAAATAAACTGAAATAGAATATAACTTGTTTCTATATCATATGCCAAAGCCATAATTGTATAATTGAAACATGTTAAATATCTAGACATACAAAAAGCACAGATGGTTTCAATTCTGTATCTCAATTTGAAGGAAAGCTACTCATATTCCGAATCCTGTCCAAAACTTGATTTTCTTATACTTGTCTGTAGCTTAAAAGATTTTTGCTGTATTTATTGTCTCTTTACTCATTCAATTAAAAACTGATTGAATATCTGCTGTATGTAAGACACTGCGTGAGGTACTGGAGATACAGTGATTTCAACAGGAATTCCTTGTGCTCAGTGAGCTTCCTTTCTTGCAGAGCAGTGTGTGGACAGTTCTAGAGCAGTAAGAGCTAGGAGCTGTGAGCACAAAAGAACGTGAGCTCGACCCCAACTTTAGTAAATGCGGGGAGGAGACAGGGTCAGGGAGGAAATGAAGACTTCCTGGAAGACAGAAATCCTTCATGGAGCCTGCAGAGAAGATACAGTGTTTGTCAGGAAGAGAAGGAGAGGAAGGGGCTCCGGGACTGGTGATAGGATTTGCAAAGACACTGAGATGAGAGAGCAGAATGGTTCTGGGGAAATCCGTGCTGTTCAGTCCTCCTGGGACTCAAGGCTGCCAGTGAAGAAGTCCTGAGAGATGAGACCATGCAAGTAGGCAGAGGTCAGATAATGAAGGATCTTTCATGCTTTTGGACTTCGTTCTGAATGCTTTGGTGTTTTTAAAATAATTTAAGTAAGGAAGCAAGGGCATGAGTGATGGGATGGGGTCCAAACTGATTAGAAAGCTCCCTGTAGCCACTCTGTTGAGACTGGAGGCGGGGGTAAGGGGATTCAGTTATGGAGCGGAATAGAAGGTGGTCCAAGGGAGATGGATAAACGCTGATGGGAGAGGGCAAGGGGAAGATGAGTGTATGGTGGTTTACTACGGTGGTAGAACGAATTTAATGACCCAGTAAGTGTGAAGACTATAGAAGAAGTCCAGGGGAACTTGTTTCCAGCATGGGAAGTGTTGGGTGGTGCCATCCACTAAGATACAGGCAGTGCAGAGATTAGAGATGAGCAGAGAGGAGGGAGGAGTTCTACTCTAAATGAGTTAAATACACCAAGTGGAGAGATCCAGTGGGTGGCTGATTATAGACACCTGGAGTTCAGAGGAGAACTCTGAATCAGAGATGTCCAAATCTAACCTTTGTGACTCCTTAATAATGTGTAAAATTTTGCTGAAAAAGAATAGTGAATTGGTTCTATCCTCCAAGACCTTCCTTCATCTGTCCTGCTCTTCTCATGCCCCCTTCCTCCCCTGCAGAGGACTGGTATGAACAGTTGTATCCCCTCATCCTCACCCTGAAGGACTGCATGGGAGAGGTGGTGAATCGAGCCAAGCAGTCCCTGACGTTCGTGCTCCTTCAGGAGCTGGCGTATAGCCTGCCCCAGTATTTGGTGCTGACGCTGAGAAGAGACGTCGTCTTCAGCCAAGCAGTAGGTGCCTCTTCTTCTTGTGAGTCCAGCACAGTGATGGGTTGTCAGATAGCATCCTTGGTCAGGATAGAGGTCTTCTTTTGGTAGTGTTTTTTTGTTTTTTTTTTAAGGGATCCTTTTCTTAAAGTTTCGGTACCTAGCTTTTCTTATAATAAATAGGAGCCAGTTAATGAGAACTTAAGTATTTATTTCTGCAAAGAGGTGGCCAAGTCTCTGAAGTGTCCATTCGGTTTCACAGGGCAGAGGGTCTGTGAAGGATGTGGTCCTCTGTCCTGTCCTTGTATTGTGCCTGGGGGTCTCTGCACCGGGCAGGGTGCAGATGGGAAAGGGTGGCTGCCTTGCACTGCAGATGGCAGCTGGGACCGACTGGCAAAAGGGATCTGTTTGCAGTCTCCATTTGTACAGCTCCTCACGAATCCCAGGACAGGGCCTCATAATGATCTGTTGTTTTGTTGTTTAGAAAACAAGTTTTCTGGGCAGTAAGGCTTGAATGGGAGGTCTGACAGGACCACCTTCTTTGCCTACCCACACCCAACCCTAGCCCATGGCACCAAGGCTGGCCTCCATCATGAAGGCTGTGCTCTTTCTCCCCTTCTGCCTCCACCCATGATTGAGTTTTATAGACAGTCACATGGAGGGAGAGAGACAGAAGCCTATCTTCCGAAACATGGCAGGCAACAGGAATATTTTAACCAAACTGTTCTGGCCCCCGACTGTTTCATGGATGTTCCAGTGACAAATGGAGCTGACAGTGCATCAGACAAGATGCTCTGTCCTGTACACATTTCTCCACTGTGTCCCTTCAATGACCCTGTGAAATGAGGACTTTTGTCTCTATTCTACAGGTACAAGAAAATAATAAGAAGAAAAAGATTTGGGAGTGTTAAACAGCATTGTATGGTTTTGCTGCTTAGAAGTGGTAGGGACAGGATTTGCAGCTTCCAGAATCCACAGTCTTTCCCCTTTCACAATGCTGCCTTTCCCAAGCCGAACTCCATCAAAGGCAGTCTGTAGGTTTCAAAGGGGATAAAAAGATTTCTACTTTTGTTACGCATACTGGAAAAATTTCTAATTAAATCTGTGGTGCCTCAAAAGCCTTAACTATTTTTCAATTAAAGTTTGCTGACTCCAGAAATTTCATTTTTTTTTTTTCAGCTTGCTGGATTAGTCTGTGGTTTTATCATCAAATTGCACACGAGTTTGCATGACCCTGGCTTCCTAGAGCAGCTTCACACGGTGGGGTTGCTAGTACAGTACGAAGGCCTGCTAAGTACATACAGTGAGTATTGCTTTAGTCCACGTTAAAATGATAATTTCCTATTCATAAAGATACCGGAAGCATAGATTCTTCAGTTCGTCATAAAAATGAGAAGTAACCCTCCCTTGCATCAAGCGTTAGAGAAAGAATGTAACTTTCATTCTTTGTGTTCGTTCCCCTTGTAGCTGTGCTTTTACCTGCAGTATGTTTTGAAAATGGAATTAGATTATTTCACAGTGGAGTCCTGAGCAGCCGTCTGGCTTTTTAAATATAAAAGGCTTTTGCCAACGCAGCTTCAAGGACTTGATTTTTAAAGTCCCAACTCTCTAATGTCTAGAACTGCCCTATTCAGTGCATAGCTTGGTGTGGCTGTTGAGCACCTGAGATGTATCTGGTCCAAATCAATATGTTACTGGACGCACACACCAGGTTTCAAAGACTAGTGGAAAAGAGTTTTATATGAATAATTAATGAATGATTAATAATTGTATATTGTAATTGCATATATTGAATGCTATTTCAGATATATTGGGCTAAAGGAAAATAGATTATTAAAGTTAATCTCACCTTTAAAATTGTACTCCTTAAAAAAATGTGACAACCAGGAAATTTTCAATTATATATGTGACTCATATCACATTTCTGTTGTACAGGGCTGATCTAGAATCTTGCTTAATTACCTCCTTCTTTCTCAGTGTGTTGAGGTATAAAACTAGCATGAGCCTGGGTCAGTGATCTTCAGTTCAGCCGTGTCTATTATTTCTAGAAATCAAATGTCAGTCCTGCCAGTGGAAAAAGATCTGCATGATGCTTTATGTCGTGTAAGAATTAAAACTTCTCTCTAGCCTTCCAGCAAAAGGTATACCTCTTTCCTTCCCTCAAAGGGTACACAGACTGCTGGAGTCTATTGAAGTGGTTTTTATGTCACCGATGAAAACCTTCAGGCTCTGAGGGAAGGTATTCAGAATGACTTCACTGCACTGAGAAACTCATTCACTAAAATGTTAGAACGCATTCCGGCAGGGAGGTGTGGTACCCAGTGACATTTTCTTCAGATAGTGTGTTTGTAACCAGGCTCCTTTCCCTTGTTTAGGTGATGAAATTGGAATGCTAGAGGACATGGCTGTTGGCATTTCAGATTTGAAGAAAGTCGCATTTAAAATAATTGAAGCCAAATCCAATGATGTCTTGCCGGCGATCACAGGAAGGCGGTAAGTGGTATCCATTTCCTAAAGACCAAGCTTTGTGAGATATTTTTAATTAACCCCTGACAAAGGAGCCAAGGAGAATTAAGGTTTGGTTTGGACATGTTTCTTTTGTTCTTTTTTCCTTTCTGCTGAGAATTAAGTGTTGGTAACATGACTAGGGAAGACTGGGAAAAGCTCCTAGAAGTCTCACAGATGTTTGTAAATCGTGTTGCGGTGAGGTGAGTTTGGGGATGCTACCCTGTGAAATACGAGGAATTCAAAATAATAGGAGGCATGAGAAAGCCACTTTCCCTTTATTACTGTCTAATTTAAAGCCCTGGATGTTTTTACTTTTGCTGGAATCATTTGGTTAATAGTGTCATAATTCTTGAGATGACTTTATAGTAAATTCTGTTAAAAGCAGTAACATTTTAGAAAAGATGGGTTCCTATGTCAAGGGCATAGACGACCACTTTTTTCTCAATTATTTTTGACAGTTTACTCCGAGATTGATATTTCTGAGAATAGTTTTAAATAAATAGCTCTGAAGGTCAGTGTATGATGCAAAATATCAGAAATAATTAAGAATTAAGTGATGGTGTGTAGAATAGACCTCCAACAGAAGAACTGTATCCTATGGGCAAATCATTTCAATCAGAAGTCCTCCAAATTTTAACCGTTCTGGTGTTAGCACTTTTAAAGGCTACATGAGGATATTGGAAATCTCACATCACAGTGGGAAAAAAAATGAGAATTTTACTAAAGAGAGAGCCCTTTTCATGCTAGCGAGATAGAGAAGAGACTGAGTATAAAGTTCAAACTAAATTCATTTTCTTATCTATAGTAAACATAGAATTATTTAAAATTTTGTGTGAATGATGCCCAGAAACACATGGTAGAATAAAAGGTAACTGTTTCTTATACATAAAGAAAAAACACATCCTTGTAAAACTAAATATTTCATCTGCACACTAATGCTTAATTTGCAATTCACTGGGAGAAAGAGGAATAAAATTGCTCATATACACACCTAGAAAATAGTGCCACTCTGTATTCCTGTGAAAATTATTATCAAAAGTGGGAACCTGATACCTTCATCACTGTTACCAGGGGAGCTTACCAGGCCATCTGGTATACGCAGAGGGCAGGTGCTTTTCCTCAGGGAGTTCTTAGGCTACATCTAAACCCAGAAGTTTTCACACAGATGGGAGTGAAACTTCCAGAACGGGAAGGTGAGCAGCTTGGCAGACCCTCTCTCCAAAAAGCAGCATTACAATTGGACAGAATTTTCCAAAATAACCATTACAGGACTAAGAATTATATTTGTCCACAACAAATTCAGAAGCATTTATTTATGAAAAACTAGTGAACATTGGATAAGTCAGTTGGACCGTGTGGCATTTTTGCCAAGAGTTCCTCCCATCAGCCCGAGCTCTGTCAGCACAGTTTTGCCAGGGCCAAAGCAGGCCATGAAAACCAGCAGTCTCTAATGAGAGGAGGCTGATTTGATTTGAACCAGAAAAGACAAAAAAGCACATTCCTGAAAAGTTGTTAGATACAGTGGTAACTAGATAACAATTCTATTCGCAACAGCATCAGAAAGAATAACTATGTCGGACCAAATGTAACAAAATACCCTAGGAATTGTACACATAACACACAAAATGTGCCTAGAGAAATTAATAAGATCCAACAAACGGAAAGACAGTCCATGTTCACAGATTAGCATGCTCAGTATTGCTCAGACAGAGATGCTCCACAAACTGATCTGTAGACCCAATGCAATCAGTATCCAAATCCCAGTGCCTTTTTTTTTTTTTGCAGAAATTGGTAAGCTCAACCTAAAATTTGTATGGAAATGCAAAGGATCTGGAATACTAAACAACAATTTTATGGAAGAAGAAAAAAGTTGAAGGATTTTACTTATTGATTTCAAAAGTTAATATAAAACACAATAATCAAGACTGATAGTACTTGCATCAGTATGTATGTATATAGATAGATAGGTAGATAGATCAGTGGAACAAAATTTAGAGTCCAGATATAAACTATTATCCTTAAGTTCAACTGATTTTTGACAAAGGTGCCAAAGCAATTTAATGAAGAATGGAGAGTTGCTGTGACAATTAATTATTCACAGGCAAAAAGAAGAATTTAGAACATCAATTTACACCATACACAAAAATTAACTCATAGGGGATCATTGGTCTAAATGTAAGAGCTAAAACTAAAACTTCTAGGAGAAAAAACTTTTAAGTTGAGTTAGGTAAAGAATTCTTAGACATGACCCAAAAAAATCTAGATTCATAAAATAAACAATTTGATAAATAGGATTTAATCAAAATTATAAACTTTTAAGCATCAAAAATACCATTAAGTAAATGAACAGACAAGCCACATATTGGAAGAAATTACATGCAAAATACATATATCTGATAAAATACTTGTATCCAGAATATATAAAGAAACCTTCAATTTAATAATTATAAAACAAAAAAATCTAATTTAAAAATGGGCTGAGGATATGGATAGATATTTTGCCAAATAAAATACACGAGTGGCTTATATGCACACGAAAACATACTCAGCATCATTAGTCATTAGGAGATTGCAAATTAAAACCACAGTTAGATACCACTTCACTCACAGTAGAATCATCATAATCAGAAAGTCAGACAACAACAAGCATTGGCAAGAATGTGGAAAATCTGGAACCCTCATTCACTACTGTTGGGAATGTAAAATGGTACCACCACTTTGGAAACAATTTGGCAGTTGCTTAAAAACTTAAACCTAAAATTGCTGTATGACTCTTAGGTATATTCCCAAAAGAAGATGAAACCATGCATCCACACAAAGACTAATGCATGAAAGTTCATAGCAGCATTATTCAGAATAGCCCAAATCATGGAGCAATCTGAGTGTTCATCAACTTGAAGGCAGAGACAAAATGTGGTTCTGTACAATAGAACACTATTCAACAATAAAAAGGGAGAAACTGCTAATAGCATGCTACAACATACATGACTTCACAGTCATGCTAAATGAAAAAAGCTAGACACAAAAACTGCATATTGAATGACTCCATTTATGTGAAAAGTGTAGAAAAGTAAAATCTCTAGAGACAGAAACAGATCATTGGTTTCCTGGGGCTGGCAGTGGGATTAGGGTTTGAATGCAAATAGGCACAAGGGATTTTTTTAAGGTGATGGAAATGTTTTGAAACTGGATTATGGTCATGGTTGCACAACTCTATAAATTTGCTGAAACTCTGATTTACACGCTTAAAATGCATGAGTTTATGTCAATTATATTCTAATAAAGATGACAAGAAGTTATCATAAAGAAAGTAGATAATGTTTCACCTTCAAAGCAACCTTTAAATACAGACTGACTCATTGAATTTTCTCATATTCCTGAAAAACTTGGAATAAATAAACATCAGCCTTCTATCAGCCAGACTATTGTGAAGGGCACTGAGCAATTTTAAAAAGAAAAATAAAGTATGCATCCATCTGAGGGTAGTGCTAACATCCCTACTTGATAGATTGATGATATTTCCTGGTTCTCTAGTTCAAAGCTTAGGTAAGAAACAAGTCTCATAGCCAAGGATCCAGCGTATGTATCAGCGTTGTACTAGGAGAAACTAAAAAGATTTTCATGGAGACTCACCAAGTGTCCTGAGCTCCTTTCCCCATACATGGATTACAACACCAACACTATATATAGTTCTGGAAACACATGGATTTTTCTACATTATGGGTTAAACTATACATTTCTATACTCAGTTCACACCAGCTCAGAAGTTACCAAGTTTCAAAATATACAAGCAGCTATTCTTGTTGACCTTATTTTGTGAATCCTAATTTAAATTTTCAACACTAAATATTCGGGGTAATTTTTAAAGGAAATTTCCAGTGAAAAACGTCCCCATGATATGTTAATGTTGCAAAATGATCAAAACCCCCCAAAGGTTAGACCTTAAATGAAACCATTACATTTCCATCGGGCCATCCCAAACAGGGAGGTTCCTCAGTACTAGCAATTAAGCCATGCTACAAAATGTTCTAAGTGATTGGGTTCATTGGTTTCACTCTATTGAAAAATCCATCATTGAATTGCTTTTCTTTTCATTGAAACTGGGTTTTAGAAACAATTACATCAAGGAAATAAATACTGATGCTCTTATGCACACGGCCCTGGTATACAAAGATGCAGTAAATTCTTCCTTTCCTAGGAAAGCTCAGAGTAATGGAGAGAAAACAAGTGTAAACAGTTCTTTCTGCCAAGTAATAGTGAAGTGAATTAAATGATTATCAAATGAATTAATAACAGGAAGTAAGCCGATAGCAGCCAGAAATCCAAATCTGTGCTATATTCAAACTGTTTTATTATTTCTTTCTAATGAATCTAAAGGACCATAAAAAGTAATGAAATGAGCAGTGCTTCTTCTCTGTGTCCTCCGCTTCCTTTAGTGAACATTACGTGGTAGAGGTAAAGCTTCCAGCGAGAATGTTTGAGACTCTGCCACTACAGATTAAAGAAGGACAGTTGCTTCATGTGTACCCAGTACTTTTTAACGTTGGAATCAACGAACAGCAAACTCTTGCTGAGAGGTAAGCTTCAGGTGTAAGATCGGTACTTGAATTTCTCTTTTCAATTGTTACAGATATGTTGAGTAATTCCACGTGTTCCTCTACGTAGAACTTCAACAGGTTCATAGGTAGCATTTTCCTTTTCATCAGTACCAAATTATTTGATATAGCAAGGAGAAATATTTATGCTTAAGGATTCCTGGCTCACATCAAATTTCAGTGTGGCAAAATAACAAAAATATTGGTGTCAATACCAAAATATTCACATGGATTAACTTTCTTTGTGTTTCCAAATACCTGGGTGTGTATATCAAATTTTAGAATTTTTTAATGCTCATATGTATTTTGACATTGTGTCAAAATTTTCTGGACCTAAAATAGAGTCTATTTTTTCTTTTATTTACTAAGATAGTCGTTACTGGGAGATGTTAACATATCTATAATAATTGCTCAGACAACAGAAAATTATATGTGATTCCATGACTGACTGTCACAAACACTTTTCGAGCCCACAAAGGAATTACTTTTGCATCTTACACAGTTCACATGTAGAGATTATCAAAAATGTGGGTGAGAGTTAAGGTTCACAGAACACATTTTTAAAAGATTTTAGAGAAAGAAGTTACCATCTGGCTGTAAAGCCTGGTTGGAAAAGTTCCCTCAGAAGCAAGACTTTCAGTGAGAATTTAAAATGCTTTCTTGGCTATAATTCACTCTCTTAATATCTCCGTTCCCCATAGGTTGCTGGAATATGCTTTGCCATAACTTGATAAATACATTTTAACCCTTTACTAATGTTTTTTGCTAAAGTAAAATACCATTGTGCTTATAGTCCTTTTGAATTTCGATGCTGGTCAAGGTGCCTGTTTGTAGCTATTACTTCTCCTTTTCCCCCTTTTATCCAAAAGATTCCTGGACAGCATGGGTTTTTCATCATTCTGACCTGCCGGTTACACATTCCCATGCCAGCTTTGTGTTGCACGTTTAGTCTCAAACTGTGTAGAAGCTACTCATGGCTTTTCTTATGGTATGCATAAATCAGAATATAACTTTATTCACTGTTGTACAAAGAGTTTTCTTTAATAATTGAGCACTTTCGCAAGTCATTGTGTGAGATCAGAGTGTATTCCAGTCACTTCTATGTGTTGTCTCACAGCAAGTTCGCTGGGTGTGGTGAAGGGTATTTATGAGCAGAAATTACATGATTTAGGGGGAAGAAGCAGCACTCTTAATTAATTGCCTCTTCTTTGCTATACGAGAGTACAGAGAGTTTTGATTCTGAATTAGTAAGTCAAGGCCTGTGAGTATGGTCTTGAGAGAGACATGAGACTCTTCATTCACAGACTTTTGAAGGAACAGTTAGCATTGTATTTCCCAGTCTTATAGATTAGGTTAATTTACAGCCTTCCCTTTTCTCTCATCTGTCTTGCATATTAAAACGTGTTTTTTCATACCTGGGTGCTGCATAAGACACATCAGACTTGAAAAGGAGACACAACGGCAGCAGAGAGAGAAATGCAAAGGGAAGCAGGAAGGCTGCGCTCGGATGTCTATCAACTATTGATCTGAGCGAATCACTTCTCTGTTCTCTGAGCTTCGTAGTTCTGATTCTGAATTTTGAGCTTTTCCTGGCAACATTCACACATTAGGTATGCTCCTGCTATGTAATCCTTGTGTAAAATATTATTACATATGTACCCATAGCCAAAACATATGTAGTGTATATCCATTTTAAAATAAGTAAGTACTAATCAGTCTGCCTGGGCTGCCATAACAAAATACCACGGACTGGGTGGCTTACACAACAGAAAATTACTTCTCAGAGTCCAAAAGGCTGAGAAGCCCAAGATCAAGGTTCTAGTCAATGTGGTTTCTGGTGAGAACTATCTTCCACTTCCTTGCTGTGTGCGCACAGGACCTCTTTTGTGTGTGTGGAGAGAGAAAACCAGCCCTCTGATGTCTCTTTTCACAAGGACACTAATCCTCCTAGATCAGGGCCCCACCCTCCTGACCCCATTTAACCTTAATTACTTCTTTAGAAGGTCCATCTCCAAACACAGCCACACTGGGGGTTAGGGCTTCAACATATGATCTTTGGGGTGGACACACACGTTCAGTTCATAACACTAATATTACTCCAGCAAGGATGATGATTTTAAAGCACCAGTTGATGATAATGTCTAAAAAAGTTAGAAGAGTGCATTTCAGAGTTTAGGGTAACTCTCCTGTAGATTTTCCTGCGTCTATGTCCCTGTCCTCCAAGTTTAACTCAGGAAAGGTTTTGAATATGAATTGCAGCAGGCACTGGTCTGCCAAGCTGTGGGACACAGGGAGCAGGCAGCGCAACAAGAAGAATGGCTATGATCCTGTCCTGGAAGAATTTACTGTCCAGTAAGGAAGACAGGTCAACACATGTTACACTGCAGTTCAACTTGTGCAGTAAGCAAAGATGTAGAAGGGACAGGATTCGTGGGGGAAAGAAAGTGGTTCACAGATGGGAGAACATTCATCAGGGAGGTTTCATAGCGCACATAAGCCTTCACAAGGCTTTGAGGGACAGATAGATTTGAATGGAGATATTTGGATAGAGATACGTAGTGAAAGCCATTTGCATAGCCTTCTTTTATAGAGAGACAAGACAATTTTAAGTTTTAAGCCTGGGAAATGCTTAAAGAAAGCACAAGGTCGGTGATTATGCACCGATGCAGTTTTGACTTGAGAAGGTGGCAGAAGAGCACTAGTACAGAGGCTGGCATCCTTCATGGTGTGGAGAGAAAAAAATGTCAGCAGAAGTAAACTACTCCCGGACAGATTGGATAGCTCTCCATGTGCCTACAGCAGTTGATAAAGTGTACAAGACTGTATGCAGCCCAGTGTCCAGCCCTGGTCTTCCAGACCTCTCCTCCAACTGTCATTGATGAAGAGGAGCACTGGAGGGATAAAAAGAGAGATGAGAGAGTTTCTGTGTCTTTAGAGATACAGCACTGCCGAGGTGGGGAAATTAACATTAACTGAGTATCAATTATGCAGAGGCACAGGGGCTGGCGTCTAAGATGTCCTCTTTCATTCAGGTTTGCATTTGATGATGGTGAGAATACTTTGGTGTGTCAAAAGTGATTGGTGGGGCAGGGGGAGGTATAGCTCAGTGGTAGAGTGCATGTTTAGCATGCACGAGGTCCTGGATTCAATCCCCAGTACCTCCATTGGAATAAATACATAAGCCTAATTTCCCCCAAAAATATATTTTAAAAAGTGATTGGTGGAATGAGGGCCAGTGGAGACTGCAATATGTTTGAAATCACCGTTGTGCAATGTTGCTTAAAAAAATAGACTCCTTTCTTAGAAAACTATGGCCATCTATTTAAAAAAAGAAAGATAAAAGAAGTTATTTTCAGGTACTATTCTATATTCCATTGTCTTTTTTTATTTTCTATTTTTTTAGGTTTGGAGACGTCTCTTTGCAAGAAAGTATTAATCAGGAAAATTTTGAACTTCTAAAAGAGTATTATACAATATTTATGGAAAAGATGCCTCCTGATTGTAAGTATGCAAGTTACAGAAAACAACGATAATAATTTCTTGATTATAATTTTTCAGGGGAGGTCAGACATAGAGGTCAGACACAGAGGTCAATGGAAGAAGAAAGCCTGGGGTGGGAATGTGAGAGTAATTTTAAGATTGTCTGCGTCAAAAAGACTGACTGCCAAGGTGGCCTGGCCGACACCTGCCTCATTGCCCTGATTGCATTGAAGTGTGTCCTGCTGCTCAGGCTAGGACATTAATTTCAGTGCCACTGCAAAATGCCAAATGTTAAAAATAAGGACTTTATAATTAGAAATCTCAATTGAGTCCAACAGAAATTTTGTTTAATTCATAACCAAGTAAACGATTTTAATAAAGATGTAGGTTTCTGATTTGTAAGCTACATCAGATATGTCTCTCACACACGCACATACACCAAGATATGTACATACACAAAGAGAAACTCAGATGAAATAGAAATTAAATACATAATAAAAATGATACAAAGTAAGGGACAAATTAGTGAATATGCTTATTGCGATGTTTATGTGAAAACGTTAGGGCCTAAGCCTATAGAAATGCGTTTTACCTTTTGCCTTTTATTTTGTTTTGTGCCATTGTTCAGTTCTACAGCTCTTTTTTTCCCACAAAATTAAGCACATAACATTTGAGCCATCCAAAATCAGAGAATCAAGAATGTATTTTTGAGCTCATCAGTAAGTAGTATGAATAAATAAATTGAGATACTTAGATATTCACAATGATAAGAAACTAGGTCTTGATAAAGTAGGGTGTTTTTTAATATTTGTAACCAAAAGCTGTAATAAAAATGGACCTGTCATCTATTCACTGGCAATTTGTTCACTGATCTATATTCTGATACTTAGTTTGAAATATCTTAGGTAGCAGCATTTAGGTCTTTTCATAACACAGTGATCTTGCTTCAGCACTCTCATAGATCTGGCACAAAATGAAGGTGTGATGTGACTGTTTGTTTTCCACCACGAAAGTCCAATGCATATCTATGCAGTTATATTGGCATATGTGGGGTTATTCCTCATACAGAAATATTGTAACCCAAAGCATCATTTGCATTACACTTCATTCAAGGAAAAACCAAAAAGCTTTATTAAGAATGTGGATAAAGGGTAGGCTATTTATTAAGGAGGAAAAAAACTGCCACACAGGATCAGACCATATCCATATAATCTTATTATTTTTCTTTCACAATGAAATCAAGGGACAATTTGTATGAGTGTTATAAGGATAAGTTAACCCTCTTCACATATTACTTTCACTCATTAATCCATTTTGGATGTCCTGGTCTGTTAATGTACTCACCATTCTTTTTTATGATTTATGAATTAGTCAAATTCTACATGTTTTTAAATTTAAAATGTCCCTTTTTTCCCAAGAGGTTTTTTAAACCTCAAAAATGTCCCCTACTTTTGTGATATCAGAGTTTATTGAATAAATCAATTGCAGCCTATGTAGTCACTTCCAGTCAAATAGCTCTCATCTTTTTACTCTTCTCATGCAGAAATCTTATGGTCTGAAACATTCACTCTTCCTCACATATTCTCTAATTCTCCTACATATGCAGGAGGTTCAATTGATAGTCTCAATCCAGCAATCTCCACACACGGAATCATTTTATTTCCTTGTAGCTGCTGTCAGCTTTGCTGAGCACGCCCCCCTTGGGAGTTGTTAGTAACTGAGAGGGGAGTAGAATTAAAGTTTCCAAACAACAGCACCTCATTTCCTTCTGGTGTGTTCACTGTGGCCTGGTGATTTGTATGCTAATCTATTTAAAAATCTCAAGTTCAGAATTGTGATAGATTCTGACCACAAGACAGGAAATATTTGACTTTAAGGAGTCACACATTGTTTCAGGGTAGGGGTCCAGTAAATAGACAGGCTGTCACGAATTACTTTAGGGTGAGGTTCCCATAAGTATCTTGAATTTCTGGCAGGTGTTTTGGGTGGCTTCATCAGGTCAAACGGTCAGAGGCCATCCAGACTAAGATGTGTGTGCATCAAACTTCCTTAGTGGCCTCCTGGTTCCATTTTAGTCAGCTCTCTTAATGATACTGACTCCATTTTTATTTTCCTTTCACAAGTAAAAATCTCCTTAGGAAAAAAATTAAGAAATAAAAATCTCAAGTTCATTGGGAAGAAATATTCAATCAAAATCAAGAATTACTGTCCTTCCCCTGCATCTTCCTTGCATCT
This sequence comes from Camelus dromedarius, assembly GCF_036321535.1. Taxonomy (NCBI): domain Eukaryota; kingdom Metazoa; phylum Chordata; class Mammalia; order Artiodactyla; family Camelidae; genus Camelus; species Camelus dromedarius. The sequence continues at coordinate 22,267,255 of NC_087436.1, forward strand.
GCAGAAAGGCTGTTAGTGGAAAGCTTGGTAGGGAGAAATGGCCTCCCTCTCTCCCCCTCTCCTGGAGGACTCATAGCGTCTAGAACTGCGAAGTGCCTGTTGCAGAGGAGGAAGCCAGGAGCGGGCAATCCCTTTCTTGTAGATCTTTGCTGAAACTTCTTCTAAAGCAAGAAATGTAATATTTTATTGATAGATAGATCAATCGATCCATTGATGGATGCTGATGCTGGTGTCAGGCAGAGCTGCTGACAATGGGGAGGTCCGTTTGCTCTGTCCCTGTACTGTGTGTCGTGCATTTCTCCTTTCACATTTTCTTGGCTTAACGATGCAGTTCTCAGGCAGTTATGCTTGCTGCCCTGACGCTGAGACACAGTAAATCATCAGGAGTACTTCCCCTCAGGCCCTACCTGTGATATTCCCTGGCCCCTTTGATCAACCGGGGAAACTCCTGTGGGGCAGGTATGCATGTTTCTCTCTCTTCTAGCTCTGATCTTCCAGATGGGTTTGATGATCTCAGAAACCTTTCAAGGCCCCTTTGGTACCCACCTGAAGCATGAAGACACTTCAGTTTGGGGTGAGCAAAATAAAATTAAGTCCTGCTGTACATCACTAGCACACACTGCTCCATGCTTTAGAGTCGCTGTCACAGCTCATACATGATTTGGGGCTCCTGACTTTGATGGAAGGAGCAGATGCAGTGCCGCCTCCTCTCTCCTTTAAATGAGGAGTGATCAAGTGTCAGTTTATAATCTCAAATCTCTGTTCTCTCTCTGAAAATAATGCCCTGCTCTTGCCCTCTTTCTGAATATTGTCGTACAGTTCTAATGGGATGCTGCCACTACTGACTCCCATGTGAGTGCTGTAAGGGTGTAGGTCTAGCACGTGAGCTAAGAAGGAATATCAGGCAGGACCTTTTGTGAGCAGTTGTAAATTTTCCCCACAATATTTGATATCCCTGTCTTGCATATAATATTTCATCAACTGTAGCATAACAATTGCCCACAAAATACTGTTTAGGGGAAAAAAAAGTTTAGGCTTGTAATGAGGGTAAGTAAAATGTTGTTGTCATATTTCATCCTGTATTTTTTTTTTTTTTTGGCAATTGTTGCTGGAACTCTCATATTCAATTTAGCAGACATGGCTGGGGATCATGTTATGTGGAAAACTCTGTGCCTGTCACTATGGGTGATGAAAAATGAATAAGATACAATCTCTGCCCCTAGTTGCTTATAGTTTAATGACTCGATGTGATCCAGGAATAATCTATGTTAACTCAAATCTCTTTCAAGAATACTAGTTGCAGTTTTGTGGTATTGATCCTTTCTGTGAATAATTTAGTTGTGTTTGTGTTGCTTTTGTTGGTCAAAAAGGGTTGGTTTCTCCTTGAACATTTCTGATGTTCATTGTGTGGTTAAGCATTGCTGCAGATTTCACATCTGCATTAAGAAAAAGAAAAGATCCTATGCATTCTTGCCATTTTTAGAAACAAACAAAAAAAAGATAAGATTTCATGGATAATTTTAAAGGAATTGTTTAAGTAATTTTCTGTGTATTCCACATAGGAAATGAGATAACATACATGATAGGAGGAGACCATTCATAAGTATAGGGAAGGGGGGACTAAGGAACCCACAGAATGTGGAGAAGTCGTTAGAGATGGAGGGTCATCGAGCAGCACTGTAGCTAAATGAGAAGAATGTCAAGACGGAGATGGTGAGCGAGAATAACAGATGTGCTGATGAAGAAAGGAGAATGAGGACTAAAGAGAACCTGTTGGATTGTGGTTAAGAGTCTTGGATGGCATTCCGTGGAGTAGTTCTAGTAAAAGCATGGGATGCAACCACGTCACAGGCAGTTAAGGAGAGAACTCTTGTTATGCAAGTAGAAAAACAGAGTCAAAGCCACCCGGTTAAGATAAAGTGAACAGAAAGAGAGAAATGAAAATGCAGGCTAGAAGCAGCAGAATCACAGGAGAGGGTTGTTCTCCCTTCTTTCTCTTCGGTTTGCTTTCCCAAGAGAGGTGGAAATTATAAAGACAAATGGAAATTGCAGGGCAGTGGCTGGGGAAAGCACATGCCCTTGACCCTGCCTCGACGTTCTAGAGAAGAGCAAAATGATGAGGCCCCCGGACTATCCAGAAAGCCTGCAAGGGGCTGCAAGAGAGAACAGAGGACTGGGCCTCCCATATGATGCAGAGACAGAACCCTACTTGAGAGAAAAAAAATAGTATTCTGGATTTTAGAGAAAGAAATCTGCCATGCCTGACTGAAGCCCTTTAATACCTGAAGAATTCCAACAAGAAGTCCCAGATAATTCTTTAAGATGGTGTTCTGAGTACAGAAGATTTGTAAAGAGTCAAAGAGAGTTTCAGCTTGGTCTGACCCTGGCTGGTCCACCCCTGTCGTCAGGTCTCCCACGGCCCTCCCATGATGGCTTTAGAGGAAAAGGCCTTGAAAAAAGATTTTGTTCACATCCACAGTACTAACTTTCAAAATCAGATCAATCATGGTTTTCCCTGATAGTCTATCAAATTATTTTAACATAATTTTTTAACAATCATTCATGAAAGCTGGACATGCACACCATGCACTCTGATGTTTAGTTTTGCTGAGCTAAGATTTAGTGCAACTTATTATTTCTGTGCTCTTCGAACTTATATTTTCAGTTAACATTTTTTATTTTTCATGCTTTGACTTATCTCTCATTAAAAAAAAATATAGATCAAAGGAGCAAAGCTGGTTCAGTTAAGGATAAAATTACAAAGAAAATGATAATAAATATTAAAACTCAAAATAATGTGAAATAGAGAGTAGCAGGACTCCACTGGGACACCTTCAAATGAGAAGATTTCCCAGAAGTAGAGAAAAAGAAAAGCTTCACTATGGATACAATGTTGAATATCTAAAACTGGCTTTTGTCAGATCAGAGAATGGATCAACTCACCCCCAAAGTCTAATACTTTGTCTTTTAAAAATATTGCCACTGAAAATTTAGCCAGTTTTTCAAACTTAAGGCAGAACTCTCTAGTAAATCAAGATGACATTTTTCTAGAACAAATATGTGGTAATACTTTCCTGAATGAAATCATTGGATATTGTTTCTGAAAGGAATGAAAAGAATGGAACCACCAAGGTGTCATTCGTAGTTGTACTTCATGTGAAATGAGCTTATAAATTGATACACATCACACTGTTGCTGAGAAACAAAATTAGCTGCATTTATGATATATAATGTGCTCTGGAAGAAACCAGCCCTCAGTCTTGGCAAACTTTTTAGCCTGTCACCCTGTTGGATTTTCTGTACTGCTCGGTGCCAGGGAGGATGGAAGAGCTGTCACTATCACATGCCAATAGATATCTTGTGTTACAAATGGATAAAATCACTGAGGAACAGCATACAAATCAGTTCTTGGAATATTGAGTTCTTGGAATATCAGAGAGAAGAGTTGCCCTGTTTATCAACAAAAATCAAGGCTACTTAAGTGGATTTTTTTTTCTGTTAGTGGTTATTTTATGAGCTCTGTTGCAGACCAGAAAGTGTGGGATGAAATCAATACTGACATTGATTGACAGCTCTCTGTGCTGCATAGACTGGCGATGCTCTGCAGACAAAGAAGGGTGCATCTGAATATTAATCCACTTACTGTTCATTTACCTACAACTGAAGCCCATATAAACTGGCTCCCCTTCAGATCGTGTAAATCTTTCGCCTTTTACAACTGAAGCCCACGTGTGCTGACCCTCACAACAGGCTCACTGCCACCATGAGTTTGAACCTGCTTTCAGTTCTTAAAATAAGTTATGATGGGTGTTTCTTGTTCCTGCTTTTCAGAGCCCTCTATCCTTAGACTGCCATCCAAACTGAGCCTGGCCCCCCAGTCTTCAGCAGGCTCTGGAAATAAATGTATAAAGTAAGGAAATGAGGTAAAGCAACGATCTCCAAAGACATTAACAAGCACGTGCACAGACAGGCGACTGCACACACACACGTGCACTCACACATACAACACACACGCACACACACACACACAGCACACATGCACATACCTCACTAAAAGGCTTTCAACAATCTGAGTATTTCTGATTAACAAAGGGACTTTCTGATACAGGTTAACTATTTCAGGTTTCAAAGTAAATTTCTAAATTGCTAAACTTTCTCCCCCTCGTGGTAATACTAGATTTCCTCCGAAACGTTCACATTTATATAAAGAGACCTTCTCTGAACATTAGGACTGCCTCTCAACATTCACAGAACAGTGACATCAGAGGCTACTTTTTATTCTGTCACCTGAGGTTCCGCTGCAGGTGACAAAAAGTACCGGTAGACCCTTTGCCACATCACCTTTCTCCCTTTTCCCAGTGTCTGTTTTATCTCTGCTTCCTCTCAGCTATAAACTTTGGGGATGAGGCCAGGCTATGATTCACCTGCAAACAAGATCATGTAGAGAAGAGTGTCTGAATTAGACAGGATTGCTAGCCTAGATCGTCCTGTGGTCAAATGAAAAATAATACTAAATTCTTAGTAGCCATATTAGTCGGAGCCCAGTCCTGTAAACAAGCATTCTCAGAATTTACTGCAGAGTATTGGAGATAAACATGAAGAAATCTGGGAGAAATTTACCAGGGTGATGCAGCCACCCAGCATTTAGCAATCGCAGGAACCTGGCAACGGGTAACCCAGGTGCTAAAGGGACCTAGGTCAGATATAGTGGCACCAGAGCACAAATGCCGCCCCCTCCCCCATCGGCCCCCAGATCCAGCTTCTCGGCAGGGGCTGTCCAGCAGAAGCTGGGACCATGAACAGAGATGTTGTCCCATGGGAGCTGTGGCCATGGAAAAGCCATGACCACTTTCAGAAGCAGCAGAAGAAAAAGAGATCGGGAGAGAAATATACTGGCTTCTGGCTTATTCCTTCCATCTAATCACCCCCTTAATCCTCATGTCCACACTTAATTGTGGATCAAAGGGCAGCAAGTAGCCTGGGAAGTGAGGCTACCTGTGATAAAGAGCAGAATGGGAAAAGTTCAGGTAGATATGAGAGCAAACCGGCAGTCGATGAGCACAGCCTACCTCTCTGCCACTCATCACCTCTCCCCACCTTTTACGCGTGCAGGAGTCATGTCAAACAAATCCACATCTGGACGTGGGGTCAGCAGTTTGTGTTTTAACAAGATCCCACCTCCCCAGTCCCCAGGTAGTTTAACTGCACGATAAGATTTGAGAACTACTGGCTTAGATTTGTAAAATGTTACCGATTTGGCTATCAAATTGTAAATCTGTGTTTTGCATTTCACTAGTACTCTAGGCAAGAATGTGAAAGAAAGTGAAAATGTTCAGAATAGTAAATCTATTGTATCTTTTATTTATTTGTTGCTTAACATTTATCGACCTACGTGAAATGTGTATATAAAGCAACTCAGCTGTCTTCATGATTCTGTTCAATGCAAGATTACCTTGATTTATTATGTCAAGGTAAGTTCATGTGTCTAAGTTTCCTAAGCACAAAGAATAATCTGAATATTATAAAATGTTCTGTATTTTTAACAAATTTGAGGATATAAAGTAAAAGAAGATATAAGGATTTTCTTAAATTAACACATGACAATCCTTCCAATAGAAACTATAAGTTACTATGACATAATTAAATTAGCAATAATGATTTCTGTTTTACAGACATCTCGACTTTGATACTATGTAGACATCCAAATATACAAATGAAAAATCCAGTTAGTCATCCAAATATTTTGCTGATTTTATTTCAAACATATGTGTATTTGGAAACATTCAGATGGCTGAGGAATTTTTCACATTTTATCCATATGTTTGGCATTGCATAGACATACAGAAAGATGAGTAAAATGTATTGGCAGTACATGGGAAAATTATGTTATAATGCAGGACTTCTTTAAAGTTGGAAATGTTCCCCAAAGAGCAGACAAAACTGGAATTTGAAGATTATTGTCTCCAATTATTCTCTACCCAATTTTCTCCTAAGCCCACTGTAGTCAGCCTTTGGTCCACATAACTTCACTGGAACTGTTTTTATCAGGATTTCTGTTAAAATTAATGCTCAGTTCTCTGTCTTCATCCTACTTGATCAAGTAATAGGTTTGACATGGTGGTTTTTTCTCTCTTTCGTCACTCAGCCTCCAGGCCACCACCCTTTTCTGTGATTTCTCCTGCTCTCTGGTTGCCATGTTCCAACCTCCATTACTGATTCAGCATTCTCTTTCTGACGTCTAAATGTTGAGAGTACCAGGAGTCAGTGCATGGATGTCTACTCTGCTCCCCTGTTGAACAGTCTCATTGCTTTAAATGCCATCCTTTAATTATCCCCCTCCATACCTACATCACCTGCCCATCTCTCTTCCCTGAACTTATGTGTGTCTCTCATCACCTCAAATTCTGTTCCTGATGTGCCAATAAAAACTTGCTTTTCCCATAATCTTCCCCATTTCAGTTTTTATCATTTCCAACTTTTTATTGCTGTGATAAGAAAAAAACATAGCTACCCTTGACTCTTTCTCTCACATCCCACTTTCATTCCCTCAGAAAACTTCACTGGCTGTATTTTCAAAATGTGTGACCAGTTCTGTCCACCTGTACTGCTACCTCTGTGCAAATCTGTGCTATTGTTGCTTCCAGATTATGGCAAAACCTCCTCCCAGTCTCTTTATTTCTGCTCTCAATGTTATTCAGTCTTTTCTCTAAAAAGAACAATTGGCTTTTTAAAACTTTATTTTATTTATGTATTTATTTTTGACAGAGGTACTGAGGACGGAACCCAGGACCTCGTGCATGCTGAGCATGTGCTCTACCACTGAGCTATTTCCCTCCACCCACCGTTCTGTCTTCTTTGATCACAGCAGCCAAGATGACGTTTTAAAGATGAAAACCTAATCATGTCTCTTCTCAAAATCTTCCAATAACCCCCTATCTTTCTTTCTTTTTTTTTTTTTTTCAGAGTTAAAACCTAAATTCTTACAAAGGCCTCTAAGGCCCCGAATAATCTGGCAAAAAAAATCCGATCTTTTGACTTCTCTCTCCTCCTCTCTCGCCCTAACTTGCTTCATTCTGCCCCACACTGACCTCTTGCTATTTCTTAGAACCTTGTCATTGGCTGTTTCCTCTGCCTTAAATGCTTTCCCCCATATGGTTGCTCACTCACCTCCTTTGAAGTCTTTCTCCAAATGTCACTTTCTCAATAAGACTTTTTTGACCACTGTCTTTAAAATTGCAGCCCCAATGCCCAGGTCCACATCTCACTTTATTTTTCTGCATGACATCTGTCACCAGGTAGAATACAGTATGTCACACACCTTGCTTGGCTGTATCTCCTCCCCAGAATGTGTGCTCCATGAGGACAAGTCTTCTTGTTCATTTGTTAACTTTATACTCCAACTACCAAAAACATTGTCTAGCACATACATTATACTCTATAAATATTTGTTGAATGAATGAATGGAATAAATGGGATAAATTGGGTTATTTAGTTGGATGTTTTGAAGAATCAGAGAACAATTGGATCTTGGAAATAATCTAATCTAAACTATTCCAGAAAACACTCTTTCTGCTAATAATTGTTGGAGAATAAAAGAATTCTATCGTCAAATGATTTTGGAATTGACGTTATCACACTGAAAGTTTTCAGAAGGTCTATTGTGCAGCCATCAACTGTTTAATGTAAAGGATCAGAAAGTAGATACTTCAGACTTTGCAGGCCATGTGATCTGTCACAACTCTTTGACTCAGCCATTGTAGTGCAAAATAAACCATAGGCGATATGTAAATTAATGTACTTGGCTGAACTCTAATGAACCTGTGTTTATAAAAACACAGAATTGGCTGGGTTTAGCCTGCCAGCCATAGTTTGCCAACCCTAATCTATAGTGTCTGCACCTATTTAATTTTATTTAAAATAGCATTTTGATTGCGTAATAGGACCACCACACACACACACAAAAACGCACGAAATATTCATGAGCGTCTTACTAAATAAGTGTTCCTCAGGACATTGCTTAAGAAATACTGATCTAGTTTAACCCTATCATTTATTATGAGGGGTTGGGATTCAGGATAGATTCTGTTAAGTTCACACACCTAGCTGATGGGAGAACAGGGCTAAATTCTATGATTTTTTTGACTCCCAGTTCAGTGTTCTTATCACTTCACCACTGCTATTCTTCCATGGCTGTCTATGGGCTTCTGCTCTTCTAAATTTAAAATTGTAGATTTAAAAATACTAGAGTATTTCCAGCAGCAGACTTTGATTTTTCTGTTTATAATTTCTACATTTTTATAATTACAAATTTATTTTCAATTCATTGCATAAAAAACTCAGATGCACTTACCTCTTGAAATTTTTAATACTGGTAAAGATTAAAAATACTTTATTTAATTGTGATGTCTTTTGAAGCACTCCTGTGTCTTTTTGAAAAGAAGAGTGATACAAAACAATACTCAATTTTAATTTTCTATGGTTGCATAAAACCACAGGCAGAGTCTTTTAGTGCCCATTAACTTGTGGTCTGGATCAGAGCAGCAAATACAAACACTGCAAGTAACAAAGATACATACACGTACTCAAATACACACATACAAATGGCCACCTCCTTGTTCAACTCAGCATTGATCCCTGCATCTTCCATGTTATTACATGGTCCTCACAAATTAGACACATCAGTTATTTTGGTTAGCCCTGTTCTCAAATTTGTGTGGGTCAAGACTCAGATTTTTAGCCATCCTTACATTTTTGTACATTCTTTCCTTCTCACTGGGGCTCTCCTTGCTTCAGACTTCACTTATTAAAGATTGGCTGGACTCCCAGTAAACCAGTCTAATAAGTCTGCCCAAAATGCCATAAAATCAAAAGATAGGAATTCAACTGGAAGTTCACTTGGGTGAATGACTTGATGCTGTGAATGCCTCCACTTGATTATCAGCTAACTGAGAATAATTAATATGTATATACCTGCACTTGAAAGTACGTTCTGCCATTATCTCACCAGAGAAAGGATGTTAATATTTCCAGTGCCAGTTTCTGTGATGAGAAGGTGTCACACCCACACTGCACTTACAAATGTTAGCAAGATGGAGAAGACAATGATTATGTGCACTTTGAGCTTCTCAAGAGAGTTCTATTTCTCCTGTATACAAACTTATTATTGATCCAGTTAAATTTGATTGTAAAGCTCTTCCTACCATTTGAACTAACTTGCCTCTCCTCCATTCAGTAGCCTCTTTTCTTCTCAGTCATGTCTGTAATCCTTCAAATAGCTATCTATAGTAACCTTATTGAACTTTTTTCATATTCTCTGCTTTTCTGGTAATCTTTTGAGAAAAGCACATTTTTCATTTTGGAACTCATCACTGTTAGGATAAGATCATCGCCCCCACAGTGAGAAGGGAGGTGGGTGTTAGAAATCTTAGGACTCATCTTCCCTTTGGAGATAAATATCTGAATTTGACCTGAATTAATACCAGTATCTTGAGGAGAGCAAAACTTACATTTTTGAGAGTCACCTACCGACAGTTTATCTCCTTACCCTTGACATGACTCTAAATTGTTTGAAGATTCTAAAATTAAATCATGAATGCTTCTTAAAAAAATAGGAAAAAGGTTAATATTTTATAATTCTACGCTTCTCTCTACAATCCAAGTCTCATGGCCTTCAATGTGCAATAGTGAGTGAGGAAATTCTAAATGAATTGTTAAAACATGGCTTTTAATTTATTTGAACAATTAGTTTTGAAGTTTGTCTTTTCCTTTGCTCTGAGTGATGCAACCTTGAAATTTACATAAGAAGAAACAATGAAAATGTGTAGGTCAAAAATATTATTCAGCTCTGATCAGGTTGGGAGTTTGATAATTGATTTCTTATATTGCCTTTTTCAAAAACTGGATATTAGAAATACAATTTAAGTAAAGCTGGTTTCAGTGGGGCTTTTTCTTTTATAATTTTCAAGATTTTACAGCCTCTAAAAGAGCATAATTTCCAATTTTAAGACATCTCAATGGCTTTCACCTAATTGTATTTGCTTGCTAGTACATTTAGCTATTATTGTTTCAGAATTAATTATAGAAAAATTTGGTATTACAGCATATAGTACTAACTGGAGTGGACTGTGAAATCATTGTTCTTCAAATGTTCATTTTTTTCTTACTTAAGAGCACAGTCCCTTCTAAGGTGTTTTTACTGTAGTTGTTCTGGTAATTTATTGCTAAGTAATAAATTATCCCATCTTTACTGATATAAAGTCAGAATCATTTTATTCGTGCTCACAGATCCTGTGGGTTAGGTATTCATACAGGGTGGGTGGAGATGGTTTCTCTCCACTCCATGATATCTGGGACCTGAGCTGAAAAGAAGAATGGCTGGGGCCCCTTAGGTGACTGGAGTCATCTTCAGCCTTCTGCACTCACGTTCTGTCATCTGGACTAGGATGACTCAAAGGCTGGGCTCAGCTGAAGCTGCTGACTGGAGTAACTAAATGGGATCCTCCATGTGACATAGGCTTCTCCTAGCATAGTGCCTCAGCTCTTAGAAGATTCCTGAAAAGGAATACAGAGAGCAAAATTCCAGGAGAATAAGGCAGGAGCTACATACTTTTATGACCCGGCATCTGAAGTCACATAGCATCATCTGTGCCATATTCTATTAGTCAAGACAGTTGCAAGCCCACCCAGCTTCCAGATGAAGGTACAAAAATTCCATCTCTCAGTAGAAGGAGGGTCAAAGAACGTGGGGCCCTGTTTTAAAACCATCACTGTAGAAGTGACTGATGTGCTGCTTTCCATAAATACTCTTCCTTGTCATTTTCTCATCTCTAAAACAACAGGACACATTTGCACTATGGCTGGTCAATGTTAAAAGCGCCTGTATAACCATGTATTTGCCTTAGAATGCTTTTGGTTGCAAGTGACAGTAACCCTCATTCAAACAGGCATTGTTTAACAAAACTGGACATTTCAGTGGCAAGGCAGGCCACCCTTTAAGAGAGGGTTGGTTCAGTGGCTTAGCAGTACCAAAGGACACTTCTCTGTCCTGTTTCACCACTGTGTCACTTTTATTGTTGACTTTATCCTACATCTAGTCCCTTTGTGATGAAGGGATTGCTGGCATGAGCAATTATTCCCACTCTCAACTGTATGCTCGGACAAAGCTAAAGAGAGCTTTCCTTCCCTCTTCCCCTTTATAGAGTCCTGAGCTTCACTCAGGAGGAACAGCATAGATCACTTACATAACCCTGAAACAATTTCTGAGGTCAGAGTCAAACTGATTGGCTTAGATTTAGGTTTTCTTCCTTGAACTCATCCTAATTTCAAAGGGGACGGGAATATACCAGTTGACTTCGGTGTGACTGATCTCTGTAAATGTTGTGCCTGCAACTTAGGGGAAGATGGGTGGAACAGGTGACGGGAAGGCAGCTGTAATTTTCATTTTATGCTGGAACATTCTCTAACTGCATAAAATCATTTGACCAGGAGGTGATGAAGCTGTTGCCTTGGCCTCCTTAGCATCACAGCTCAGTGAGCTGAGAGCACGTAGAAGCACATGGTCCCACTCCTGTTCACTTGTCAGACCCTCCCTGCCTTTGAGTCACATCAATGTCATGTTCAGAACTGCTGTTAAAGAAATCCCATTTGACAAAGCAAGGAAAAACAGACACTACAAAGGGACTTTGAACTTGGCTCTTCTGATCCATTGGGGAGTGGCAAGAGGATAGTCACCGGCTTTGTGAATGTTTGAGGTCACGATCGTCTATGCATCTGTCTGTGAGAGCCTATTTCTTACTTTGGGTAAATTCAGGCTTTTGTCTAAGAAAATAGGCTTCCTATCTGAGGCTATGTACACTTCCTTAGGACGAATGTCTGCCTCTGTTTTTCAGAGTTGACACAGAATTTAATAATGTGGCCTCTTCTGCCAAGACTTTTATTAATTGTTTTCCACTACAAGTCGATGAAGCGTGTCATGGTCATTGTCCTCACTTTGCAGTTGAAAAACTAAGGACAGAGGGTTAAGCAATCGCCTATGACCACACGTCAAAGCAGGGATGGAGTTAGCGTTAGAAGCCATTTTCCTGGAATCTTGGCTCAGTGCTTTCTTTAAAAAGAATATTGAATGTTTCAAACAAAAAGAAGGAGCAGATCATAAAGTACAAACACTGGGGACCCCATCACTCAGTCTCAGAAATTTTGTAAGAAACAACTATTTATAGACAGAGTAGAAGCCCCCTTTGTACCTTTTATGGTTCCTATCCCTCACCTTCCCTTCTCTGAGAAAATCAGTACCTTGAATTTGGTGCTTTATGTTCTCATACATATTTTTCCTGCATAGGTATGTATCCATAAAAATGTGGTACAGTTTTGTACATTTAACTTTATATTGCTGCTATTATCTTGTATGAATCTTTTTTTTTTTTTTGCTCCATAGTTTTTAGTATATATCTGTTGATATATACAGCACGTTTATTCATTTGGCCTATTATATAATATTTCTTGTCAGGGATATATATATATATATGTATATATATATATATATATATATATACACACACACACATATATATACACACACACACACATACATACACATACACACACACGCACACACACACACATATACCTGACAGTTTTTCTTTTCTCTTTATGATCATTTAAATTTCTTGCTGCTGTTTAATTATAAGCGATAGGGCAATGAACATTCTTATACCTTTCAACTTCTGGTTACTTTCTTGAACTCCACCTGAAAAAAAAAGAATGCTCTTATGGAGGTTGGTATAGAGAGTCAATTGTTCTGTCTAAATTTGGTGCTAGAGAAGTGCCGGAGTGAGTAGCAAAAGCAAGATTTATTGGCTTTATTTACATTGTAGGAAACTCATTCTAAGTCTAAAGCCATGTTCCTTGTATGCCATGATTTTCAGTTGGTATATCAGGATCGATCATTATATCTTGAAATTTCACCTAGTAATGCACAGTAATAGTCTTTATTAATGCTACTACTTTCCAGAACTGGACCTGAATTTCTACAGCCTGCAGGATTTTTGTCAGGTTGAAAACAATTGGCAGCAGCCAGGGTGTTGGACTGATAGGGGTGTGCTCTGAATAAGCAAGTTCCATCATTACAAAAATAGAAGCAGTGGCTGAAATTTTAAAAACATCAAGATGACCTTCTTCTAAAAAGCATGCCATAGGGAGAAGGGGTGAAATTTCTGTCGGATATCATTTCTGTGTATCTGATAGCACTATCTTTATGGGGTAGAAATGTGCAAAAGATGGCCATTTGCTCAACTTATTTTTAGGAACCTTATAGTCTGTTTTAAATGGCTGTTTAAAAAATCTCCATCTCAACTATGAAACTAAATTACTTTGAAAATTTATTATGCTTTGTTCTGGAGTCTCAGAATTTTCAAGAAGCTGGTCCACTGTGTTAATACTAGATTGCTTTTTTGTACCACCAGTTGTGAAGACGCTAACGCAGATTTGAGGGAAATTACTGGCATAGGAGTTGGGAGACTGGATTTTTGACTTGACTCCCTCTGACTGTGAACCTTGTGAAAAAGTCACCTAAGCAACTTGGCCATGGAGTTGCCCTTAATCAGTGCTTTGCAAGTTTTTTGTGTTGACCTTATAGGTGTGAAATCAATTTGGTGGGTTGGGACCAACACTCAAAAGAAAGCTTGATGGAATAGAACAAAATATATTCAGGGTGCAGTGTACTCTCTAAGGGTAAATATTATTTTATAAAAGTGTTGTTGCAGAAGGGTGAATGTGTATGCACACCTGCTGTGGGACATTAAAGAAAGTAAAATTCTTATTCTGTATTGCTTTAAAAAAATGTTTGAAAGTGTTTTGTACGAGGTGACTTCAGAAAGTGTCTTGAGGGCCTCTCAGAAATGATATTGTCCATATTTAAAATTTACCAGGTGCTTCCATTTTTGAGGATGAAGCTCAGATATCCCAGAATAGCAGAACAGGCCCTTCCTAATTCTTGCCTCTGGGACCATGCCCTCCAAGGACATGGTGAACTGCAAGCTCCCTGCTTCTACAGTACTGCCTCGTCAGTCCATGTCTTTGCTGACATGTTTCTTTTGGCCTCAAATGCTCTCTGTAGACAAAGCATTACCTTTAATAGAAACCTTTCCACATCCAACCATTCTTTAGAAAACTGACCAATCCTTTTCTTAGGCCCCCATACCTGTACTGGCTTGTATCATAGTCCACAGTACACTTTACTGCAGTTAATAATGGTTTAAAAATCGATCCCACCCTACTAGACTGTGGAGACCTAGAGAGCAGGTCTTTGTTTTTTTCCCTTTTGTTAAACATATTTACTCTGTTCTCCCTTGCTCTTAAAACCACTGTATTATTTTAAAACAATACATATGTATTTTAAAGGTCCCAAATGACATAAAAAATGCAGTTGAAAAATCACCCTAAATCCCAACAACCTAAAGATGGACACTGTTAGTATCTAAACGGATATCTAGCTCTGCCTACATTCAAATAGAAAGAGAGGTAAACATGTACACACGTGCACACTCACATGTTACACAGATTCATTTACTAATATGACCATTTTTTCCTTTCAGCAATGTCAAGGGCACTTTCTGTATTAATAACATATTTGTACACAATTTAAAATTGCTGCTTAGAGTTCTAATTCAGGGACTGTTTCGGGTTTTGCTTTGGTTGCCATTTATGAACATTAGGAGCAGTGCTGGTAGACCTGACTTACTTCTCGTGTGCTCCAAGTATCAATTAGAAGACACCCTTGTTGTCCTTACTTTCTTTGATGAGCTGTAGCGTCTTGAGTTGGTTTTGCAACTCTCTTCAAGGCATTCTCCATTATACCGCCTTCCCTTTATTCTTGGGCCATGTCCTGTTAAAATCTCTCTGTATTAGATAGTCTCCTACCTAGCAATGCGATATCTTTAGTCAAAGCTTCTCTTTCTTAAGAGAGTCATTTATAGTTAACATATTAAGGATTTGATTTTTGACAGTTTTCCCATTTCGGAACCAATAAAGTGGAATCATGCATATATTTGTATGAACATTTTGAATCTCACCTTCCTAATACAGGGTATGAATCTAGATTGTACCTGACTTTCTTCTAGTCTGTGGTCATGGAATTCAAGATGATAGATGATTGTTTTCTATGGACAGTTCCGTTTTACCAATCACGTCCACTCTTTCGAAGATACAGATTGCTAGTACAGTTTACTAGGATATTTCCTCTACTCTTTGGAGCTAAAGTCAAGAACTACTCAGAAATATTATTTTAATAAAGTTAAACATCTGGTACAATTTTGGAAGGTGCCAAGCTTCATTATGATTAAAGCTTATTTGTGTAATTTTTTGTGATCTGATTCAGGAATGTATCATGGATTTATTTCTTCAGTGTGCCTGGATACCCTAGATGTAGTTCATACTGTTCTTATGTATTTTCTCCTGTTTTTAGCCTCAAATAAAGCTCTGAGGAATTCTTCATCCCTCAGTTTATGGATTCCACAGTAGAGTGTATTTTCATACCATACGGTGCTGTTGCAACTACTCTCTTACAAAGGCTTTTTGTTTTCATCACTGTATTCTAGTCTTGAATTCCATCTCACCGAGTCTCAGAGACACTTGTGTCATAATGTGCATTGCCTTAGATTTTAATATAAACCATATGACATTTGTTACCCAAGCTCTAGTTATTAGTATGTAGAGATCTGGGCAGTCAGTCATTGCCTGCTCCCTCCCCAGTTGTCTTATATAATTAACTATCGCCTCTTGTGTTGTTCCTCTTTCCATCCATACCCGTGCTTCTTAACCGAAGTTATTCGCAACCAGGATAGATTTTGCCCTTAAGGAACACTTGGCAACAACTGGAGATATTTTTGGTTGTCACAGCGAGAAGGCTTCTAAATGATGCTCCTTAACGTCCTACAATGCAGAACATAGGCCCACTCCCCACAACAAAATGTTATCCAGCCCAAAATGTCAGTATTGTCTAGATTGAGGAATCTTGCTCTATAGAAGCTGACTTCATGTGTTTTAGCTGAACTTTCAAATTCCACGTCTGAGATATTCAGTTTGATAGAGTCCCACGATTCAGACTAGCTGCTCAGTAGGAAAAAGTGGAAAGTTGTATTTCACGTTGTACACTTTGGTTGAAGTGAGGCAGCTATCGTCGTGAAAGACGTTTCCCTTCTTAGTATTTTATGACCAAGTGGCATCACCACAGTTACACACCACAGGGAATAAGGGGGACTGAGGCATATTTCTAAGTGGAGAGTAAAACTGGAAGGATTAATAAGTGTGATTATCCTCAGATACTCTCTGCTCCAACTGGCATTTGTTGTTGCAGAAATTGCATTTGCAAACATTAAAGAAAACTCCATGGGCTGCTTAGTACTAACATGGTTTCCTTTTTTTTTTTTTCCTCTGTTCTTTTTTTTTTCAGACATTTCACATTTTCAAGAACAAAATGATTTAAAAGGATTATTAGAAAATCTCCATCAAAATATCCAAGCCAAAAAGAGGAAGAATGTAGAAATTATGTGGCTGGCTGCAACGGTGAGCCCTCTCCCATCTTGTTCCCTGTCACCTTAATGATCAGTGAGCACTACTGGGTCTCTGCTATGTAGAGACTTGACCGCTGCACTTTGGGTTACCAGATGTCACTCTCCATTATCCAGGAAATTGGGCATCTAGTCTGTCAATAGACTAGAATACAAGATGGAAGAAGATAAATTCAACTAGAAAGAATCTTACTCATTGGCTTTTCTTATAAATTCAGGATGTGTTTGATACTTTGAGGTTAAAATTAAGTCTCAGTGATTTTCTTGATCTCACATGTTGCAATGTCAATCACTGGTATCAGTCAGGATTTGGAAGTGCTGCTCTACAGACATGTGGTTTCAAAGAATGTGGTTATGAGATCTCAGACTCACAGCCTCAGTCAGGCTCCTGGACATATTGTTAAATTAATGAGCTTGTAAATGCATTGGTTACTTTAGATATTGGCATAGAGTTTATCCCTGATGGATTGCTCTTGGGGTAATGAGCTATATTTTGTATGATTCTTTCTCATTTAATGGCTCTCTCAAGGTAGACAATCTACCTGCTTTCCCACTTCAGGTTTCTATAAGATTGAAAGAGAAAAATTTTGCCTGTAGTTTTCTAAGCTCTTGTCTGGCAACTGTTCAGGAATAGCTCACATGAACTTACGAATTTTGTTAAACATTCAGACCCAGAGATCCTTTCACTAGGAAAGGATCTTTTCATCAGGAAAGGCACACATTGGATATCTTTATGATGAGTGCCGTATTTGTAGTTACTGCCCCATGTTGCTCATGTAATTTGGAGTTCACAGTGGAGCTTCTCACATATTCTGTTCATTCTCTATCAATAGTGTTTAAAACAAAACCTTCCCCTCTACTGCCAGCCCTTCAGTTGTAATCCAATATGACTTACTCTCTTCTGGGAAAAGAAATGGATAATTTACCATGAGTCTATATAAAATAATTTACCAAGAGCAAGGCAGAGGAAAGCTACTTCAGTTTCCCTTCATGCCCTCTTGGAGCCCCAGGGAAGAACATCAAAGGTAACAGCATGAAACATTGCTTTCAGACAGCTCATTTACACTGGTCCCACTTAGCACCATACTGCATTACATGAAGGTTATTTATAATAGTTCTTTCTCCAGTGTGGCAGCCCTTTATATTTTCAAGATTTGCTATGGTTGCTAATTCTCACAAAAAATTTCACAAAGGTAGGTTGTAAGTTATTTTTGCTACATTGCTAATAACATGATAGCACAAAAGTAGTTGGATCATTTACCAAGGCTATCTGACAGCTTAGGAAAGTAGACATATGCTGTTATATACATATCATATGATTATGTAAATTGGTAAATGAAGGATGCACAGGGGTAACCACAAATGAATATTTTCTCTAGTCTATATAGTTATTCCCTTTTGAACATATAAAAATTTTTCCCGGAAATTTCTGAAAGTTTTTTTGAAATATATATTTCAACCAAGTAAGTATGGCTTACTCACAGCTTACTATTGAATGCATAATTGCCTGCCTTGATAAACATACAGCACTTACAGTGTACAATTTTGGCTTTCTGTAGTAATATTGATTATTATTATTAATACCATGTCTGTAAGCTAATACATGAGTCTTGGTATCCTTTTTGTAAACCAAGGACGTTAATAATACTGTTAAAAATGAAGAAATATAGAAATTCCCTTTGACGTTTTCCAAAACTCTTTTTAAAAAAATTTTTTTTAATCAGTTGCTGTTCCTTTTTTTTCTTTTGTTTAGGTTTTTTTTGTGGGGGAGGGGTAGGTAATTAGGTTTTATTTATTTATTTTAGTGGAGGTACCGGGGATTGAACCCAAAGCCTCATGCACACTAAGCATGCACTCTACCACTTGAGCTATACCCTCCCCTACCCCAGAAAACTTTTATTTCTGTCTCTATTTAATTTTCCTCTCTTCTTTAAATCTGTTAATGAAATACTGCTTTTGTTAATATCTTACATTTTAATTGAAAAATGGAAGGCTGTTTGGTTTTTATCTTGAATGAATTTAAACAAATAAAAGTGAGAATTTCAAAAGACCAAATGCCAATCAGGTATGTTAAATTAAGCTCATATAGTTCAAAACGAGTTGTAGAAATACAGAAACCAGGACCCCACCTATTTGCTGTAATGGAATTGCCCTTGCTTTTTTTTTATTTTAAATTTGTAACATGAAATATCTTTGCAGGATGGTTGCATATAATTGTGACCATACATTTCAAAGAATATCCATTCTTTTTACATTTCATTTCTTGTAAGTGGCCTTTGAGGTCTATATTTTATTACTATAAATATAGTCAAGCCTTTGTTATTTTATATTAAATTTTGAAATACTGTTTATTTGAAAGCATTAGAGTTTCATAGAGGAAAAAATATAATATGGTGAAATCATGCTCTCATATGTCTTTAATCATTTACATTGGAAATAGTGAAAAAGTACCTTAGGTCTAATAAGGACTTGAAAAGCCTAAGGTAAGTATCAAAATCACAATTAAATCATGGTTAAAAACCCTTGATAAACTGTATTATTATATTCTCTCTTCAAAGCAGGCAAGTGTTAAGTCCTCCTTGTTGGCAGATAATAAAGCAGGTCTTATGATATCATATTAGATGGATTTTAAGTGCATGTTGATTAACATTGTTGATGCTAAAGATGCTTATTGGTATCTCATATCAGAGCATTACTATGGGCTTGGGAAAAGAATGGAATGATTCACCTGTTAACCATAAAGCAGTGAGACCGTAAATTATTGCCACTCAGAGATTCTTCTCCTGGCTTACATCAGAATAACAAAAAGAAGTAATTACAGAGAGAAACAGAAAAGGACCAGATGTTAAAGACTTGATCCTTGTTAGGTAGACTTATATTAGCATCCTGGCTCTGCTCTGTTGTGCACAAGTCACTTAACCTATCCAAACCTCCATTTCCTCATCCGTAAAATGAGATTAATATACCTTCCTCCAGGGTTCATGTGCAATTAAATTAAAAAAGCAAATCTATATGACATTTATTAGCATTGTACAGTAGATATGCAATTAACATTGGCCATTTTTGGTGTCTTTATTCTTATTAGTTGCATTGATGAGTGGTTTCCTTGTCTGCTGCACTTGGCACCATGTGGATGTTTGAAATCTCATAACATACAACCGAGACTAGCAAAGGTGTTTTAAATGTACAATAAGAAGATTACTAGCTATTTAAGATTCCAATCAAATGACTGATCCAGGAAAGAGAGATTATTTTTTCCCCCTTCACTATTAAGGTATTGCTTCTGAACTGTGATTGTTACTTATTATCCCCTGCGGCTCTGGTCCCCTCTCCTGGGGCACTGCTGCCTCTGCTGGATATCTACTGTCTCAAATGGCTTCAACAGCCCCACACCTCACAAAGAGCTAAATAAATTAAATGGATTCCACCAGCTTTTGAAATGAAAAGGTAATGTTTTTACATTCCAGAGGGCAGAGTGAACCAACTGACTACTGTAAATTAGCATGAGTTTGGTGGGTTTAGACAAGAAGTGGTTAAGGGACTCCAGCACTTTAGAGTGATCTACAAATAAACAGTAAGCTGTTTATATGTCTGTTACAGATTTGTCGCAAACTAAATGGCATTCGTTTCACCTGTTGTAAAAGTGCCAAAGACAGGACGTCGATGTCGGTGACGCTGGAACAGTGCTCCATCTTGAGGGATGAGCACCAGTTACACAAGGACTTCTTCATCCGAGCACTGGACTGTATGAGAAGGTACCCCACATATCTTCAACTTTCTTTCTTTTAAGGTCATTTTAAGGTTTAGGTTTTTTTTTCCCCCCAAAATACATATTTTGCTGGAGGACTAAACATTTAGTAACAACAGTGCATTTCCATGGCTTAGAGCTCATGACATGAAAGATAAAATAATTTTAAATATTCCCTCTACTTATTACAGGGAATAAAAAAGAATGTGGCCGGATCTTGGTAATCTGCATGTAGGATAGAGTTCCTTAGCTCATTTAGACCCAGTTAAAGGGCTCTGGTCCTTTTGTTTATAACACTTCAAGGGCACCGTTCATTTACGTGCGTGTAGTTATGTATATGCACGAAATAAAACTAAGTCGTTATCCAAACAAAGCAACTATCCAAAAAATTACAGCTAACAAGCAATCTTCCTGTGGGCGTGCAGGGTCTCTGGGTCACTAACCTCTTTCCTAAAATCGTTCTCACGTCACATCACTCAGACTAAAGATGGGAGGACTCTGATCCTTTAAAACAGGAAATTAATGTCGTTACTCTGCCGACATTTAACGTGCTACGCCGGAAGTCATGTTTCTTGATTCATTTCCACTGTAATTAAATCTAGTCTGAGCCATAATAGGAAGGAAAGAGTGCCTCATCCACAACGCCTGTCAGCAAGGACACACGTTAATTAAAAACTTAAGCGAAACGGTCTCTTTGCTGCAGAGACTGACTCAGAAGCATGACAGGATACACGGGACAGGCTCCCTGTCCTCAGAAGGGAATGTCATGAGATGCTCCAGAGAGGGCTGCTTCTTATCTGGCATGTCATTAGCTCCCACCTTTCTTTTAACTGCTGCAGTCCTTCCATGGCGACAGTGACGCTTGCCTGCGCTCCTTCTCCACTGTGTGTTTTCCGCACTAATGAGAAGGTTCTGAAGTCCTCTTTTTCACCTCATTTCATGTCTCTTGGCGTTTTCATTGTTCGGTCAGTGGAGTTCTATCATAACTTTTCGATCAGTGTCTGAGGATGCCTCCGAGGCCTGACATGAGCATCTCAGCCATATGAAACACATTTGCTTGTTATCAAACACTTCTTCGTAATTAATCTCTCAGCACTCACAAGGAAGACTCAGAATCTGAGTATGAAATCCAGTGTGCATTTAAAAAGTATAAATGCCACTGTGGACAGAACAAAGATGCAGGGTGACAAGGGCAGAAGCACAGGATATTAGAGAGCAGAGACCCTGAGGACTAAAATGATTCGACCAACATCAAGGACCTGGAAGGTGAAACTGGTACATGTTAATTTAAGCAGGGGTAAGAGAGTTTCCTTGAATGAGCCAGGTAATTCTTTCAGATTGGTAAATAAAGGGTGTATCTGTCATATACACATTGAACTGTGAAACTACATATTTTGGTATTGCATAAAGGTGGTGTGGAATTGACGTTATATGTACAACACATTTGCTGATGACAGAACATTTTTGGGGGTTCATATTTGGATTGTAAAATAAAGTAAGGCACTAGAAATTTAACCCCAAAACTCTAAAACACTAAAACCTTAACTTCTGTATCTCCACTACTCTGGTTTTATATATGTATTTTATACACACACACACACACACATATATATATATTTTATATATGTGTGTAAAATATATATATATAAATATATATATTTTATATATATAAATATATATAAAATATATATATTACATATACCTTTTTCGGTAAATTTCAAATCTGTCAAACTTATCCTTTGGTTTTGTGTATATATAAAGGCTGTCTGAGAATGTGAGGGTTTGTGTGTGTGCGCATGCGTGTGTGTATGCATGTGTTTAAGGGAAATATGATGTGTTATTTTCTTGAATTCAACTGCTGTCCTTTCCCTCTGTAGGTACTGTCTTACATCACAAGGGCATAGGTTTATACACTCTGGCAACAGGGCAGAGTAGATGAAAGGCTGGGGCCTGGGCATCAGCTGACCTGAGATTGAATCCAGGCTATGTGCCACTTACTAGCCAAGAGGAAGTTAATCTCACCTTGCCTCCTAGTACCTTAGGCAAGTCAGTCAACCTCTTAGTGCCTCAGTTTCCTTGTGTGTAAACAGATGTGCTAATAATAGTGGCTCTTAGGAATGGTTTGAGGATTAAATGAATTGATACGTGTAGAGTGGTTAGAACAATGTTTGAGACACACTAATCACTATACAACATTTGTTAAAAAAATAAATATCAAAGGTCATGATCTTCCTGATACAATAAAATCTAGGCAATTATGAGCCTCATAATTTTTGTGGATATATTAGGACACACAGTTTGACTCCAACACCTCATATTAAAATAAAGTCTGCCGCCGAATCTTGTAAATAAGGTTTCAAATGCAGTGTTTTATCTATTTAAGAAAACAAGCTCTTTAAATAGCACTTTTAAAATGTGTTTACAAATGCTGTGCTAGTTACGGATGGATTGCATTCATTAAAGTCAGCCTGGATAGGTTTCCTAGAAATGTTTTTATGTTAATGTGTATCCTTGTATACCTGTACAAATAATCATAGAATTTGAGATCAAGGAATCAGCTTAGAAATTCAGTCAAACCTGTTTTGCCTTGTTCACTGTATGAATAATGAAGCTGAGCTCCGCAGAGTGTTCTTACTCAGAGGCTACTGGAGCTCACGCTAGAACACAGATGCCTTAGTTGTGCTTTAACGTTATTTTCTTTGTACCAGATAAAACAAACTCACTTACAGTTACTTCATTATGTATTTGACTACTTCAAATTTGTTAGTTAAAGTATGGTTTGTCATAAAAACCATGTACGTTTAGAAATTTGAGACTGTGTGCAAGACCAGAGTGGTCTGCCCAAATCCTGAGACCTTGAAGAGCAAACTCTAGTTCGAGAATGAACTCTTTAATTTCAACCATATCTGTCGTGTTCTCCGTTGTAACTGGGCACTGAGCACACTGTCTGGTCTAAGCTGAGATAAATATAAATAGTACTTGAATAAATGAAGAATGGTCCAAATAGGAATTCATTCTGCCGCTTTATGCTTTTCAGAACCGGGGAGCAACTTGCTCATCTTTCTGTAGAATTATGTTTTCAGTTTTGTCCTGAGACAGTAGTTTGGTTCTTACTTTTATGTCTGTCTTGTTTCCTAGGGTTGCACTTGGGTCTCTGTAGTGTAGTCAGTGATCAGCCAGAAGTTGTGCTCAAACAGCTCAATCCAGTGTGGCTTCCAGCCTCTGCTGATGGAGCCCTGTGTGGATTGGGGAACATATTTAAAATTCAGGAGTTTTCGTATTTGCCCTGCCTTTTATTTCCACCAGGCCCTGTTAGGTCCTACTGGTCAGCCGAGGATGTGTGGGAGTTGATCAAAGCCCTCGTGGCTCTGTCATGTCCAGGATCTCATTTCCGGCTGCATTTATGGCTAGTCCACTGGCCTGGGGAGTGGCCCCCGTGGGAGTGCAATTTTAGACCTGCTGTGAGGTTGGCGGCCATCAGCATTTGTTTGCCTCAAAGGACACTAGTGCTTCTGACAATGCCTAGATGTGAGATTTTTCCACTTTCGACTTCAAATGGGGTCAGACCCTCAGGCTGCAAAGTTGCCGGTTTCCATGGCAGCCCCTCCCTGGTAGAGGTTGAACAGAGATAGGCAGGGGTGGGAGCAGCCCCAGGCAGGAAGACCATAGACTCCCCCTCTTCTTACCCACCAGTCCTCAGTTTTCCAGGAAGAAACTCTTCTCCGTTAGTTGCTCAACTTTGGCTGGTTACTGGGTTCCTAAAATGATTGGTTTTGACAATGTTTTCCAGTGCCCTAGTTTTTTGGAGAGGAGGAGGATTTGCAAAGCTCTTTGCTCTGCCATCTGAGAGGAGGCCCCACCCTCCAGATGGTGACCTTTAAATGCACATCGGAGCTGCTTCTGGGGCATTTAAAAACTATGTATATTTGGACCCCATGCAGTTTATCCTTGATATCTGAGGGGATCCAGGAATGCAGAATTTTTATAAACTTTACAGATATTCTGGGATATAACCCTGGATTAAAAAAAAGTTAATGTTTTAGAAGAGTTCAGATTTTATGTTTTAAATGTACATAGATATTTGGAAATAAGCAAGTGAAATTATTGCCCAGTTGTGACATATTTTTAAGCAAAAGTTCCAGAAGATGAAAATGAAAGTTTTGGAGAGGTTTTGATATAAATTCATAAACAAAGAGGTCACAAAGAATCTACCTTAACTCACAGTCTGAATCTAACTGTCAATCAAAATTTTAGAAACAGACCTGATTGAAATAAAAAGGTGTTTATTTGGGGCCTGTTTGAGCTGCAGCCTGGGAAACACAGATTCAACAAGCACTTGAATTGTGTTCCACCAAACTCCAAAATGGGAGAGAGAGTCTTAGAAAGGCAATGTAGACTGGAGAAAAATGCACAACCTAAAAGTTGAGAGTTATGTTTTATTCGGTGGACTTTCTGAGGACTTGAGCCCAGGAGGCAGTCTCTTAGAGACTGCTTCAAAGGGGTAGGGGAGGAGCCAGGATATATAGGACTTTTTGCAACAAAGACCAGGTAGTTGGAACATCAAAAAACTACCCTTAATTAAAGAAAACCAGGTATCCCAAGTTAAGGAATTTAGTGCTTTTCTATGTATGGGAAGATGCAAGAGTCTGGGCTGATTGAAATCATTCCTTTGATATGCACCTGGCTGTCTAGGGCCAGTATCCTGCTCTTTTCGATCCTGAATTCCCTCAAGGTGCACCACAGCAGGTGGCAGCAGAGGCTGGGTTGCCTGCTAGTCTCCATTCTAAGTTCCCTCCAGTCCCACAGGGGCAGGGGTAGTGGCTAATGACTTGATGGCCACAGCAGCCTTTGTTTACTGATATGGTGGGCAATATTTTTCATTCACAGCAAAAACCACAAGGTAACAGTTCATTGCATGAGTTGTTTATCAAGAATTATAATTGGAGCTGGCAAGAAATAAGGGTGCTTGTTAAGAAAAAATTGGTTGGAATCTGAAATGGTTGCATAGTTACAAGGGGAGACCATGAGACCATAAGGTAGCAGTTGGCAGAAGTTGTTCTGAACACAGCTAGGGTGTCCTTGGGTCTGGTACAGTCCAAAGAAAGTTCAGGTTCTTAGTGGTGCAGAGATGTGTCTGAGACCAGGTCCTCAGTGGTCGCCTGACTCCATTTTTGTACGACTGCACCGTGATCGCTCCATTATAATTTAACTAGTCATCGCACCATTTGTAGAGTTTTCAAGCATTTTAAACTCTTTCTTTTCCTCTATTCAGTATTATTTACAGCTTCATGCTCCTAACACGTGCCGCTGGTACAATCTGTTTTACTGAAATGGCACAAGGTCCTCTTCAGATTAGGAAGTTGGCAAGGTGTCTGGGTGGATCTGACTTTGCAAGGAACTCTTAGTGATTGCGTCTGTTCTAAGACCAACACAGTGATGCTCAAAGAAGTTCTAGGTC
The DNA here is from genome assembly GCF_036321535.1 of Camelus dromedarius. Classification (NCBI taxonomy): domain Eukaryota; kingdom Metazoa; phylum Chordata; class Mammalia; order Artiodactyla; family Camelidae; genus Camelus; species Camelus dromedarius. The sequence goes on from NC_087436.1 coordinate 22,293,026, forward strand.
CCGCAGACTAGGTTCTGGGATGGAGCCAGAGTTGAGAACCACATAACTAAAATCTGCCTCATATAAACCAGCCACCCTGCAGTAATTGGTTTTAGTGGTATTGCAGTAAGACTACAAGCCTGATATGTCTACCTTTCTTTGAGTTTTGAAGTGTATGCATATCACCCAATTCTCCCTTGATCATGTGTAGCAGACATTTACAAAATGGTGGCTGAATAATGGGTAGATTTTTATTTTTTAAAAAAGAAAGGGAGAATGAAAGCAGTGTCAGCACTCAATTGTTTCTTACAGAATCACTATTGAATGCTAAGAGCCATCTTCTTCCAGTGCATTTGCAATAAAGCATTTTTAGTGGGGACTTACAAACCTATACTTGATTAATAGATGATTAAGGTTAGATTTAAAAATACAAAATTTGACTGGATTATAGAATGTTATGTTTTATCAAAAAAATAATTGTATTTGGAAATTCAATGGCCACTAAAGGTAAATTAAAAAGAAAAATTCCAGTGCTCTGTAATTTTCCCTTAAGAGGAACTACAGGATTATGTGTGTGTGCCGTGTACCAATCTGACACCATATTGCTAAGTTGCCTGTCTGCAACTTTTATTTTCCTTATGCTACGTTACTCTGCAATCTGTCGTTCTATAATGGCTCTTTAAAATTAAAATAGTTGCTATGCCATTAGTAAGATTAAGTGGGGTATGTTTCAGCATACAGTCTATTTATCACTCTTAAGATACAGAGTTTTAATCATTCTATTTTAGTAAATATTTAATTCACAAGAGAGAGATTAAAAGGCCCATCAGCCTTATTGAGTTTTATTATCTTGTTGAATGTCGTATTCTCAGCATGAAATTTATACGTCGGGGAGCATAACTTATGAAGTGTTCTGCTTTAGAAATAAGTGACCTTAATCAACTGATGTCAGTATAGATTCTGTTTCTCATGACTTAACGCCTTTGTGGGGTTCATTTTGAGTTACATAGTTCATTTGTGTTCGAATGGAAAAATGTCTCCCTTCCTTAGTCTTGTTTCCTACTGTGGCTTTTGTTTGTTTGTCCGTTTTACTTTTATTTGATTGTACTAGTTGGAGAAGAGCTCCCATTGTTTCATATTATCCCCTTTCAAATATTAAAGTGAATAATAAGCACTGCAGACACAGGTGATGGAAGCTCTCGGTTATCTTGTGACTGCTTTAAAGGGATGTGTTTGTGTAGTACAGCACGAGCGGGAACAGCTTCTCTCGTATCACGTAGTGTTCTCTTTCCTTGAGAATTTCAGTGCTGTGCTTCCTGCATTACTTCAGTTCCCATCCGTGACAAATAACAGTAATCAGCCCCGATGAAGTCACCATCATCTTAGGCTTGCTCATAATTACGTGAAAACTGACCCCCCTCCCCTAAAATGCTGTTACTTCAGCTGATGGTAAGGGTTTAAAAGATACTGCAGAGAGCACACTTCTTTAGAAATCACGTTGGAGCAAATATCTCTTACCAAGAGATCCACAGATGAACCACCAGAAAAGAACTGCTCTTACTGGAGAAATCAAAGAATGGCCTACAGAACAACTTCCAACTTCCTGAACAAAGTGTGTGTGCTAATTTTAGGTGACCTTCTTTAAACATTTGTGTGTGACAGATTATTTTGCTACCCAAAAGTAGTGGTTGTGAGATCTGTTTCTTTTCCTGAATTTGTTTCGTATTTAATTTTGTTTTCAAGTGCTAGTGACTTGAGACCCTGTGAGTATGGAGCTGGTCATTCAGAGCAGTTACCAACTTAGACACATCTTTCCAAATAAGTCACTTCTTTTAATTCTTCAAAGTATTAACTGAGGACCTAGCCATATAAGTGTATGGTATAGATGGGGTATTTTAAATTTAATTTAATGAAATGAAATATAAACAAATCTAATTTAGATAAGTAGAGTTAACTTCTGCCATAAACATGGATTTTGAAAGTCAAGAGGACCTGGGATTAAATTCTTATTCTAGCAATTATTTTCTGTGCAGCTTTTAAGTTAGTTAATTTCCAGGCTTCAGTTTCCTCATCTGCAAACCAGAGTTAATGAGCTCTCTCTCTGTCCTGTAGATCTTGTGTCAAATGAGGTCACCTGTTTGGATTCTCTATGCGCAGTGGATATTGGGTGCTCTGCTTAATAAATGTTACCCTTGCTCTTGGTTGGGACTTTCCCCATCCCTACCTTTCCTGCTTATCTTTTCCCATCCCATGTTTCTCTAGAACTACTTCTTCTGAGACTCCTGAAATTAAGGAATTTCCCTAGTGCTCAAGATCTTAGAAGAAAAGTCCTAGGATTAATACTTGTTTTCTAAAAGGCTTAGACTCCCTCAGTGACAGGGCTGGAAGGTTTGGATGTCCTACAGCCCTGCTAATAGCATCAGGGGAATCTAGGAGCGGCTGAGCATGGAATAAGAGGTTAGTGCTCATCAGTGGTCCCCAGACTGCGGTGTCTCAGCACTCAGCCAGTGCAACTTGTGACTGTCCAACTCTTGAATGGCCACAGACTTCATTAGTGATTTCAGATATCCAGAAGTAACAAGCCAGGACCCTCACCTCAGGAGATGACCTGGCAAATATATCATTAGCAGAAATATGGCACTGTCATATTCATAGTTAAATGTAGACATTTATTGGGTTTCTACTATGTCAGAGCACCATGCTAAACAAAGGGTAAACTTTATAACATAAACTTATGATAATAGCAACTAATAGCCAATGAGGTCTTGTTGTGCACTAAGAATTACATTAAACATTCTACACGAGGGACCTTTACTAATCCCCATAACGAGAATATGAGATATATGAGGTCACATGCTTAAAACTATTACTATTAGGGTGGATCAGAGGAGAAAAGGAATCATTGTGGGTTGGGGTAGTCCTGAGGGAGGTAGGATTTGAACTGTGTCTTGAAGATGAGTATAATTTAAGGTAAGTAGTAGGGAAGAGTTAGGAGTTGGTGGCTGAGAATATGTAAGTGGTTAAGGCTGAGTATTATTTATTAATTCATCACATTTGTTAAGTGTTTGTTTACAAACTGGTCCCATGGTGTGTGTCACATTCAGCAACTCATATTGTTCAGCTGACATCATGTTTTTGAGATCTATGTTCATATATAAGATCTAGTTCTCACTTTTTTGATAGCCATATAATATTCTTCTGTATGAAAAGGCCACACTTTATCTATTCCCCAACTGAATTTTAGGTTGTTTCCAATATTTTGGTACCATAAGCAATAGTGTAATAGACATGTTCACATGTATAAATTTGAAGATACATAAACTTATTGGTCGGGTGGCTAATATTGATATTGTCAACTTTCCTAGATGCTACGAGATTGCCCATCAGGGTAGCTATGCTAATTTATATCCCACAGGCCATGCACATGTGCTCCCATTTTTCCACATGCCCCAATGTTTGTACTATAAAAGTTTACCAATTTAATGGGTACAAAGTGATATCTTGGTTTAATTTGTATTTTCCCAATGATAAGTGATACTGAATATCTTTGTCAACACTGATTGGCCACCCCAGTTTCCACTTTTGGCAACTGATCTTTATTGTCCCATGTACTGAGGGGTTTGCATATAATTATGACTTTTAAAAAGGGTTCCAGCATTTATGAAGCACTGGTTTACTATGTTTAAGTCAAGTTCTAGAAAAGAGGGGTTCAGAAGTGATAGTCTTTAAAAAATATTTTTATTTGTTTTGTTTCTTTTCTTTAAAAATGAAAGCACAGTGAAACAGGACAGAGGAGTCTCTTGGGTTTGGAAAGAGAAATACACCGTGTTTTGACAGAAGCCTGTGACATAATCTGAGACTTTTTAGAGCTCCATTTTTGACAAGGGAAGGAAACTTCCAGCTGAGACACAGACAAAAACCTATAGGCTGTTAGGGAGATGATTGATGCCTTTGCACTTGGAAAAACAAGGTGTAGCAGGAACCAGTCCTAGAAAAGGCTTGTTCTCATTAAAGAAGTCAGAGGTGCAGGCAACCCAGGCCTGCGTGATAGGTGGAGACCAGGTATGCGAAAACCCAGCAAGTTCATTTATGCGCCTGGAAGGTTGAGGGGCAAGACGCAAAGAAGTGAGTGGTGTAGCCTCATAGAACATGTTAAACTTGAATGCTGTGTTCAGAGAGAGAATCAACTCAGAATTAAACACATGGATATGGAACAAATATCACAGTTCTATCCCAGATCGCGTTTGCTTTTAAAGTTTACCACTTTGTTAAGACATTCAGTTTCCACATAATAATCTTCCCAAATCTCAGTCATTCATTTAATGACCCAATTTTTTTTTCCACAACTGTCATGTGAACAATCATTCATTTTAACTTTGTTCTGGGCAGGGATATCCATGAAGTCATACACTTGTTATGTTTGTTATGTTTGTCCTAACACACGTGAGAATAAATCAAAAACTATTAAAATTGTCAGCATACCACGTAAAAATTCTTGCCTTCATCAAAGTGCTTACTATACTCAGGTAAACACTGTCATTAAAGGGTTTCAACCCTGCTTCTAACCTGAATTCTGGTTGTGGTGCTCCAGTCTCTAACCCAAGGTAACAAATTGAAAGTCCTACTGGGAGGCCCTAGAGTTTATGGAAAAGCAACCAAAATATTGCAGACTTTCCTCCTGATCAGAAGATCACAGATGACAGAGAAGTTCAAATGCCCAAGATGATACACTTATACCTGGGGACAATGGTCTCACGTCCTATAGGCGAAAATATATTGTGCACAATTACACCCCATTCTCTTCCATTTAGGGAGCCCATCAGAATTCGTGTGAGTGTGAGCAACATCATTTTAGGGATCAAAAGTAATTTATAAACCATATCATTTCCAAAATTGGTAGTTTCCCAGTGGTGCTTCTCAAGTATTACAGCATTGTTTCGGGGAGTCACTACCCTGAACCCTCTAAAGGTGAAGCCCTCTCAGGGAGGGCAGGATGTCATGTGAAATAAGTACAGTCCGCAGCTTAAGATGGTTTGACTTTTAGGATTCGGGGGTTTTTCAATGATGTGAAAGGGATACACATTCAGTAGAAAGTGTGCTCTGCATTTTGAACTTTGCTCTTTTCCCGGGGCTAGTGACACGCAGTACACAGACTCTCTCGTGCTGCCGGGCAGCGGCAGCCGCGGTTCCATGCCGCCACGGAATCCTGAGGGGGAACCGCTGACAACCGTTCTGGTTTTCGCGTTCAGTACAGTATTAACTTACGAGAGACAGTCAAGGCTGTGTTATTACATAAGCTCTGTGTTAGGGGATTTTTGTGCAACTGTAGGTTAGTAAGTGTTCTGAGCAGGTAGTAAATGCATTTTTGACTTATAATATTATGAACTTCAAATGAGTAATATGTGTTCTGAGCACTTCAAATGGATAGAATTCTTTAAGATTTTTTTCTTTTTTAATCTAGTGGCCTCATTCCTAGTTCAGTTTTATGACATAACCCTTGCATTTACTATTTCTCACTTTCCATTCTTGATATCTTACTCGATTTTATGTATCCATTTAAACTGCCTTAAATTCATTTTAAAACAAGGCATGGTGTAAATACTTCAGAATAAAAATCACATAAAATATTCCATACCTGCTGTGCTCAAGGCTCTTTCTAAATCTGCTCTTAGCACTGGTCAAATCAGGTTGAATAATACTGACCTATAGTTTTTTTCAAATTGCAAAAAAAAAAAAAAAAAAAACTAGTCTGACATATAAAAATCTGAATGTATAGATTTTCAAACTGATGTCTGTCTTCTTAACTATTTGAGAAGATAATGGCATTATATTTTTGTGTGCTTCAGAGTTTGCAAATCACCTTGACTGCTCTCTTGCTCTGGATAATAATAAGAGTACAGTAGGTATCATCTGTTGTGCTGTTTCTCTTCCCTAATTTAATTTTATAACATAAATTCAGAGATGGAATCTTTATAACAGATAGTTTTATTTGATTTTGTGATAAAGATTTTTTTTCTCTTGGGAAGACTAAAACAAAAGTGAGAAAAAGGCATATTACAGCTGTCAAGAGATACTATTTTTGCCAGAAAAGGAGAGGGAAAATGCCTTCCTCTTCACAAGACTGAATTGATTTTACAGCAGCTGCTCCTGAAATAGATATATTTATTGAAAACTCCTACTTATCTCTAGTCCCTTTAAAAAAAAAAAAAACATTTTTCCTATAAGAAAACAAAAACCTCACATGAGTATGTGCAAGGGACATATAATCAAATATTACACGATCATAAGGTCAAAAGGCAACTGAGGCAGCTGTGTAGACGTGCCGTGGGTTCAGCTTGACCGCGTGCGAAATGTGTAGAAAGCCCAAACTCCAGCCAGCATTTGCCGAGTTCAGCCTTTTTCCTCTGCGGTTGGATTACATAAATATAATTTTACCACGCACGCTAATAACTTTAAAGTTGCTAATGAATTATGTTGTTCCTGAACAGAGTACAGATATCCTAGATAATTGGAAATTAATTCTAAATCAGGAGGCTTTTGCAGGGGGTTGGGGTTAAAACAAATCTTTTTTTTTTTTTTTTTAGAAAGTAATACAATTTGATATTCATGCAGTCAAATGATAACCTCCCCAAAATGCAATCCTTCAAGTTCTTTTATAAATGAAAACTCTGTGTTACTGAGGTTGTAGTCTCAGATCATAATGGAAAATGGAAACTGTTTCATTTCTGTGTAGGGCAAGGTGAAAGAAAGAATGTCATGTTTTTTCACAGTCTGCTTTTTGTAGTTTTATGATAAATGTGTGTATGTTTATTTTGCTACCTTTGCCCACATCTCTTGAATAATAAAAGAAGGAAACACTAACAATCATGGTGTGGATGCTGGGATGAAAGGAAAATGAAAAATAGTCCATCTTCTAAAAGGCTTTAAGCATTTGGGGATGTTGGTATATTAGTGCTAATGAAAATGAATTTATGTCTGTGTATTTTTTTAGCTTGAAGCTTAATTTAAAACTGAGTCATTGCCTTTTGAATACCTTACCTCCCAATAAATGTTAAAATAGCATTAGCACATTTTGATAATATGCTGGTGACCTCTGCTTGTTTATTCCTGAAGTTTGATTAGTAATGGAAGCAAAATGTTAATTTAACTCATTTTATCAAAATCAAGAAAAAAACAAAACCAAAAGATCTGGAAAGAATCTGGACCTATCTGTGTGGAAGTTTGAGGGGGAAAAAAGAAGCTTTCTGATTTATGTAGAGTTTGATGAGGTGAACTTTCATCTCTCATGGACCCTTGGCCAGGGATGGCGAGGGTCTTCAGGCAGGTAGGGCTTTTTGCTCCCTGCAGAGGCAAGCCTTCTGCTTGTGCAGATCATCTGGGCTGAATATTTCCCCCAGCAGCTAAAAGAGAAAATTGCTGCAAGGAAGACAGATAGTCTGTACTCCCCATAGACGCCTATTTCTCCTCCAAAGAAAATGCTGAGCAATCTGATATGCTTGCCATGCCCCTCAAAAAATAAATAAATTACTACTGAAGCAGCATTCTTCTTCACATATAAATGGCACCTGTTGCACCGTTATCCTCGTGAGGTCTTAAATCTCCATTGGTACCAGCATACCTCAGAGCAAAATATAGAATTTCAGCTTAGGTCAAACATTTTATTGAAGAATCTGAACAAGTATAGTTAGCATTGTTTTGTCCATTTCTGTCAAGATACATACCTGAGGTCTGCAATATGTTTTCCTGCTGAATCGGTGTGGGAAGGGAAGCAAGGTGTCTTCTAGTCCAACAGCTGGCAGTATCTTACATTAATGAGTATATGCCCAAGAAAGTAATTACTTTTTAATCTAGATACTGTTTGGAAGTCTATGCTAGCCCTAGGGTTTTCAGCGGAAGGCTCTGTACTTGAACCTAATGTGACGGTGGGTCATAGCAGACACTCTGGAGTAAGAAAGGACATTCCTTCCTCGAGTCTGAGCTGATTCCACTGTGAGAAGATGTGCTTCTTTGAGCAACAGTGGGAATGTATACAGAATTACTGGAGCAAGGTTAGACCTCTGTGTTTGAGGAAATAGTCTAATGCCACTTCAGAGAAAGCTACTTTTCTTTGGCACAGTGAATTTGACAGCCTTGCAAGACTCATAATCCAAATAAAAGAAGTGAAATGAAAAAGGAAATTGCAATGAACTTTTTTTTGATATCGCTCTGACTTCCTTTAGAGGCCAAAGATATAGATATTAAGCAATACATATTATATATAAATGATTTAATATTTGCTTTGTTTAGACCTAATTTGATCTTGGTTGTAAATTACACTTTCATTCAGATAACCCAGTCATTATGACTCCGGAAAGATATACCCATTCTTACACTAATGTTTCAGCCACTACGTTTAATATTAAGGAAAAACAAATTCCACTGCACTATTTCAGTGAAATGAGACAAATGGAGAAAAGAAAAAGAACCATATGTTGACACATCAACTTCCCCCAAATATGTCAGATGCTTACTTCGCTCATTATTTTCACGGGTTGGTGAAGGACCACAAGGTTTTGGTACAGAAGAAAACATTGTTTTTCAAGCCTTGATTGTCACTCTCCTAAAAGTCAGGTTTCAAACTACTTTCATTTCCATGCACTTGTAATGCTTCGTATTTATGATGTTTTAAGACTGCAACATTTGGAAAGGACTTTAGAGATGACCTAGTGACCCTGCCAACCAAGGCAGGAATTCTTTATACAACACCCCTGACAGGTTGTCAGCTAACCTTTACTTGCACATGTCCAATAGCAGGGAGGCTGTTGTTTGTGTATCAACCCATTCTGTAGTTGGACAGCTATACCTTTTATAAAATTTACCTACATGTTTAGCCAAAATCTGTCACTCTGTGACTTCCAATCATTAATCCTTTCATCTGCCTGGATCAACATAGAGTAAGTCAGTCTATCCTTCCTTTTGTCGGCCCGCAAGTGTTTGAAGATGGTTGCTGTGTTCTGCTTAATTGTTTAAGTTCCTTCTAAGATGTAAAATTAGATGTAACTCCTTCTGCCCTGCCAGAAATCTAATGCCACCAGCTCTCAATCCTTTTTTTCATTTTTAACACCTTTTTATAAATAATAATACAGAATTACAAGCAAAACTGGACACCATGTTCTAAATGTAATATGAAGAACACAAAGCAAAATAGGATGAAAGTCTGCATGTCCTTCCCTCCCTCCCTCCCTCCTTCCTTCTTTTTTTCTTCCCTCCTTTATATAGTGCTTACTATGTACCAGGCACTTTTCTAAGCACTTGACAAGTACTGACTTCCCTAAACCTTATTTTAACCCTAAGGACTAAGTCTTAAAATGAGGAAACAGTCCCAGAGGAGCTAAGTGATTTGCTCGATGCCTTACAGCTAGGGAGCGGTGTGAGGCCATCTGACTCCAGGTCCCTGCTTCTAAAAGCCTAGGCTGTCTCTCTTGATCTGTATTTATCTCTTTGTTCTTGAGTCTGTAAATCGCATGACCTTTATAACAGAATGTTGTCTCAGTGTGTCATAAATTGAAGCATGTAGTCCTTTGTCATATGTATTGCAGCCTAGCAAGGTTTCTCCTGAGCTCTCCTGGGGTAATTGATATTTTGCAATGAAATATAAATGCATATATTTTTAAGCTTGTCCACCTTACCCTGGGATAAGTATGGTGGCCTGAATAATTATGGTGGCCACATTATATATTTTCTGTGCTTTAAAAAATGAGACTGAGTTTTATAATAGAACATATTTCTGAACAATGATATCTAACTAATGGGTAATTTAAGGGCTCTTAAACCAAAAATCTATATAAATAAGTAAATAAGTGAATATTTAAAAGAGAAATTTCATGGAGGCAGTCTTTCTGGGCAGAGTAAAATACCTACATTGAAAAATCATTCAAAGTACAAACCCAAAATTTATCCATGTGTACATAGCGTGTAGCGATCTGGGACCAGTTTGTGGTTGATCCTTGGCCTCACCAGACCACAGAGTCTTGACCAAGTTTGCAAGTTGGTTAAATAGACAATTTGGACTTGGTTCAAGTTCACTTCAGTTCCCCACTGAGCAAGCAGTGCCGGGATGCCAAAGAAAACAGGGTAGCAGTGAGGAGCTGCAACTACGTGGGACCTGCCAGTTCCTTTTCCTCATAAAGGCTCACCCAAAATACAAGGGGGCCGGGGAGTGAAGTGAGCAGTCAGACCCCTGAGCTAGCTCAGTTTGGTGCCATTGGTGGGGTGGAGCCGTGTCTCCCTCAAGGGTCTACTTACCACCACAGAAGGCAAATTTACGGCATGATGATGACCTACTTTGCTCTGTTTCTTTTGCAACATGGAGCCTACACAGGCTGTTCTTGGTTGACTACAACCCTATTAATTGTTCCTACAAAAGTATTCCACTCTATTCCGGGTCATTATTCCACTATGGCAGAAGTCATTAACCATAAGGAATAGGTGGTTCTGATGACTTTCACATGTTAAAAAAGGAAGCATTTTTTGATTGCATATTATTTACTGACCGCCATGTTTCATGTTACAGATATATGTGAATATGGTATGTTTCTTGTCCTCAAAAAGCTTCAGAGCCTTTTGGGAGAGAATTGCATACAAATAAATAATGATGGATTAAGTTTTTTATGATATTATGTATAAACTGCTTTTGGAAACATAGATAAGGGCACAGTTAATTCCCTAGTAACTGGTAGGGGGAGTGTGGGGCACTGTCGGAGCCTCAAAGAGGAGGTGGCCTTTGTGTTGGTATTATGAGACAGGTAAATTAAGGAAGGACATATTCCACCTGCAAGAGACATTGATGCTTCTTTTTTAAACAAAAAGCTATTAATTACTCTAGAATTTTTAGTATGTTTTGCTAGTGGCCTAAGATTGACACATTTTGACAGTAAATATTAAAAGTAGGTTACTTTATCAAGTTACGATTTCTGAGGAAGCAATGACCCAAAGAAAAGCTAGAAACATGACTTGTATAAGTGTCCAGGTTTAGGAGCCCTTATGCCTCCACAAATACATCATTTCCTCGATGATTTCTAACTTGCCTGCACTTTCGCCCCTTTATAACTGGCTTCCTTACATCGAGGCAACCACGACAGTATTTCTGGGCTAGAAGTCGTGACACAAACAAAAACTTAATCTCTCGCATTAGTGTTAGTGTTAGTTGACCTCCCTCCAATACTTGTAAACATCATTGCTACTCAACCCAAATGAACCTCCATCCTTTATTCCAAGAATGAGGAAAAGCTTGTGTGAGAGCCAGACAGCTGGCAACAGATAATCGTAATCCACTTTTGCCTAAGAACACCCCCCCATTTAATACTAGATTAATTAGTTTTATTTAAAAGACTACTTTTCCAAAATTGAATTTCATTTTAGTTTTTCTATTTTGTGTTTAAAAATCTCAAACTGTTCTTGTTCTTCAGTTCCTCATTCATAATTGCCAGGCGAGAGTGGTGTAAGAATTCTTTAACTTTAAATGGCTGCTTTAAGCATCATACTGAACTGGAGAGTAGCTAGTCTCACGTACTACTGTTTGCTGTTGGAACAGAGAACAGATTAGACCTAAAATAGCTTCCTCAAAGATGCTCAAGGAAAAAAATAATAATAAACGAGCACCATCTGAGAAATAATAGCTCAGTGATAGAGTGATGTTTATTTTTAAACCATTTGTGAATGGGACACAGGGGGTTAGTTAGAAATGTCTCCTTTCTGTTATTTATTTGTACTGTTTTTAAGAACTGAAGAGACATTATCTCATCAACCTTAAAGTGTATATGAGAATCAGATAAAAGATAGACAATAACTTTCCTGTTTGACCAAGACCTGCTTTGCTGTATGAACTTGGGGTTCATACAGTATTTACCATGACCACCTCTGTCTTTAAAGCCCAGAGTCCATGTGTACCTCAGAGCTGTGTGTATCATTATAACTATCAGGAAGGACTGCAAAGTCTGACTCTTTTTTTAGGTGCTTCTTAGAAATCAGTGATTGTCAGTATTAATAGTGGTCTCTTTAACCATCAATCCAACTTTAATGCACTATGCTATTGAAAATGGGTTAGTTAAATACTGCTGTGGTTCCTGTGACTTTGGAATTACAGGTGCACAGAGTGGGTCCGCAAGAAATATCAATTGAAATAATGAGACAAAGTTAAGAATCTAGAAGGTTCAGACTCGGTATACACTCGTATGTGCTTGGTCACTCTTACATCACAAAACACCTTAATAAGCAATCCGTAGCTAGTGATGGTAGTTAGGATCAGGTGACTGTGAAGCATCCACACAAATGCAGTAGAGCGGACCTTTCTGAATAAGGCAGTACAGATAGAAAGACCTTCATCTCCTCCCTTTTTACAGACAGTGCGTAATAAAGACTAAGTGTCCCTTATGTCCATTGTTATCTCCACTCCCTGAATACCCGGTGCTCAACAATGCCATTATCTGTCTGTGGATATGTTTAAGCATGAGTTAGGAATCCTTTGTGACTATCCAGCCTCCGATGATCACAGCACTAGTTTTAGTAATATATCAGAAAGTATTCAAATAAATGTGGCAGATCCTTAATCCGGGCAAGCAGACACCCACAATTAAGTTAATTCTCAATAAAAGAGAAAAAGAAAAAAAAGGGACTTTCTGGACTGTCTGTGGCATGACTGGTTTTTGTGTTACCGTGAGTGTGCACAGTGAGCTGTCTCAGCCTCTGTGTTTTCAGCCCCAGGGGCAATCTCTGTCCCTGTCGTTGTGCACCATCTCCCTCTAAGCAGCACAACGGGGACAGCAGAACCCACTTCAGTCTCAGTTTTAGTTTAATTCCCAACTGGAACTTGGAATGAGGCCGTAATGAACTTGAACTTGCAGCAGTGATGATCTCATCCATGCATAGAAAAGCGTTCAGATATAGTAGCAGTGTTTCCAGAAACTGCTCTGAAGGCATCCAGTCCTGCAGGAGCAGCTGAAAACCAGTGTTCTGGCTTCCCATGTTATTACACGGAGCACAGGGCAGACAGCAAGGTTTTGCTGTATTTTACTTTATATATAACAGGATGACAGAACAGCATATACCATGATCAGAGGATTCTTCAGTGACCTATAGAACAACCTTTCCATCAGAAGTTTCTAAATTAACTCATAAAACATCAGCAGTGTTATCTGAAGAAAATACATGAAGGCAAAGGTTGATAATGTATAATATTGCACTAAATATATTTAGGGATATGTTGATTAGAATTATAAAATATTTCTTTAAAAAAGAACAGATCTCCCCAGTGTCCAAATAGCTCCCCAAGACCATTTAGGCTTCTAAGAAGACACAGTCATTCCTTCAGCTGTCAGGGACATCATTTAGTATTTTATCACTAAAGTACTAACTTACATTTTGTGGACATAAATGAATGATGGTTCCTTCTTATGCATTTAATAGGCCAGAATTCAAGTAGGAGGAAGTTAAGCTTCTGCTGGATGAGAGAATGGTTACTGGAGTTTATGTCACCAGGTAAAAATGGACACAAGAAAGACCTGAATTGGGGTTCTTACTGTATCATTTTTGCTCTCTGGTAGACATGGGTAGTTCTCAACTCACTATCTTCCCACAATTTTCTACATCCATGTTATCTTTTCCATGATTTCCTAAAGAGAAATCGAAAGATTCAGGTAAATACTGAGTTAAACATTCAGGCGTATCTAAAGTGTTTCCTGAGAAGCTGGACCAAGACTACAGGTACCATTTTAACTTTTCTCTTTGTGAGAATGTGGTGGCCCGCCCTTGGGACAAAGCATGTAAGTCAGGATCACTCCTGTTTCTTAGTAAGACACCAGTGTTGGCACCACTACCAGCAATGTCTAGAAACATACAGATTTTCTTTCTGTTGATAACACAGAATGTTAACATCCACTTAGTACCTGCTTTGGACCAGCCAATACTATTTCTCACCAGATTCCCTCTCCTGACTGCCTCCTGGAGGCCAATCCTCTGTGTAGCAGTCCCTGTTGATGTTGAAACATACAGCCGAATCTTATTTATACACAGTCAGTTCTTCATGATCCCTTAACCAGTTTTTTGACAACTGGCTTTCAGTGCATTATCTGCTTTTATATAGGGGAAGGAATTAAAAGAGTGAAAGTCAGTATTCTAGCCATGTGGTTCTGGAACTCAACACCACCACCTGACTAAAAATCATAAAATCAGCTCCTAGATCAATGGCACTTCACGTGGATATGACCCATGGACCTTTTTGTTAACTGATTTGTGGTTTGGAGATATGGTGCATGGATGGTCTTCCATATTTCTTAAAATTTTGCCTTTTAATGAATCTTGCAAGTCGTCATTTATTAATTTGGCCATAAAATAAATTCCTACCTATTGATAAATTCACCTTTCTGGAAAGAAATGTATTTAATGTCCACCACGTAACCACAAAACCCGTATTTTAGGCAAGTGCAGCTATTGTAAAGTCTTGGGTATCAATCATAGCTTATATGGTTGGTTTTATTGCTCATATTGCTTTACTTTATGTTTTGCCTTCAGAATTTGTCACCCACAACATGTACTTCTTGATGTGATCTCAGCTGCTGCTGTTGCCTTTTAATACCATGTTTCCCTCCTGGCCTCTTGTCCTTTGACTCCCATCCACCAGTCCACTTAAACTGGTCAGTTGCACATCGCTGATTACTGCCTCCTTGCCAAAGCCACTGACATAAATAACAATCTTATTTTTATGAGATACTCTTTCTCAAACTTGAGTCAGGTGTTGACCTCTTTCTGTAGAAATAATTGTTACATATCTTCCTTTCTGACATAAACTATTTTTAGTATGTTACTTACATGTGCCCAAACATAAAACCAGGTATAAACTCTCTATGCCTTTAACCATTATACAACTATAAAGCCAAAGCAAATGGACAGGTTACACAGAACAAAACTGACAAAATTTGAGTCAGTGCAATTCTTTTCCTGTGACACGAGACTGTTTTGCCGAAGTTATGTTGCAGGTGACAGCAGTTCAGTTTGCCTGTACTTTCTGTGCTGTACGACATAGTTCTCCCATCACTGTTTTTTAATGAGTATAAAAACTTCTGGGTAGCATCTGCAGTTATTTCATTATTTTATTATTTCATGCTCTCCCCAGAACATTATGACTGTACCAGGCAATACTGTACTTACTATTCTCTCACTGCCCGTGATGATGGTGTGTAAAAGTTGGGACCAGTGTAATCATAAACATGATACAGGGCTTAATTATTTGTCTGTTAAAAATCTGCTGTTTCTTCCCCTCAACCTGTCTTTGGCTTTGACAAGCCGTCCTGGTCCTTTCTTGTTTGCGTCCCATCTTGGTTATTTCAATCTTCTTTTCCCTGGCTTTTCTGCTTCCAATTTCTCTACTTCAGTCTACCCTGCATCTTATTTTCAAAATAATTTTTCTAAAACCCAAGTATCGCATGTAGAATCATATGATCTTGTAATATCATTTTATCTCCTCTCATCTCTTTGTTAGACCATGCCCTCCCTGTTTCTCTCACTCAACTTGTCACCAATTCTTTGCATAAATACATGTCCCTACATGCTCGCTGAGCAAACATGAAACAAATACACTGAACACCACAAATCTTTGCCTCTGCCTTTTTTCTTTTCAGTTCTTTTTAATATTGTGTCCTTTTACTGAGATGCCCCCGCTCCTTCCTGCCATCTAACTCCTGCTGGGGCAGTAGGCATAAACTGGGGCTATCCCAGGCAAACGGGGATGTGTGGTCACCTGAAGCCTAAGCCCACACTGAGAACCTTAGACTGAAAGCCTCTGTTTCACGTATGGCAATGCTACTTGTTTTTCTCTAATCACCCTGGGTATGTTGGGCTGCCCTAGGTCGACTGTAAGGCCACGTATGCAGGTACTAAAATCTACACAGTTTCTTGCACGATGCAGAATGTAGAAAAGGAAAGTGCAACACAGTTATTATGAGTGTTAGGAGTCAGAAGGAACTGGATTCAAATTCTGTCTCTACCTCTTATTACCAGTGTACACTTGGATATTTACCTAATATTTCTGAGCGTTCCCATTTGCAGAATGGATCTCTGTATACCTCACAGTAGTGGTGTCAAGGTTAAAGGAGATCAGTGGGGTGAAGTGATTGGCATTGGTGAAATAGTCTGTACTCAATACGTGGCGACCCTTCTTACTAACTTTCTATAAGCTTAGTTGTTGCTTTATGAATGAATGTTCTAGGAACCCATCCATTTGTTTTCTTCCTTCCTGGAATTCTCAGTGGTTTGTAAGCTGCCAGAACAGCAGCAGCAGCCACAGTGGCAGATTCAGAAAGGCTAATTTTTTACACCATAATTATCTAGAAGAAGGCACCAAAGCACTGTAGGGATTTCTAAAGAACAGTGAGATCACGATGAGTCATATGTGGATGGTCTCCCGCTCTGCTCCCTCCCAGTCCCCGGGGCATTTCTCCACCAAATGTGCTCGACACCTTGTCCCCACAACGTGAAAAACCTGAAGAGTGAGAAAGGACCCCTTCCTCTCTATTAGGGATGAGGCACGAGAGACGATGCTGTTCCATTGTGTGGGAACTGAAGAATATCATTCATCTAATTGCTCTGTGCACATTCCCAGCTCCGCACCCCGTGGACCACTAATGAGACCCTGGTCCTCCTCTGGAGGCCTCCGCTTTCTCATCTGCAAAATGAAAGGGTTGGACCAGGGGATCTCTAAGGTTCCCTTCTAGCACCGACAGTCTGAGTTGAAGAAAAGCTTTAAGCAATTTAGAGGAAGCCTCAACAAGAGAAGAGTAGAAAAAAATACCCTTTTTCTAAGCTCTGCGTCTTTGTGTCTTGCTCAATTGAACAGAAGAGAGTCGATACAGAATGTGATTCCTGACTGATGTGTAACAAAGCGCAAACCAAACGGACAGAAAAAGAAATTGTGGGGCCCTTAGTTTTCTCTTGGTGCTACTAGAACGAAACTACTGACACATTTTTTTTTATTTTAATCAAAAAAGTTAACTCTAAGCAATTACTACGGTTGGCTCTGAGTGATATTTTGTACTCTCCCTGGTAGCCATCTGTTTGGCAAACAGCACAGCCATTTCAAGAATTATTTCAGAAAATGGTTGCAAGTGTCAGAAATAATGGCTCTGTTAGACTCAGTTTGATTATCTGATCAGTGTAGTTACAAAAGAGGACAGAGAAGGCAAATAAAAGTATTTGACATAAAATACTCTCTCCTGGGTCTTATGATTTATAATTGCTACTTCTGTCTATTATTGTTAAAAGGCAGGTTCAAGATGTTGCTTCACCCCATCCGCCCATCTTATATATATGTTTTTTTTCTCCCATTTATTTCTGTTTCATTTGCTTTACACCAGACCTTTGTTACATTTTACCTGGACCACTGCTGTAGTCTCTTGACTGTTCTTTCCTCTAGTCCCTCACTTTCCAATCTATTTCACACATTCCTCCCAAAGAGTTTTTCCTGAAGTTCAACACCAGTCATGTCACTCCGTCTGTGTAGAGAGTAACGTTAAAGTACTTTAGCCTGGAATTTAGAGGCTTCCGTCATTTCAGGATCAGTCAACTTTTTCTATGTGATTGCCCCCTTCTCTTTCTTTTTATTCTTAGATTGTAATCAGTTCAAACTTTTTATTGAAGGTACAAAGTAGGTACTCAAAAAATATTCCTTGGATAAATGTGTAAATAAGAAGTCCTGTTTGAGTTTTTAGCTCAGCATTTCTCCATCTTATTTCATCACAGATATCTTAGAAAATATTATTTTCATGGCATTGTATTCTGTATCCTTAAAGGGGCTTGAGAGGTACAGTTCAAAAAGGGAAATTAATCAAGATCCGTGGTCTATTGACTATAGTACCAAAACAATTTTTAAAAGGAAAAGAAATACTCAGCACTGAACAGAAAAACAAGGGGAAGTATCCACCTGTATCAGCAGAAGATAGCTGGGTATCTTTTAAGATCATGTATTAACTCGGGGCAAATACTGAAGTTCTGGGAAGCCAGTTGTAAGGCTTCCCCAGTGGCCATAATCAGAAAAGCATGTTGGACACAAAATCAAGTATCAGATAATTAAAGTCATTAGCAGTATTAGAAATTAAAAAGGAAGCAGAACAATGCATTCTGGTGTCGTCACTTTGATGATGTGTGTTGATACCTGCTTCTAACTAGTCATTTTTATGTTTATATGATCATTGGAAGGCTTCAATCCAAAGAGCCATATGGAAAGACATCAGTTTGGGAGAAGCAGACACTGTTTTGAAATCTGTATGTGAATGTAAAGTGTAAACTCTTAGGACGTACATGACATTGGGCTTCAAAACTGTGTGCAAAGATGCTTCTTCAAGTACACTGCCAGCAGCAGAGATGGTGTCGTTTCTTATGACATTGATGGTTAGGTGATTAGAAATTCCATCTTGGCTTTATTTCTTTACTAAATAACTGATAATATCTTACATAAAATTTCCAGTTGTGTCACAAAGTGGAAAGAGATGAAGCTTCTCACTAGGTTATGTTTACCCTCCATTCCGTGTTCAGATGAGTCAGGGAATGCTTTGGTTAGTGGACTCCTACTTTGTAAGGACTTTTTGATAAATAATGAGAGCTCCCCATTTTGTAGCTAGTCCTCAACCCATAAATATCTACTGTTTTTCTAAAAAAGAAAAAGATGACCACCTATTCCATTTTCTTGAATCCTCTTCATAGTCCCTTTCCTCTGTGCCTCGAAGCATACTCACCTCACATATCCCAGAACAGATTCATCAATCCTGTTGACTCTTTGAAGGTCTGTGATATCTTTCTTCCTTCTTCTTTCCACCATCAAGGATCTGGACCCAGCAGTTGAAATAGAATAAAATGCTACCTTCCATTCTTTGCTGCTCATTTATCAGTTTGTCAGTTGGTTGCAAACTAATTTATCAGTTAGTTGCAAACTAATTTCTGTCTCTAAAATTCTACTGAAAGTCAAAGGCTACAAGTCACATAATAATAGAGTGACCTTTATTTACTTTGCAACCTCCTTGCTCCAGCTGACATGATGGTTGAATTCTCTTTCTTTGAATCTGTGACTATATGCTATGTCGTCGTCCATTGTCTGCCTCCTTCCTCCCTGGACTTCAAATGCAGGCATTCCCCAGAATTATACCATCAGCCCTCATCTCTGATTATCATATAATCTTTACAGCCCACTATTTGCAGAAATTGTCCAAATGGATGGTATAGAATTGTGGTTTAGATCCTGTCTAGACCTACCTTTTATAGCAAATATCTAAAGTCTTGTATCAGACATATCATATTAAGCAGCATTTTATTTACAATAGCCAAGACATGGAAGTAACCTAAGTGTCCATCACAGATCACACACATACACACACACACATAGATAGATAGATAGATAGATAGATAGATAGATAGATAGATAGATACAGGAATACTATTCAGCCATGAAAAAGAATGTTTTTTTTTTTTTTTTTCCATTTCCAGCAACATGGATGGACTTGGAGGGCATTATGCTAAGCGAACAAACTAGTGGTTACAGTGGGGAGAGGGCGGGAAGGAGGGGCAATATATAGGTGGGAAGGAAAAAAGGTTTTATGGGATTGTATGAAATCATGTGTGTGAAACTTCTGAAAATTGTAAAGCAGTATAGAACTTAAAGAATCTTCCATTCAATAAAAAATTAAAATGAAAAATCAAATTTAAAAAACAGCATATTTGAATAGAATGCATTTCCCCCTAAACCTGAACATATTTTGTTTTAACTTTCTTTCCCTGATCTTCCCTTATCTAAACTCTTAACAGATATTCTATGTTTTGAATCACTTCTTTTTTGGAATCTGTAACTTCCTCATCCTTCCCTGGACTCCAAGTTCAAGCCCTGATCATTTCTTGTCTTGACCTCTATAACAGCCTCTTAATTGGTCTCCATGTCTCTAGTTTATTCCATCCCTGCCACGGTCCTGGCTCAAGCCATCCCACCTACTGGGACCAGGTGCTGTACTACAGCACACAGCTAATCGCACCACTTCAGTGCTCATGAGTCCTCAGTGGTTACCCACCCAACATTTTTTACTGACAATACAAACATTTGCAACAGAGCCTCATCTCATTTTAAAACAATGTAGTTGAATTTCTTATCACAAAATATGTGTTTGTTAGAAAATCTCTAAAATATATAGACAACAAAAAAGAAAGTGTCCTAACATTTAATTTTCCTGCCTTCATTTATTTCCTTGCTGCCCCATTATTACAACCAAAGCAGCCTGTGGGTCATTCCCAAATGCATCTGACATTATCCTGTGTCCGTGTCTTTCCATGTTAGTTACATCCCCGCAACCACACCCAATTTCTAGCCATTAAAATTCTATTCAGCCTTCATTGTCCATCACAAAATTTTATTTCTCTAAGATGCCTTCACTGATCTTGGAATTCCTGTGGCAGAGATTACTGATAATATATGTAAAGCACTTTGAGTTATACCTTCAGGTTAGCCCTCCTTGGTGGATTTTTATTTTATATTCTGTCATTTTCATAGTTGTGTAACTGTTGATGTTTTTAATCATGCACTTGTTGTATCCAAAAATGAAATCTAAGGTTCTTGAATCTACTTTATTCTCTTTCACTAGGATTTTCATAAGTCATCACTTCTGGGAGTTACTAACATAAATTATAGCATCGTGCTGTTTGCAGGAGATGGAGGGAGTAAAGGGAGAACTGGGAAATAGAAATGGGAAAAGACTGAAGGATGGAGAAGGAGAGAGACCCTATCCTTCCAGAGAAGATGATGACCACTCCAGGGGCAAAAACTCTAAATTGGTTCTTTTGGAAGTTCCAATTCAAAGAGTGGGTGGAAGAAAATGTCTAACAGTATCAATGCTGCGATTATGATGTCTGATGTTGCACTGGTCCATGCTCAGCTCCATCCATTTCAGATGCGACAAGGAAGACCAAAAGCAGGATTACATCTTTGAAAAATGTTGACAGGATTCGTCTCAGTCACGGTTATCCCATAGAATGGTAAGGGCGGGAAGGGATTCAAAACCTGGGAGATCCAAGAGATTGTGCAAAAGAAGATATAGCTGAACTCCCTCCTTAAGATTCAAGAGCTTTGGTCTCAGTGCTGAGCAGATGAAAATATTTCCATCTCCTTGCAGATGGATAAGCATCACTGCTTTTTGACAAGCTCAGCTCCCTGTGGGAAGCTGCTATAAAGCTGGATTTTCATTCCATAAAAGCTCTATAGGAAAATGGTTTTAGGATGCAACCAAAAGAGTGCATTGGTTGCTTTGCCATGTGTCTACATGGAGACATTAAGATTTATTGAAACTTACTAGAGGAACAAGAGTGGTGCAGTCAAGGAAGCAGCTTCCATCGGTACCAAGTCAAGGTGATGGAGGATCACAATCAGGTTACAGTAGCGGAGACAGTGCAAAGTGATCTGACTGGTTGACAGATGGATGTGGGGTGTAAAGAATGCAGAAGGATCATGGAGAACTGAGATGCCTGACATGAATGTAACATGAATGTCTGAGTGTGGATGAGTGTCATTTCCTGTGATGGGAAGGAAGGGAGGAGCTGATTTGGAATGGTGGGAGAGCAGGTGGAC
The DNA here is from genome assembly GCF_036321535.1 of Camelus dromedarius. Lineage (NCBI taxonomy): Eukaryota > Metazoa > Chordata > Mammalia > Artiodactyla > Camelidae > Camelus > Camelus dromedarius. The sequence continues at coordinate 22,314,633 of NC_087436.1, forward strand.
TCAAGTTCAGATGTGACCTCGAAACTGGAAGGGAAGTAAAACTTTGCCCTCTGAGGGTCTCTGGCTGGGCTTGAGAATTAAACTGCTGTAAGACAGATTAACGGGAGAAAGCGTACGCACTCTGTATGTACTCTTTTTTGGCAATCCCAAGAAAATGAAGACCCAAAGAAATGTCAAAGCCTCAATGCTTTCATACTAGGTTGAACAAAGAAAAGCAATTGTGGAAAATTAACTGAAATATATGCGCACACAGGGTGGGGGTGGGGAGCTAAAGGAAGACAGTCGCTTCATCTAGGTCTGTTGTATAGAACTCTCTCAGCATTGACTCCCATCTCTGGTGACAAGAATGTTTCTTTCCTCCTAGTAGAGGGAGGGCATCTTTCATGGGATTTTTATCTCCTGCTTCCAGGAAGGAAAGGGGAGGTCAGAGTATCTTTTCTGCCCCTGCTGCTTTTCAAGTGCCTTCAGCTCAAAATAATCCTTATGCCAATGTGACATACTTGGGGGTGGCATATTCTGCCCCCTTCATGACCTTAAAATGGCTGTTAGGCATCCAAGTGAAGATGCGATATATGTCTGTAATTCAGGGAAGAGGTGTAAAGTAGAGAGAGAAATGTAAGATGCATCATCATACAATGATATTTAAGTTATGAGACTGGTTGAAATACCTAGAGGCAGTATCTATGGTATAGGAAGGTGGAGTCTGCTGTCCTAAATCCTGAGGCACCTCAGCATTAGAGAGGACAGACCTGGAACTTGGCAGCTGCACGTCTGGTCAAGGTATTCCTTGTCTGCGCAAAAACAGAGATGTAGCAAGGGGAGGGATAAAGAGGGACTTTTTTTTAATACGTATTTACTGATTTTTTATTGCTGAGAATGTGGTTCAGTGCCTTTACATAATCTCGCAGTAATCCTATTGGGTAGATGTTAACATTCTCTCTTTAAAAGGGAAGATGGAAACTTGACTGAATAGACATTAGGGAGCTGGGCTGTTTTCTTTCCTGTTAACACCTGTCCAAATGTGCATCTGTTCTCACTGATACCTGCTACTTCCCCAGGCTACTTTCAGAATAACCCAGGCATGTGTGGTCTTTTATTTCCATTTGAGAACTAAGAACAGCCCATGGGGTCAGGCTGCCTGCTCTGCCAAGTTCCCTGTCACACCAGGGAAGCTGGAAGGCGATGGGTTTAACCTCATTATTCTCTGCCTGGTGCTTATCGAGAATGGGATCAGAAGTCCTAGATTTTTGTTTGTTGGTTTCCTTTTCACTGGAGTATAAAAGTGACTCCCAACTCCAGGAGGGTGACAAGCCAGAGCAATGAGACCGTGGTGGTTCTTTTTTTTTTTTACGTACTTTAGCAACAAACACACTTACAGAATGTTTCAGAGGCTAGTCTCGTTTCTTCTTTCTGACTCTTACTTTGAAGTGATGAAAATGAAGGCATCGTGCAGGAGCTTCTATACAAAGAAAAAATTGTTACATTGCATGGGAAATAGAAAATGAGTTGTAGGCATCTGTCTACATCTATGTACTTATTTCTTTGTAGAACGGCCCTGGCTGTCTGTCTACTAACTGAAGGATGTATAGTGTAATATGGTTTGACTTGTTTCCTTTTTACATCATTTCTTTAAGCAAGTTTCATTCCACATTTCAGTTCCTGTCTAGCCAGGTGGGGCGAAGGTCAATCTCTATCATTTTGAGCTGTCCTCTTGCGACAGGTCCTTTTTTGCACTGAAACATCTGGAAGGTTTGTCTGTATCAATCATCAGCCACTGACGTGCTCGTTTCTTATCATTATGGTACCTTTAAGCACCTTCGTTTCATTGCATCCAAGCCAAGCTCAAGAGAAGAGCATCTTTGGCAAAGCTGAGCGAGGGCCATCCTCCCTGGATGCATCTCCCCGCTTCTGGTGGTCCTCCCTTCCCAGACACAGACACAGAACAATGCACAAGGTTCCACCCTCCTGGCACCAATGTTTGTCCCTTTGAATTCTCCACAGTCACTATGTTCTCTCTCCCTCTCCCCTCTTCTATCTCCCTCTCCCTCTCTTTTCTCTTTCAACCCTCAAAGATCTTTTTCCCCCTCAACGGACATCTCACATTTTCTCTGTCATAAGATTAAAGAACGCCAAATCTATTTAGTTCAGGCAGCTCTTGCTTTCAGCACTGCTAAAATCCCTGGGGCACATGCTTTATGCTACAGCCTAAAATATAAGAGAGCCAAACACAATTCAATACCTCAGAAATTATTTTACCACTGTCCTACGTACATTTAAATATAGCAGTCACATTGCGTATTAGCCTCCTTTATCCAAACAAAATTAACCTTCAGCATTTCCTCCTAAGCTTTTTGTCTTCAGTCCTTTAATCCTTTATGATATTTCTTTCTGGACCTCATCCAAATAGTCCCCTTTCTAAAATTTGGAGATCAACACTGGAATCAATTTTCTGGTAATGGTCTGATGGATGCAATTATACTTCAAACTCATTCTCTCTTTTTCTTTCTCTTTTTTTCTTTTTAATTTTTTTTTTTTCTGAAACACTTTTATCTATCTTTTCTTGAGTTGTCTTTCTGGGATCTGCACTTTTTTTCTCTTCAAAGCAATGTTAAGTATTGTCTGAAAGTGTCACTACTTGGAGCCTGGCTGCTTCTGACAAGAAGGTAGGCCTATTTTCCAAATATTTTGTAAACTAAAAGAGTGGAATTGGAAGAAGAATGCAAGCCATCATACCAGGGAAAAATTAAATTCAAACAGTCAAATATGTCTGTTTATTTTTTAAATTCTGCAAATAGATGAGAATGAGTAAGAACCACTTTAGAGACCAAATACAATGTCAACATGCTTTGCAGTCTGATTTTTGCCACACACCCCAATTCCTTCTTATTAAGCTGTCATCTGTTCTATTAGTAGAAAAAGTATGCTTCTCTAGAGTATGCAGCTATGTTTCAATAAAATCAAAGAATCGCAGGGAGATAGAGATGAAAGAAATTTTAGAGGTCCTTAATCTAATCTAGCAACTAGCAAGCAATCACACCTGCCAGTTTCTGAGAGGCAGCGGGAAATCCTTGCTTGAAGGATCCCAACCCTGAAGTGAAAAGAATGTATTTTTTCCATTTGAAAGACAGAGATAAAAATTCCCTATCTACTAGTTGAGCAAGTTTTGTAATCCTTTTAAGCCTGTGGAGATAATAATATTGACCAGTTGGACTGTTTGTATGGAATGAATGAGATAATATCTATAAAGCAGCTGTCCCATGATAGGACCTGATACATAGGAGATCGCTTCCTTTGCTTCATTGTTCATATGTCCATTGCTTTGCAGGATTGTCCAAACTTTAAACTCCTGAACCTTTGACTATCTGAAATCAACCACTTAAGCATAAATGTTCCTCTTCTCGAAGCCAGTGGAATTGCTCTCATCCCCATTGTCTTCAGTCTTTTCTGAGTGACCGCTTTCCCAGTCATCTTCCTGGCTACCATGCTCTATTGTCCCCGAGTTCACAGTAGCCCTCCCCTTACAATACCATGTCCAGAAATGCATGCAGTGTCCTGTGGGGAGGACTCCTGCCCCCCTTAGTGTGTGGTCTTGCTTAATACTGCTCTTTCTTTCATAGCAAACTTGTCCGTGATTATTGGAAATACTCTGTGACCTGGCCATTCCAAACAGTGACATAGTCTTATGTCTTCTAAGTAATTTCCCCATTTAGGGGCTTTTCCAATGAATGTCACAAAGTATTTTGAATTAGGTTCTGAAATCCATTTCAATGAAGAAAGCATTTTAAATGTGGCTGGTGTTTCAGTGGCCACAAAGGCAATCTTGCTTCGAGGCCAGTGGAAATTATCCCAACTTTGATATTCTTTCATTAAAATTTCCCCCATATTTAAGTGGTTTTTTCTTTATATTTTTAATTTTTTTTATTTTAAATTTAATTTTTGGAAAGTTTTGGTAGATAATTTGGCATCTAAGAGTATTTTGAGTCACCAGATTTCTAATTGGACTTTGATCTGAACTGAAAACAAAAAACCCTCTCCCCATATTTTACCAGGCTATCATATAAGCATGCTCTGAATCAGGGAAACTACATTCTTGGGATCCTTTTTTGCAACTTGCTGTTGTAGAAGCATGGGCAAAGCCTTTAAATTTATTTTCTCGTATATAAAAGGTGTAATTCAACTTGAAGACTTTTTAAAAGTCTCTTTACATCTGAGAATCTCCAATTCTATGGCTTCTGTCCCACAAGGCTCTTTTTGACACCAGACCCACATTATATTCATTTTCACACAGATCTGCCAATTTAAAATCTGACACAATCTAACATTCTAGAGCCTGAAACACGATGCTCTATTAAGATCGATTTATCAAATGACTGTAGAGTCGAATAAAGCTCTGTAAGATGTTGGCTCTAAAATCTTGACTCATAATTTCAAGATGGTATGCCTATAGCTCTGAGCTTGGATGTAATTAAAGGTGAAATGGTCTCATTTTAGTGTGGCAGGAAATCAACTTTCTGGTCAGAAGGAGAGATTCTTCAATTCAGTTTTAATTGGTGATTTTCCTTCGGGGGAGCTTGAGGAGCTGGAGTGGTTAAAGGGATAAAATACCAAGTAGCGACACTATTCACGAGCAATGGCCCAGCAGGGGGAGCTGGGAGGACTCTGACTTCCATCTTTAGAGGTCTGAACGATTTGAGAGGAGACCTGTAGTGGGGGATTTGTGATCTAGGCTGCATCAGAAGTCGCTGGTAGAAAAGAAGGGGGGATAAGCAAATATCATCAAGTCACGCACGTTGGGTTTTATTTAAGGAAATGTCTCCTCTTGTAGGCAGTGATGTGTTTAAGACTGAGACATTTCCTTTTACTTGTTTCTATTTTAAGTGATTGCTTTGACAGTTCTTTGAAGAAAAAAAAATCATTTTCTGTGCTGCAGATTCAGTAACTGCCCTTAAACGTCTGATCATGTCACATTTTCAGTGGCGACACCAATGTAATTCGCTTCCATGGTGATCTACCAGTTAGGGATGGTGAAAACTAATGACACGGGATTTTCAGGGTGCCGTGAGGGGCAGCCACTAATTAATTATTTGTCATAATCTCCCGGCGAGGAAATTGCTAATATTATTACTTAGCACATCCTTTGCATTTACACTTGCAGAGTGTTGAAAAATTCATCGGTGGCCCTGAAGAAATAACCTTCAGTGCTGTTCTTAGCAGGATGCAAGAAAGCCACCCCAGCTTCGTGTGTGCACTTGGTGACACGGTCAGAGCCCCAGCTCCATGTGCTCTGGCAGCCTCGTCTGCTACACTGCTTTTAATTCCAGCTGAATAATAGCAGGGTTATGTCAAAGGCATTTTTAATTTATTATTCTAATCTCCAGAGACTGAAGTTAGTAAACAACAAATTAATTCAATTATAAAGCTGCCCCTCAAAAAAAAAAAAATCTTTTCATGTAGTACTTTTACTTGGAAGGCATATTCAACAAGCAGACTGGAAAATATTAAATGTGCTCTGGCAATTGTAGAAAAATGTCATTTGGTATGAATAAGTCCCCTGTATTTGGAGTAAGGACTGTTACAAGGTCCTTGCAACATACTCGTCAACCAGTAGTCTGTTCCTCAGCCAGAGCCTGTCTGCAGGTGGCCTCCCTGGGAAAGGGAGAGTATTTCTATAGTATTCTATTGATAGATGGTGGTTAACATTTAACCTAAATTTGTAATCAAAACATAACTCTTATATCATGATAGATAGATAGGTAGGTAGGTAGGTAGATAGATGATAGATTGATAGATAGTTATGGTAGATGGGTGGGTAGATGGATGGATGGACAGATGGGTGAATAAATAGATAGATGGATAGATAGATAGATAGATAGATAGATAGATAGATAGATAGATAGATAGATAGATAGATAGATAGATAGATAGAGGAAGGAAGAAAAATGATATAGGAGACTATGTACTTACCCTTAACAAGGATCACTGGAAAGGAACCAAAGTTTTCACAGTTACTAAGCTTTGCTACAAACAACCTTCATCTTAATAGTGGACAAGAAGGATTATTAGTGACGATATTAGAGAAATAATATTGGATGAGGATGCTTTTCTTAGTCACAGTCAAAGGTATCCATACTTTAAAATCTACTGCATATTTCCTACCTAGTGAGGAGTAGAAAGTGTAACGAGTAGCCAAGTTACTTGTACAACTGACAACAGGAACTACTTAACCCTCCCTTTTGCTCGGGAAACGATTTGTTTTCCAGAGAAGCTTCTACTTCACTTTGTCACTGGCTTCATAGTCCTCAGGTCTTAACTGAACAAGGAAACACTAGAGCACAAACCAGCGTGACTGAGCTGATGTTTTAAACTAAGACAGGTTGCTATTTGAAATAATTATGACTGCTGTTTGTCCACATGTGGCCACTGGATGTGTTCAACACCAGGTCAAAAATCTCTGTGTAGGAGGTTCTCAGAGGCTGCGACTGGTTGAAAGGGGACCATAGATTCTAAGCAGCTTGTTTAGAAGGTAACTTTGCAGGGCACTGTTCATAGACAGAAGAACAGCCCAGTTTTCTCCCTCAAAACCTGGTAGAGCTAACAGAGATCAGAAACGCCTCGACAACTGAATTTCTGAATTCTCTGAATACTGAAGAAATATGCCATAGAAAAGAATTTTGATTTTTGACTTACATCAGCATGTTGTATTTCAGATGTGCTGTAGTTGGAGCTGCTCGTAAGTCCAATTACAAATGCCCATTTTTCATTTACAAAGAAAACACAAAACCTGGAAATTTAGAATCTTTTTATTTTTCACTGTGTCACTCTGCAAATATGGATTTCTTTTCAGATCGAGAGTCCATAGGAGATAGATTTGGCCTCATCTCAGTAAGACGAGCAGGAGACAACATAACTTACGAGCCAAACTGACGGAAGGGTGCTGAGTCGGGTTTTGTTAAACTAATCTTATGGCTGGCAAGGATGACATGTCAGGTGTTTCATTCATTTTAAATACCAAGCCATTTCCATAAATCACTTTTATAACTTTAAATACATTATACAGGCACAGTAGTAATAGATGGGGAGTTTAAATGTGCCAGACATGTCCATGTCCTTCACTACATACTGTGTTTCTCATTTCATTTTCCAAAGATGTCTTTATCAGGTTGTTTTTATGGACTGATCCGTATTTTAGTTTCATTCGTGCGTCTTGCCTATTGGTGCTGTGATGCTTACTCAAGTCTTGCCGGTGCATATGCCTTCAACACACGAGAACGGCATCATCGCGTCTCTTCCTTTTTGCTCTAAAAGCAAAAGGAATCTTTTTTTGCTACATTTGTCGATGTATCACAGTGAGGAAAAAAAAATACACAGGATGCATTTGGGGGTAGTTAGCATAAAAACTTCCTCAGAAACCTCTGTATTATAGAAGATAATGTGTTATATTTCAGGATATTTACAGTTGCATTTTTTTACTGTGTGAATGCTATACTATTTTCTTTTCTCCCCTAACTCCCCACCCCCCTCCTTCCCTGTTTAACAGCAGACAAACCCAGGGAGCACTGAATGAATCTGATGATCCTGAAACAGGCTGTCTAAGTGATAACAAGCCAACTTCTCGACACTTCTATCCCGTCGCCTTGCTGCTTGTCAGCTCACACCTGCTAGTCGTGTGGCTTATTTTAAGTCTGGCATTACTTTTAGCCAAATACCAATAAGTTCTATGTTGTATTCCTTTCTTTTCTACAAATGACAATGGACCTAAAATCATGAGGACACTGCTGTAATTTCTACATTTTCAGATTCACAGAATTTAAAACACACACACCCACACACACAAATGTTTGACTTGTAAGTGTTTTGTTTGTTTTTCCTAAAATCTAAAAAAAATAGAAGTACTATGCATTCAGTGAAATTACTTTGCTCTTTTGTTCATGGAAAAGTGTTTCCCACTGTTTAACTCAAGAAGAATTTTTAAATTCCTGTCTTTGGAATAAGACAAAGAGCAGAATCCTGAAAGCTTGAAGTTCTGCACCTCCAGTTCCTCTTCCCATTAAATTTATCAAAGAAATTGACTGAATTTGCACAACACATGGAAACCCTGAGACAAGTCCTAGAGATGTGCGAGGTTCCAGACTTGATTTCCGCTGTGCCGGTCTCATTGTTGCCGTCAGCTGATGGAACCTTCTGTTTGAGTTGTTAACCTGGTCTGTGATTTCTTTGCTGCGATTAACCCTTTTCTGTCAAGTAACTTTCTGGAGAGAATGGCTATTTCTGTTTTGTAATTAAATTAACCTGTTTGTAACTATTGTTTGGGTTGATTTGGCTTTCAGAGTCCTTTTCTATTCTTTCTGACAAAGTCTCGTTTGTGTCTTGATGCCCCGTTTTCAACCCCTGTGACTCGTGTACTGTCTGTGCACAAGCTCGCTTCTTTAAAGCTGAGACTTGGACCAGGCTGTCCCGAAAGCCATTTTCCTCTTTGTTGCACAGCTAAAATATGATGAAGTCAAATAGAGATGAAACTTTTCTTTAAAAAAATCTATAGGGCCAGACTTAATAAATTAAATGCCTTATTCCTAGAACCTACATCCTTAGGGCTACATGTAGATTTTAATGTGTTTTAAAGAGATGGAGAAATTAATTTATGGAAAAGTTATAAAAAGGTGGATATATTTATGAAACTAAAAATGAAGCTGTATTGTGGAGCAAATTATATTTAAAGAGTTTATGAAACCTTAAATATATGTTAAGAGCCAAGGGACTCGAATCATCGTTTTTTCCGAGGGCAATAATGGTGTTGGGCCTGGCCTAGGATTTAATTTTGTAAGATGTATCATCATTTGTGAAAAAAAAAAATGTAGAGTTGAATCTTTGTTATTTTTACTCGGACTGTTGCTGCAACTCTGCATTGAACAAATAAAGCATATTTATTTATTCTGTGTTTCATGAAGTTGTCCTTTTTCCCCTTTCACCAGAGAAGGATGCCGCATAGAAAATGTCATGAAGAATATCAAATGCAGGAAGTATGCTTTCAACATGCTCCAGCTGATGGCTTTCCCCAAGTACTACAGACCTCCAGAGGGGACTTATGGAAAAGCCGACACCTAAGTTTACCAACACGTAAACTAACAGGAACACAAATACGTTCCCGTTGGATAATCGCCACCTTTCCTTATGTTTTCATTGTCATGCATTTGTGGAGGGAGGTGATCAAAGATGTATGCCCAAATCTAGGAATTGCCTGAATTAGTCATCTATCAGCATATTACTCGGAAAGAAATCCATTAAACAAATCTGAAATACTACTGTGTATTCTAGTTCTAAGCTTCCTCGGATTGATTCTCGCTGGTTGAGATCAGCTCAGAAAGGGAGCATGTTGTTTCATGGAGTATTTTAATGAAAGGTGTTCAGAGAAGACCTAGGTTGCTACCAAGCAACTGGAGGTGCTTCAGAGAATGGCCCTCTCGACTCCAAAGTGACGATACGTGTGTGTCAAGAGGGGGAAGGCTTTGACATATAACTTCATGGCCTTTCTCACACAAAACCTGAGAGCCCTTGGGTGGACTTTAAAAAATATTTTTCTAGTGACTTGAAATTAGGGAGAGTTAACTCATTATCTTGACTACAGAAGCAATTTGTGTGTGCTTGTAAAGACTTTTTTTTTTAAATGGAGGTACTGGGGATTGAACCCAGGACCTCGTGCATGCTAAGCATGTGCTCTACCACTGAGCTGTACCCTCCCCCTGCTTGTAAAGACTTCTGTTATCCAGTCACGGTGTGACTAGTCCTCCTTACCAGGCAGATGGACAGTGTTATTAGTAAAGCTGTAAAAATACTTTCTGGAAACATGGTGTCTTTTCAAAACTCTGACTTGGGTTGGATGGATCCATAAGCCTGAACTTTACGTGGTCAAGTTCAAGAAAGACCATAAGGTATCTTTGAGGTATTTTCTAGCAGTCATCTTGGTATAGAAATACAGATGCTCTAAATATGCATAGATTAGCATATGTGAATAAGCCTTTTAAAACATATGCAACCATAACTAGTGAAAAACCAAAACAATTATTTCTCTTAACCTGAATTTCAAATTTGTCCTTCCTCTGTAAAATAACGCCAGAAGTTTTCCAAAAATCCAAATTAGAAGTTACTTTTAGAGATCAAGTATAACACCATTATAAATGCCTAAATTAAAGCATAAAGAAGATCTACCCCCGATCACCCAGCTAGATGGTTTTAGAACTATAAACGCAATCTCTTCTTACCTTCTTAGCCTGTGGCTTCTGTCTTCTCTAAGTTGCCACACTAAATATACACAGAAATTGGGGGAGAATGCTAGTTAAATAGAAACTGGTGTTTATTGCTGGAATTGAAGCTTAGAGTACCACGGTCTGAACAAATGAAATTTATTTTCTCCAAATTTTAAGAATATATTCTTTTTCCTTCCTCATCTGAGGAGCATGCCATCCAGAGCATAAATCCTCCATGGAAATGCCAAAAACCTGTTACACAGACATCTTTTAATTATGACCACATTCAATGGGTGACCTTAGGGGCTTTCCGTCACTGATGTGATAGCTCTTTGGACAAGACGCCTGTTGAAATTAGGATTCCAAACAGATCTCTAGGCTCACACTGGGTTTTTCAAATTACTGTAATTTTAGCTAACCCTTTGGGGCTTTTAATACCAGAATTGTCAATCTATTATTTTAGTTAAGGACTTCTGGGGATTGTACATGAGGTAGTTAACGACTAATTACAGCCTTTTTAACAAAAAGATGCTGTGTGCTGTGGATTTATTCATAGACAAATTATCTTGGTATTCTCCTTTGTACCTCATTCTCCATTTTACTGATTAAACATAACCTTTGAATTGTTCAATTTCATTTGGAAATGGTAGGATTTGTGGTTATTTTCATTATCCCTCTGGATTTAAGGTAAAGAGGTTAGGGTGACAGAGGTTTCCTTGAACAACTGTGAAACCCTATTCGGTATATGAAATGGTACTCTGAGCTCCAAGCTACCTTAGGTGATTATCATCCTGTAAATATTCTTATAAACAATAGCTTTTGTTTGTATTTCTAAAAATGAAACCTCGATTCAAATATGGGAAAAATATTTATTAACTAGAAAGCCAACAGTAGGGTTTTCTGTTTGGGGAAGACATTTCAAAAAATTTTTTTTCTTTTTCATTAAATGCTAACATAGAAGTTCTCAAAGAGTTGAGCTTACTGTAAGCCAAATGCATATCAGTTCTTATTTATTATTAGCGTAGTCATCTGCATTTCCCTATAGGAAGCCTGTATTTGTGCTACTTCTAAAAGTGGATTTCATTACGAACTTTGTTATTTCATATTGACAACAGTAATACTCCTTTCCTGAGAGATTCTCCAAGTATCCTTGGAAAACTTAAGTTTCTTTCTAAGTTGAAGAGAAAAAGTTACACAAAAAGTTTTCAATCTCTTTTGTACAAACACAGCCTCAGTCATGCTTTTCTATTTCCATTTTCATTTGAAAGATGCACCAGTCATTCAATTTTAAAAGATCATGTTGAGCCAGAAACTGAACTAAGAAAATAATATTTCCAAACAAGAGAATTTTTTCCTACTCAAAAACATGTTTACCCTCTGATATCATCAAATATAGATAGCAATTCTGTATTAGTTATTTAGAGTCCTACAGAAAACATTTAAAAACAAGATAAGGTGGTATGCTGATTATGTTTGACCCAGCGACAAAAGACCCAGAGCCTGAAAATATTCTGCAAAACAGTTAAAAATAAAAATTTGAAGTATTTTATTGAAGCAGACCTACGCTTAGATGCACCCATTCATTTATTTCTTATGCAGCTGTTTCTTTCTTAGAAATATCACCTTCAGTTTTGTCTGTACTCTGCCAAAACAATTCTCTGATGTCAATAGTTTGGTCAATCCAATAATCCAGTGAGGCAGAGTAACCATCTGATCATGCTAACAAGTTGTACTAAAGTGACCAACTGCCCGGATTGAGCAGGATCCCTGTAACTAACCTCCAGTCCTTACTTTATAAGACTAACACCTCCTCTTCTGGAGAAGTGTGAAGTCTTAAATCTAATGTCTGGATGGAGGGAACTTCTCTTTTTCCCCTCAGCTAAGTATGGTGTTTTGCACAGAATAAGACAGTGGAAAAGAAAAGATTTGTATAGAGTAATACTTTTCTTCCCTAGAGAACCAAGTCCCTCCCTATATAAAGTTCGATAAATGCTGAGAAAAGAGGCTAACAGTGGTGTGCTGGAACTGGCTTATGCTGACTCATGATAGTTGATCATTAAATTCTGTAAGCCAGTTGTTAAGCACAATTACTAAATATTAAATTATAAAACCCAACTGAATAAATTTTATTAAAAACAAAGGTAATACTTAAAACTTACCAGTTCCTAATTATTTTACTGCCTTTTACTATTCATCTGTGCTCTTGAGGTTATGTATGTCAGCTGCATTTGCACAAATCAGCGTGTGCTAACGGTGCCTGACTCCACATCCCACTGGTAGCTTGAAATTCACCACAGTGGGCGTTACACCACAGAGGCTGCCAAGTGCTACCAACCCATCCTTGTAACTCCTGGAGAAACAGTTGTTAAACACTTACCAGAACACAGCTGAATGCCACCATCACTTTTTCTCCAGAAGATAACCAATAATTGGAAGCAGTATTAAATTATTAAAATGGCATGAAATGCAATCACTCATCTTCTGATGGCTACCGTTTTGTTTTGGTTTTTACCTTCTTTAAAGACTCTTATTAGGCTATAAGCAAAATTTGGTGTTTATATTTTAGTCATCATTAAATCATTTTATCGTAATGATGCGTTAAAAAAAGACTCTCTCTGTAATGTTCTGCAAGGGGAATCTCAGCCATGCAGCTTTAGTGTAAACCACAAAAACTTTAGGCTAAATTCAGGGAGATGTTAGCCTCATTAGAGCATCACTAAAAATGCGTTTGTACTTCAGTATCAATTTTGAAGTTTATGATTTTCGCATTTGCTAAAAGCAGGAAAAACAGTAACGTATTACTGTGCCCAGATTCTAATAAATATAGCTCAGTTGAAAACCAAACTGTTAGATTAAACAGATTAAACTCTGGCAGTATGCTAAATCACATAGATGTTTTAGGTGTTTGTTTTCCAAACAAAATGATATATCAATTGTTTAGTTCAATATACAAGGCACCTTTTGTAATCTTTTGGGAAATAAATTAACTTTTATCACGGATTTAAGAAACTGGTCTGAGAAAAACTGTGGTCAGCAGTTGTTGCAGAGGGAAGCAAATACATTGAACACAAGGCGTCCCTAATAGCTGGAGGCTTCACACTTTAAGAGCTACTGAAGAGGATAATATGCTGAGAGTCCTGTCGTTGATTGATACTTTTAGGTGAATTCACAGAATTCACATTCATTGAACCTAGCTGCAGTCTGCAAGAGCTACGCTTTTTTCCCCTCCTATATTTATGTTTCATTACTTTATAAAGGAAGTACCGATCGATTATAGCTTTTGTTTCTTTGGACGATTTAACTCAGAACTTTCTGTCCAAACAAATGCTACCTATAGCAAAAACTGCCTTTAAGAAACAGAAAAAAATATAATATTTTAGATGAAATATTGCAGGCCAATTAGGTGTAGAGTTAAGGTGTGGAAATTTGGATTTTCACCTTCTAAGTCGTAGTGCACCTTTATCATTCTAATTTTATTTCTAAGCAAGTAAGAGGAAGTCTAAAGCATTTCTGATATCAAAGAAACAAATCCTATTTGGCTCTTAGTAACAAGGCGGTAGGAAAAATTATAAGATGCAATATTAACCTAAAAAAAGGTGCATGTAATCAGCTCTCCTGAGCTTGAATTTTCATAGATTACATGAATATTTAGAGTTTTAAATTTGCAAGGGAAAACAAGACTCACAGTTAAGTATGGTGCTCAGAGAGACTGAGCATTAAAGGAGAGAAGACCTAGTAGGAGTGATGTTACCTGGTCAGCCGTATCCTGCTTATCTTCTAGTAGGTCTTTAAAATGATTCACTTTCGCACTCATGGTATGATTACATTTCACAATCTTCCGAAAATCACCAGAATTACTCCAAGGTCATAACAGGGCACAACCAAACAGTACATCTTTAATGATGACTTATTGTGTTTTTATTAAACAGCAGGAAATATTGACTCAAATATTGGCAAGATTGCTATATTATTTGTATTGTTCTCATGATGCTTTTATATCAGTATCAATATTAAAAAAACATTTCATGTCTAAGAGTTTTCAAACTTCTAAAAGGCAGACTCCATGTGTCTGTAACAGTATAGACACCCCTCTTTCACTGCACACGTGCAATGCTTGGTACACATATACTTCTCATATGAATATTTTGTCCTTTTATTTAACCTAACATCTAATTTTCAGATTCGTGTGGTACTTATCTGAAACATTGGCATTTGTTTTCTTTTAATGTTAGTTACATAATCTCGATGAACCAATAATGTAGTCCTAGGAAATGAGGCACAAATAGGTTAGATCATTTTATATTGACATTTGAAGAAATGTCATTTTGTTTTATTGTTCTGTGTAAACCATATTCATTGTACACTGTGTGTATATTTTGTTTAAATAAATGTGATTTTTATTTTTTATGTTTCTGTCTTTTTCTCCCTAATACACATTTTTTTTCATTTTTATCAATGTAGCAATGTCTAAAAATTAAACAGCAGCAGGTAGCCTAAACAATATTTCAAAAAGAAAAGACTAATTTTCTGATGAACTACAATTACAATAGAGATTTTAAGCTGATGGTAGTTTAGTGTCAAATTTACTAGCAGAATGCATCTTTTAGGGTTGCTGTTCTATGGGAATAAAATCGACCATAATTTAAAAAGGATTCAAGAACCAGATGTCAATGCTTCAACTCTGAGCAAATCATCGATCTTTGTCCTCTAGATTATATTAGTCATTTGAGCACATGAGATAACTTTTCCTTATAGGCTTCAAATATGATAAATTGCAATTCATTATAGCAGTAGATAGTAGAAGACAAATCCCAAAAGGTTTTAATTAGATCTTGTTCCAAAAAAAATTAACCAACTGAGGCCCTTGATTGCATGTAAAGAAAATAAAGTTTTGCTATTGGAGAATTTCAAGAACGTATCTGATCCTGCAGCAAAAAAGTTCTGTAATGTCATCGTCATCAATATATATTCATACTAACATGTCTCTACGTCTGAGCAGGAACAATGCTGGAGGTAACCCCATGGTAACAATGCATAGTGAACGGTAGCAAAACGCTGCCTACTAGAGAACCAGAAGAGTAGCCTGAGTGGAGTAGGAGTACTCTTCTGTCTTTATGCAAAGGTTCCTTGAGTTTTGTAGGTGACAGTCCCACTCAAAGTCAAAGTAAAACAAGGAACTCATAACAGCTACAGTTTGGTATCTCCAGAGAGGGCAGTTGGAAAGATGGATAGATATAATCAGAACATGTAAAGCCAACACCCATTCTAAACCGAAGTAGCCACATGGGCATGATTCTGTGGCTCCCTAGAACAGCAAAAGCTGAGTTCTCTGTTTTCTTAATGATCTTGATGAGTAAGAGTGACCCAAGAACAGATTTTTAAGTAAAAAGGGGAAGAGAAAGGGGAAAGCACACTGGGGTAGGATTCCAGGAATGTGATACTCAACCATTAAAAGCTCCCTTCTATCCTACGCCATATGAATTTGTTACTATAGCCCTTCATTTCAGAATTAAATAATAGCAATGATGATAATGGTCTGCTTTTTGCCTAGAGTGACGACTTCTCAGTTTTCAAACCAGCTGACCATAAACCATTCCTCCTTGGTGTTTATTCACCTCCTTGGAATGTGAATGTGAATGTGCTGCACTTAACTACTATTTCTGCTTCCTCTGCTTGCTTCTTGCATTTAAGAATTACCCAGAAGTCTAGACTCAGTGTTATTTTCTCATTTGACATGCTCTCCTTTGAGTTCTTCAACTGTTTATTTCTAAGGAGAAAACTCCAGCACAGGACTAAGGAACGTGGACTTTTGAGTCAGACTTTCTGGATGCAAATCCAATTCCCCCACTTTATTAGATATGGAAATATGTCAAGGTACTTAACGTGTCCATGTCTTCACATTCTTATCCGTAAAATGAGGGTAATAGTATGACTTAGTATTTCTTGATGAAGAGGGAGTGAGAAAATGTATGTATAGCCCTTTGCCCCAGGTCCACTCTGCTGGATCTTCTCTGCTGGCATTCAGCCTCTGTTCCCACCATGGGTTAGCCTCCTGAAGTCCCACTTACCGGGAACTTAAGGGCTGGAAGACTAAGAACTGTATTTCCTTAGCACACTTACCGAGAGAGTGCAGGATATCACATAGCTTCTGCCAAGGAGCCCCACCTACACCATATTTGGAAGGCAGAAGGAAGACAGCAAGGCGGGGGAGGCACTGACCCCTCGTGCATCAGAGCGGGCGGATCAGAGTGCATCGGTCCGCAGCAGCTGAACTCCCACATTTATTGTTGATTCCACAGCGTGCTGGTGGTGGTGGCTATAACTTCAGCCTGGAGAATGCCATAGCAGCAGTGTTTTCCTAACCTGTAGGCGTCTGTAGTTGTTCCTGAACACTGAATCAGAGGAGCTTGAAGTCAGAAGCCTGGTAAGAGTTCACTTCTGGCAGGAAGTTCCTCTTTCCTTTCCAATGGTTGTATCAACATCAAATCCCCCATATTACATATACTAACTTATTTTCTGCTAGGAAGAGCTAGACTGGATTCTCTGTCCTGCACTGAGCTCTGGCTGATGCTCTCAGCCTATAGGACGCATTCCATAAATGTCTTTTTGATAGTTGTTGCTGATTAACTTATTTATCTTTGATTTTTCCAGCTGGCATCCAGCACCACCTCTCCAAGTATCTGCTGGCTCTTTGTGTATGTATATGTTTTAAGAAACTCTAATTTCATTGCCCTCCTCCCAGTTTGCACATCGCCGTCCTAAGGATTCCATCTCTGTTAACAGAATCCATATCCTAGTCACTTGGGTTCACGAGCTTGGATCAGCTTTTGACACATAATATTCCA
This sequence comes from Camelus dromedarius, assembly GCF_036321535.1. Taxonomy (NCBI): domain Eukaryota; kingdom Metazoa; phylum Chordata; class Mammalia; order Artiodactyla; family Camelidae; genus Camelus; species Camelus dromedarius. The sequence continues at coordinate 22,331,719 of NC_087436.1, forward strand.
TTTGTCCCAAAGGTCCGTCTGTGTTACCACCATATCCCTCAAATCTGTCACTTCCCCCTTTCATTGCCACAGCGATTTTCTTCACATGCATCCTCTATTACCCTCATAACTACTGCTCCATCCAAACTAAGTGAGGCTTGGTATTCAAGGACACCCACAGTGTGGCCTTATCTTCTCTATCAAGGCTTATTTTCTATCCCCATGCATATCCACACTAGGAGTTTGCATACACAGTGTATGTCCCTTAAACACACACGAACACACACATACACAAACACACTCAGACACCCAGGTTTTCTCACGGATATTCTCTCAGGCTATCTCCTTTTCCCCACCATTCCCAAAGCTATTGCTCAAAGTTGAACTCAAATGCTTCTTATTCCGAAGCAATCTTCTCATCTAACTCTAGATGAAATTCGTCTCCACCA